>NW_026587215.1:1853271-1913096 GCF_907164565.1 Psammomys obesus | reverse complement strand
TCACCACCACCACCACCACCACCACCACCACCATCATCATCAGGAAGAAACAGATGTAATTAACTTAGGAATATGTTTGCCTTTATGTCTTGTGATGTGCTGAGTCTGGTCAGTAGGTCGTCCTGTACAGCCAGCCTCATGCCTTGTCCTGCCTTTCAGTACCATAGCAGGGCTGCAGTGAGCGCTGCTGTTGAATAAGCAGGTGCTCATTAAAAATGAACACAAACCCCATCACTGACAGGGCCTTCTTAGAGTCACATGCTCTATTAAGCTCATCCATGCATCATTTACATGCCCGTTGTTCAGAGGGGGACATTGAGGCTGACAAAGTCTAAATAATGTGCCCACATTGTTCTTCAGGAGTACCTGAGGCCCAGGCCAGCTTTCTGTACCACGGGGTAATGTCACTGTGGTGGTGGCTGCTGCAGCTGCTGTTTATGTCAGGAGCAACCTCCCATAGACATGGGGCAAACCCCCTGAGTCCTGACCTTCACAGCCATGCTCAAGAACTCTAGGCATGCCCCTGCCTTCCTTCTGGGTGCTCGGTCCATCTGGGCCATTCCTCGGGGGCCCATCCCAGGACAGAAAGCAAGGGAACAGGGATAGAGGGAAGTGCAGCGTGCACGAGCCACTGCTCTGCCTGGGAACCTGTTGGGAAGTCAGGAGAGATATCTAGGAGCCTCTCGATGAATGGTTGGCAGGATCTCCTCAGCAGAAAAAAGGGACCAGGACAAGCCAGACTCCAGCCCAAGCCTGGTGAGGACTTCAAGGCCTCAGGAGCCTTGGGCAAGGCTTGGGAGTACAACTGAGGCCCGTAGGGGGCCCTGAACACAAAGCCACCTGAAGGCTATGCCAGGGAGTCAGGTGACTGGAGTCCTAGAAGCTATCTTTAGGGAGCATTTATTAGACGCCGGGCACTGTAATAGGCGTGGGGGTCGGAGGTGACGAAGACACAGTCATTCCAAGGAGTCTAGGCCAATTACTGTGTGCCTGGGGTGTCCACCTCAGAGACCCACATCCCTGACCTACTGTAACACGTAGCTGCTGCCTTTCTCCCGTCGGACCAGACTCCTTCCATAAAACAGCTTTACTGGGCTGGCCCCTGTTAACAGACTCTTCAACTTGTTGGATTAAAGAGCCTGTGGGTACCGTGGCAGGGCTGGGCGGGGTGCCGCATCGTCCCACCTCAGATGCCAAGGAGGCGCAGAAACAGCCTCCGGGCCTTGGGGACAGCAGCTTTCTCAGGCGCTCCCACCCTCTGATAGCTGCCAAATGTGTTCCTGCAGCCAAGAAGCGTGACATGAAAGTCCTCACCCTGCCAACTTGGCCTGTGATGGTTAAATGACAGACGCCAACACCCTGACTTCGGGTTGCTGCTGACTTTGGCAGGGAGAGGCGAAGGAGGTGGCCTTGGCTGCTCGGAGGTGAGGGGCTTCCCACAAGAGTACCTGTCACTCTCGGTGGGGTAGGCGGAGCCACAAGGCTCATTATTCCCCCACCATGTGGGGTGCAGCCAGGGAAGCGCCCAACCTTGGCTGCAGGTCAAGGACAAGCTGAGGGCCCTGTGCTCACCCCACAGTGCCCGTGCATTGAAGCCTTCGCCTGTTCTCTTCCTCGCCTGACCTCACGGCGGAGGCAACAGAGTCCAGAAGGCCTCGTTAACTTCTTCAAGGCCACAGCGTCACTTGGTGTGGCAAGCAGAATGACTGTCGTTCATGTTTTATAAAGACAGGAAATGGTTCAGAGAGGTTAAGTGACTTGCCCTGGGTCACAGAGCAGGCAAGCAGGACCCTTGTCCCAGGTCAGAGTGACAGTCCACTGCAGCGGGCCTTCTCCCGCTCACCTGGATGAGAAGGGAGCCAGCAGCCAGGAACCGCCCTGCGGGCCTGTGTTGGGGTGGCGTCATCGCTGGCTTATCCCACTGAGCTCTGATTCTTGGTGTGTCCACTGCAGTCAACTTCTTTTTTTGTCAGTATGACACAAACCTAGACATACCCGGGAAGAGGGAACAACAGTTGAAGAACTCCCTCCACCCGATTGGCCGCTACGCAAGTCTGTGGGGACATCTTCTTGATTGATAGTTTGCAGGGGTCCACTGTGGGCAGTGATGTAGTTTTGCCAGTGATTTATCACAGTAACAGAGAACTAAACCGCAACCTCAAGTACATGTTGATTTATCTTTTTTCTTTATTTTCTTTATTTTTAGAGATTGATTTATTACGGATAGTGCTCTGCCTGCATGGATCCCTGCAGGCCAGAAGAGGGCACCAGATAGCATTATGAGCCACTATGTGGTTGTGGAATTGAACTCAGGACCTTTAGAAGAGCAGCCAGTGCTCTTAACCCCTGAGCCATCTCTCCAGCCCACATGTTGATTTCTTATAAATCAAGGAAACCTTTATATATAATGATAAAGTATCGTCTTTATACCCACAAGAGTAGAAACACACCAGGCCCTCATGCACGCTGCCCTTGCAAGCTATCGTATGAAGGACGACACCAAAGAGAGGACGAAAATGTCAGAATGTGGCCCCTCTCTTGTGGCTGGGGTTGTCATCCTCTGTGATCCTCTCCTACTTGGGGCAAACCCATGTCTCTGCTCCTCCTCAACACTGGAATAATGAGAGAAAAAAAGCAAAGTAACAGGGGACCCAGGGGTGGCAGGGAGAAGGCTGCCTTCTGAATGACAGATTTCTCCAGAAGGGACAGAGGAGCGGCAAGAGGCAGAAATGATGGGGACACGGGTCTGTAAGCTATCTCGACACTGAGGATCACAGCACAGTCATGAGAGCCTGGACTATACCGAAGACATGAATTTCCTAAGTCCCCGAACTCCTTTCCTGCGGCTGCTGTGACAAGCGGCTACAAACTTGGTGACTTACAGCAACAGAAATTTATTTTAACCCCCCCCCCAGTTCTGAAGACTTAAAAGTCTGTGATCTGTTACTAAGCCATCCAAAATCTATATAACCTTCCTTGCTCTAGGGAGAGTCCCTCTCTTGTCCTTTCTAATTTCTGGTGACTGTCAGGATTTCTGTACTCTGGGCTTCATCACTTGATCTCTACCTCAGAGGTCATTCTAGCCCCCTCCCCCATCTCCTATCCCTGCCTTTTCCTGAAAAGAATTCTTGTCACAAGGCCCCTGATAATCCAGGATCATCTTACTCCAAAATCCTTAATCACCTCTGAAAAGCCCTTCCATTCAGGTTCCAATCCTAGAACCCAGGATTAGCACCCGTGGAGGGGTTGCTTGCAGCTGACCCATGGGCACGAGCCGCACGCCCAGCACCTGAGAGCAGAGGGCAGCAGGCTCTGAGCTGGAGGTAGACTCCTAGAATGAGCCTGGACAGAACAGGGAGTCGGGGAGTGCCTCCCCTGAAGCTGGGAGCGGTGGAGCAGGCCTGTAATCCCAGCACTTGGGAGGCAGAGGCAGGCGGATCTCTGTGAGTTCGAGGCCAGCCCGCTCTACAAAGGGAGTCCAGCCAAGGCTACACAGGAAACCCTGTCTCAAGAAAAAAGAAAAAAAAAAAAAAAAAAAAAAAAAAGGTCCCTCCCTTGCTTAGGTGCTCCTTTTTATCAGTGTCTTCTCCATCCAGCTGGAGTCAGTTCCCAGCAAGCATAAGTTGCTCAGAAGTGAAGCCAGTAAGCACAGGTGTCCAAAGACAATGTAAGGGCAGGCAGCACCCCATTCTGAGATGGGACAATGGAGGCCAAGCAAGGGGGTCTGGTTTTGTCTGAAACCAATACAACACGAGGGGTTTTGCGTGTCCTCCGTCTCCTACAGCCTTCCTATACCAGCTTTTCTTATTTTATCATTTCTCATCCTTTTGTTTTGTTTTCTTCTTGGCGCTTTAAAGCGAAGGGCCCTGGAGTGCATCTTCCTTACAAGAGACTGCATGAAAGTGTTTTTGTCACCAGTCGCATCTGGTGCTTCTTTAAGTGGGGTGTTGGGGTTGGGGGCCAGGTCCGTGGAGTCAGGCTTCTTATTCCAGCAGGAGGAAAGGAGGAGGAGAATGCGTGGTGGTCAGCCCCTACCTTCTCGCGCCATCAGCCGTGGACGGCGCCCTCCTAAAAACAGAAAAGCTGCTGTGACAACCTGGAGTTCAAAGCACTGGGGGTGAGGTGGGGGCGGGGGCTGGGGAGGCAGAAGTAGGCGGATCTCCGTGAGTTCAAGGCCAGCCCGGTCTACAAAGTGAGGACAGCCAGGGCGGTTACACAGCAAAATCTTGTCTCGAAAATCAAAAACAAACAAACAAACAACAACCACAGAAGTCAGCGGTTCTGGAATCTGGGTAGTATCTTGCCCACCCTGGAATCTAATGTAACCTCAACTTCACCTCCGGCTGGTTTTACACAAGAAACAGAAAACTTCCACGAACCTGTTCCCTCGTCTTTCACGTAGGCAGACACCGCTGGAGGTGGCAAGTGTCCACCCCGCCCGGGCCGCCTAGGACCCTCCCCCGGGACCAATCCACGACCCCCCCCCCCTGCGCGCACCTCTACCTAAAGCCACCCTGGGCGCGCGTGGGCAGGGCTGAGCCAGGGCACGCTCAGGCTCCACAGCTCGGAAGTCGTCCGGGCCTCCGCCTCCCACGCGCGGACTTACGGGGCCCACGCGGAGGGCGGGCCGAGCCGGAGCCTTTGTGTTCAAACCGACCAATGGGCGGCGACGGAGGGCGGGGCGGGCCGGCCGAGCCGGGCCAATGGGTCGTGGGCTGTCAGCGTTGAGTGACAGGCACACACATACACACTGGGCCACGCGCGCGCAGCCCTGCCCCACTCGCGCAGCGCGGGCCCCCGCCGGCCGCATTGTCCGTGCAGCGACCCCGCGCCGTCCTGGGTCCCCGCTCCGCGCGCGCCGCAGCCCCACCTCCGAACCCGGCTCGGCTCGGCGCTCGGCACCGCCCGGGGGACCCACGCAAGGTAAGAGACGGGGTGGGCCCGCCTCCCACGGCCCGGCTCTCGCTCGCCCCGGCTCGCCGTCCGGCCTGCGTCCCCTTGTCCCGCCAGGCCGGCCCACCCCAGCCCCGCACGGCGGCGCACACCCCGGGCCACCCTCGGCCCGGCGCCCTGACGCATCGCGGTCACGGGGAGGGCGCTGTCCCCAGGCGGGACTTCCCCAGCAGCCTCCGGGGAGGAGGGCAGCCAAGACCCAGCCGCCCCAGCCGCCCCAAACCGGCCCAGGGCAGTGCCACAGGCCGGGTCCTGGCATTGGAAGTTCACAGCCTGCGCCACGGCCGCCTGTCACAGTTGGGAGGGGTGGGGGACGGGCGGGGGGGGGGGGGAGGCCCATTTAGCTCAGTTCCAAAACAGCCTACCCAACCTAACCAAAACAAAGCCATCGCGCGCAGGGGTGTGACTTAGAGCCAGGACAGGGGGTGAGCGCCTGGAGCAATTTCCACGTCCCAGGGGAAGTGGAGTGGAAATGTCGCCAGTTAAGACCCCCCCCCCCAAGACAGGGGCCGGATCTCGGTTGTAATGAAAAGACTCTGAAAGTAGGAAAGGATGTTTCCTTTGAAGGCTTTTGTAACTGTCGGGGGGCAGAGTGGAGGAGTGTCTTATCCTAGAGGCTTCCCACAGGGTAGACCTTGGTCCTCTTGTGAAACCTGGATGGCCGCTGTGGTTAACTATTTTGTGACAACGGGGTGAAGTAGAAAAGATAAAAAGATAACGTCCACACAGCGCTCGGGAGGGCTGGGCGGTGGCACCCTTGGCAGCGTTCAGCGCCGCCCACCCCCACCTCCACCTCCTCGGAGCGGGGTTAAGATTCTTGCCAGCAGTAGCGTGGGTGCCGGGTGCCGTATAAACATGCTGCCTTGTTGTCATCCTGTGCCCCCTTCATGAGCTGCAGTGGGACAGGGGTTAAGAGGAGGAGGGTGTGGGCGTCTGGAGCTGTCAGATGGGGGCGGCAGCATGGGGGGAGCTGCCTTATAAGGACTGGAGTACAACCAGGCCAGCTTTCTGCCTGAAAGGCTTGAAGTTAAAGAGAGTGAAGGATTCCAGACGGGCAGGCCACCTGGGAAGATGCCAGGTAGCCCAGACAGGAGGCTGCTTGTCTTTGTAGCCGGATGAACCTGACCTTCTGGTTTCTGTGGTCGGGGTTGAAGTGTGTTTCTCACCGCTGGAGGGTCAGTGTCCACCGCTGGTATCAGGAGTGATACAAAGTCACAAAGACCGGAAAGTCTCTGTTGGGATGAGCTTGTTTTGTAGTCCCTGCTAGCTAGCCCAGGCTCCTCGACTCCCGGCTTGGAAATCTGAGTTTGAAAGTTTCGCTTACCTTCAATCATGGCACGGTGGAAGGCTGTCCCTGGCCGGGTCTTCTCACCTCAGCCTTCCTGTCAATTTCACCCCACCCCACGTGGTGACTGTGACTGTCCAGACTGACTGCAACACCACACACACACAGCTCCGCTTTCTACTTCCTGCTTCGTTAACAAATATTCACTGCAGATGTCCAGGCCCTGCAGCCTGTCAGGTCTGAGCAGAGAGACCTGGCTCTCACCTACGGGCTAGTGTCCCAGGTTCCTCCCCGTAAGACGGGTGATGATGGCCACCTTGCTAGTACCCAGGGTATTAGTGAGTAGGAAAGGAACCCCGCAGCCGGTAGTCATTTGTCATTGTCACGTCAAGAAGCTACAGCACAGTGTGCCAAGCACAGTGTAGGTGGGAAGGGTTTCTGCAGTCGGGATGTGGCTGGGGTTGTGAACCAGGGATTGTGACTAAAAGGAAGGAAAGGATGGGCTCTGGAGAGATGGCTCAGAGGTAGAGAGCACTGGCTGCTCTTCCAGAGGACTCAGGTTCAAATCCCAACACACACACACACACACACACACACACACACACACACACACACGGTGGCTCATAACTGTAATTCCAGTTCAGGGGGACCCAGCAGCCTCACATAGACGTACATGCAGGGAAAACACCAGTGCACATAAAATAAAAACAAATCATTAAAAAAGGAAAAGAAAGTGTGCCCCATGGAAGGGGAGCAAGGGGTGCGAGGCTGGACAACCGGAGAGAATAAAGCCCTGGGGTGGGGGTGGGGCTGGAGGGCACGCCCCAGGAAGCAGTGCCTGTCATGTGTCATGTCTCTGCTGCACCTCAGAAGTTGAGCAAGGCTCGACTCTGGCTCCCACAGAGGTCAGTGCCAAGGAGGATAAAGGCAAGCAACCTATAAATTAGGAAACCTTGTGAAAAGGGCCATGGAAGAGGCTCCCTGAATCTTAAGTAAGTCCCAAGGCAGGCAGCAGCCAGGGGTGAGTGGAGAGACAGCCTAGATCATAGGCGGCTTTGCCTGGTGTACTGGGTGTCCATCCTCTGCCAGTGTCACCCTCTGGGAACAGCTCCGCACCTATACCAAGTTGTCCTGTCTCCCCTAGCCTCTCTTCAGGAGAAGGGTCCCCACCCTGCCCCATCATGTCAAGACGAAGCCAGCGCCTCACGCGCTACTCCCAGGATGACAATGATGGCAGCAGCAGCAGCGGCGCGAGCTCCGTGGCAGGAAGCCAAAGCACCCTGTTTAAAGACAGTCCTCTCAGGTAGGAAAAGAGCAGGCAGCTCTTTCTTTTGCTGCTGTTGTGGATGGAGAGGAGATGCTTGGCCGAGAGGGTTCTGCCTTTCTTCACGCCTGTAAGGATGCTGGGACCCAGGAAGCTGCCTCCTTCACCCCCCTTCGAGCCGGAGCCACCCAGCCTCAGGTTTAGTGAACAGGAAGTGGGGAGAGGCAGCCTCACACCAAAGCCAGGCAGGAAACACCAAAGCTGTAAGCTGGGCTCTCTGACTGTGGGTGGGTGTGGCAATCCAGCCACCCTCCCCAGGTCCACACTTGACATCTCACCATCTTGGGGCCTCGGTAGTGGCTGGTGGCTCAGGGAAACGGTGCCTTGCCATCCTGCCTCCTTGCAGCCTTGAGCCCCTGAGGCTCTGGCCAGGTCTGGGAGGCCAGGTCAGGTTTGTCCAGATCTTCAGTAGGGTTGTGGAAACGCCTAGTCCCACTTGGAAGCATGGGAAAAGGTCTGGCTTTGAAGTTAGAAACCTGGTTTGGATGCTACGGCCGTCTCTGGTGAGACTCAGCGACAGATACTAGGAGCAGAGACCTGTGCTGGGAACTAGTCAGAGGCAGATAGGTTGTTGGTCGCCTGGCAACAAGGCCTGACTGAGCAAAGCAAGGCTGATGGCTTTCCCTTCCCGGCTGGGCTCACGTCCCTGCCTCTCTCCTCTTGGCTGTCCCACAGGACTTTGAAGAGGAAATCCAGCAACATGAAGCGCCTGTCCCCAGCCCCACAGCTGGGCCCCACCTCTGACTCCCACACCTCCTACTACAGCGAGTCCCTGGTTCGGGAGTCCTACATAGGCAGCCCCCAGGCTGTCTCCCTCGCCAGGAGCGCCCTCCTGGACGACCGCCTACACAGTGAACCCTACTGGAGTGAGTACTCCAGACCTCCCCTCCCGGTGTTCCCATGGGGCCCCTCAGCCCCAGGCCCCCCCAGGTGGAGGCTGTGGGAGCTCAGCAGAGCCCATCTCCTGCCAGGTGGAGACCTGAGGGGGAGGAGGCGGAGAGGCACGGGTGGCTCTGAGAGCAGCAAAGCCAACGGGCTCACCACCGAGAGCAAGGCCTCAGAGGACTTTTTCGGCTCTTCCTCGGGCTACTCTTCAGAGGATGACTTTGCAGGTAGGTGCTGCCTTCTGATTCCGTGTGAGTAGGTGCCAGGGCTCCAGGGGACCAAGGGCAAGGGGCACCCTGACAGTGTGAGGTGACCTCACACTTGTGGGCACGTCACAGCTTCCCTGAGAGCTGGGGATAGTTTCAGTGGTAGAGAATTTGCCTGGCAAACATGCAGCCTTAGGTAGCTCTCTCTCTCTCTCTCTCTCTCTCTCTCTCTCTGTTCACGAAAGTGCGCACTTTACTGGGTGTCCGAACAAAGCATTCCCTCCTGGTCCAAGCTGTCCCTTACCTAGGACTGTGTGTGTCTGTAGGATCCTCCTCCAATGGTCTTTGAGTGACCCAGAACCACACCACTGTGTTCTGGGCACTTTAACCCAGGGCTCAAGCATGGTCAGTACTCAGTAATTTCTGTTACATACAGGAATGAGTCCCTTGTCTGGTTCTAAGCAACTACCTAGGGACTGTCAGCAAGGTGAGGGGTGCAAAGGGAAATAAAATGTCAGGGCCAGGGACTTAGCTCAGAGGCACAGGTCCTAGGTTCAGTCCCCAGCACCAGGAAAAAGGTATTGGAGACTTCCCATCTCGTCACTTCACAAACATTCCTTGACCTACTGTGTGCTGGGCCAGCCTGACAGGCGGATGGGTGGCAGATGGCATCTGAGGCCCTAAGAAGTCAGTGCCGGTGAGGAGCTGAGTTTGCCCCCCCCCCCCCACAGGCTACACAGACTCCCAGCAGCATGGCTCAGGGTCAGGGTTAAGGAGTGCAGCATCTCGGGCAGGCTCCTTTGTCTGGACTCTGGTCACTTTTCCAGGTGGGTGCTTGCTGTGTGCTAGGCCACTGGCACGCTCTGCAGCCGTCCCCTCTCACTGGGTCTGGGCCTGGGCACACCTTGGGGAAGGCTTGTATTGGAACAAGCACTGGGGCCAGGAGCTGTGGGACCCCAGCAGGTCTGGGCCTGAGCCATTGCAGAATGGGCCGGGGTAGAGGAAGACTGGGCAAGCATGCGGACTTGGAAAGGGGTGGAGGTCACTGTGAAGTGGGACAAAGGAGGCGTGGCAGGGGTTGGACAGGGGAGCATGCAGATGGGGAAAGGGTAAGTGTGGTAAATCTGACCGAGTCTTGGGCTTCACGGCCACCTTCCAGGCCGGCTCTTCAGTCTTCTCTACTGGTGGATTGGCACCACCTGGTACCGCCTGACGACTGCCGCCTCCCTCCTGGACGTCTTCGTCTTAACCAGGTGAGCGAGACTCCGGTTGATGAATCAGAAAGACCTGGCACCACAGGCCCAGTGGCGCATCAGGCCTGCATGCAGCCCACCATCCCCTGAAGGTTTCCCCGCCTATGCATAGCGTGTACTGTAGGCAGGGTTGATAGCCCTTCCCACAGTTCTCTGCGACACAGGTTCCTGCTTCACTTTCATTCTTCCTAAGAACCAAATGTCACCCAGCCCAGCCATATCCAGTCCTCACAGAAAGGGTGGCTTTGCTCCCACTGATAAACTGTGAGGCCCTACCCCAAAAGTGGGGTTCTCAGAAAGCCCTGTCTCCCTCGTAAGCCTGTGACAGGCTACATCCCAGAGGTTCCTGCTTATGATTAGAAGCCATGAAGAGGCTTTCATTGCCTGAGGACACTGTGGCGTCATTTCCTGAGTTCCCAAACTAGCAGGACAGAGGTTAAGGACCGTGCCCCTTGGGCTAAACCAGGAGGTCATGGTGCCTGTGCCAAATCCAGGTCATGGGACATGCCTGGTGCTGCTGGAAAGAGGGACAGTCACCAAAGAACCTGAAAGAATAGAGAATCAGTCAGGAGGCTGAGAGTCTGAAGCTAGCCTGAGCTACATGGGGAATCCAGGCCAGCCTGGGCTACTTATTAAGACCCTTATAAAAAAATGTAAGTGTGTGGGTGGGTGGGTGGGTGGAAAGATGGCTCAGCAGTTAAGAGCACTGGCAGCAATTCCAGAGGACTTGAGCTCAATTCCTAGCCCCCACATGGTGGCTCCCAACAGTTTATAACTTCAGTTCCAGGGAATCCAATGTTCTCTTCTGGACTCTGAAAGCAATCATCTGCACGTATGTGTACACACACACATACACATACACAAACATACCACACACACATAAACAAACACATACACATATCACATACATACACACTCATACACACACACACACACACACACACACCACACATACACAATTAAAAATAAGTTTTAAAATCCAAATAACCAGGATTTCCCCATAACTCTTAGGACCTACAGGTACCCAGTCTGGGCCAGGTCCCAGAGGAAGCTTAAACTCTAGTTTAGAATTCTAGAAAAGTCCTAAGGGACTGAGTGGAGCATGGAGGCCCAGATCCCACTGATCGCCTTCTGTCTGCTCTCCCGAGGTCCAGGCACTTCCCACTGCACCTGAAGACTTTTCTGTGGTTCCTCCTGCTCCTGCTCCTCCTGACTGGTCTGACCTACGGTGAGCAGGGGTGGAAGAGCGGGAAGCTGGAGGCAGGGGTACGGTGTGGCAGATGCTGACAGTGAGTCAGGCAGAGCCCTGGGCCTGACTTTCCCACTCCCCCAAACCCACCCCAAGGGCTGTGCTGCCCCAGGCTGCCCCTTCTGACAGTGTCCCAGGGCTGAGGGGATACGCCTCCTCTCCTGACCTTGCTGTTGCTACAGTACATGGCGCCTGTGGGAGGAACACGCCCCTGGACAGCCACTTTCTGGGTAGCAAGCAAGACTCTGAGCTATTATTAGGAGCAGCTATTTTCCCTCTATTCCAAATCAGGACAGAGTCTGTGTGAGTGGATTGTTTTTACAAGATCAAGTGAAACCTTTGGCTGCCTTTAAGCTAGAAGCTCTGAAACAGACAGAGAGGTGCTGGTTGGGACAGTGAGGCCTGCAACACTGCCTCATTCTGTTTGTCAGAGGACCTTGTGTCATCTTTGCCTTGTGTGTTCTCTCATTGGACAGTTTCACTGAGTGTCCGGTTTCATGTGACTTGGCTGCGTAGTCCCAGGCTCGCTTTCACTGTCTGCAACAGCAATCCTTTATCAGTGTTTTAGTGTCTTTTTTGTTTGTTTTGTTTTAAAGACAGAGTTGGTTTTATAGTCTTTTCCCTCCTCATTCTCCTTCTGTTTCATTTTGTTTTGTTGGTATTTTTTTAAATAAGATTTCACTTTTTAGCCCTGGCTGTCCTGGCCTGAAACCTTGCTGGCCTTGAACTCACAGATCTGCCTGCCTCTGCCTCCTGAATGCTGGGATTAAAGGCGTAGGCCACCTCCGCCACCTCCCAGTGTACTTCTCTTATTAATAAGAGGGCAGGACATTTTTCCAAATGTTGATTTCCTTTTTGTTTCCTGTTAGAGGAACAACTTGTTCATACCCAGTGGAAACTAGGCATCACCATTAAAATAATAGTTTTATTACTCATGATGGTAGTGTTTATTCTGGCAGCACTTTTCTAAGTGTTACTTTCCCCCAGCTCAATCTGAGCCTCACAGTTTCCTCGAGGGGTTGATAGAGCTGGTGTCACAGCCAGGGCATGTGGAGGTGCGAGTGGAGGGGGCCCAGATCTGCTCAGAGAGTGTATGGGTTATCATGTCTACTTGGGACTTGAAGCAGAGTGGCTGTACAAACTTCTTCCCCTCCCTGCCCGTGGCCGATAAGTAAGTGGCAAGTGTGAAATCAGGGGCCATCTGTTCATCTATGGCTGCAGTCTTGGACCCTGCTCTGGGGCCTCAGAATCCCACTTTGAAGCAGGTACTGTGTTCTCTTGAAGATGCTCAGTTGTCAGCAGCCAGTAGAGCCAGGAGCTGCTAAGCCCACTCACAAATGGCCTCTTGAGCCCTCTAACCCTTTCTCTGGACAGGGCAGCCAATGCTGGTTGTCAAAGCTCCCCAGGAGACTGTTCGAAGAGGGCCCACCCTCAAGACTCTGCAGCTGGTAAAGGAAGGCGCTTCATCCTAACTCTGCCTTTGGCATGAGTGCAGGAACCCAGAGGCTGATGAGAGCACAAAGGTGCTGTGAGGTCATGGCATCGTCTCTGGTAGAGCAGGGCTCACAATGACACAGACCATGACTGAGGAGACTCTAAGCGCGCTCTCCCTGTGCCTAGGTGCTTGGCATTTTTACCCCTTGGGGCTGCAGACACTGCAGCCCGCTGTGGCCTCCTGGTGGGCAGCAAAGGAGAGCAGGAGGCAGCCGGAGGTCTGGGAATCCAGAGATACCTCCCCGCACTTCCAGGTGAGTCCGAGGGTGCCGAGGGTGACTTCTCCAGCCTGACTGTGCAGGTAGCAAACCCAGCTCACACAAAGCCACAGAACTGCCCCCAGCTGTTGGGGGGCCTGGGGAGGAAGCTAACTTTCCCCTGAACACAACCCAAAAGTTATGTACACCCAACAACCCAAAAGTAATGCACACCTTCAGAAAGCAGAAGGAAGGGCCCGGCAAACGGTCTTGTTGCTTTTCAGTGTGATTTCTCCATATTGACATGGCTTCTGTGTTTGTAACATCCTGGATCAGGCACCTCCCACCCCTCCCCCAACTTAAACTTGTGGTTTAAGATTTCAAGTTGAGAGTCTGGAGGGACCGTGGGCCCTTCTGGGCTGTGCCAGGACAGGCTGTGCTAGCTGCATAGTGGGCCAGCTGGGCCAGGCCCTCACAGGAACAGCTGCCCCCACGTGCTCTTTGTTCACCTACTGAGCTAGCCTGGGCCTGAAGTCAGTTGAGGGTGACAAGCGGACACATAGCCAGAATGCAGTAGAAATACAGGTCTCCAAAAACTCTGCCCCAGGGCAACACACTTGCTGTGTGAGTACGAGACCTGAGTTCAGATCCCCAGGGAGCCAGATAGTCAACTCTAGCTGAAACAGTGAACTCCAGGTTCAGTGAGAGAGCTAGTCCCCAAAAAATGAGCTGGAAGTTGGGTGTGGTGGCACGCGCCTGTAATCCCAGTGCTTTGAGAGGCAGAGGCAGAGGCAGAGGCAGGCGGATCTCTGAGTTTGAGGCCAACCTGGTCTACAATTGAGTCCAGGACAGCCAAAGCTACACAGAGAAACCCTGTTTTGGAAAAAAAAAAAAAAAAAAAGAAAAAAGAAACAAAGAGTCCTTGAAGAGATGAGGCCCACCTTTCATGTGAAAGGGAGAGGGGCCAGCAAAGCTCGGCCAGCTGTCTCAGTGGCCGTACTCAGGAAGCCTTGCGGTAGGCGCCCCTGCTGGCAGACACCAGTGAAGACAGCTGGTTGGGAGAGCTGAGGGCAGGGCAGGGTAGGACGGGCAGGGGATGGGGTTCTGTGCCCGCTGCCTTTTGAGTCGTGCACGCATGTTTAAAGCAGAATGTTTAAAACCTGAGACCTCTGCCCCAAAGCCCTGTGCCCTTTAAGGGACGGTTGGTAGACTGCGTTTTGTAATTTCCCTTGGCAGAGAGTTTGTTGTTTGGCCAATAGCAGTCCTTAGAATTCACGACACACTATCAGGTGCCACCCTCGGGTTCAAATGGCTCTTACTACATCTTCTCTGTAGGGCATACAGGAGGAAAACGCAAGGTTTTCAAACCATTTCCTCTTTTGGTGTAGTTACCTATGGAAGAACAAAAGTGTTTCAAAGCCAAAAGCTCCTCCCCACCCCCCCAGCTCATGAGGGGGAGCCTGCCCAGCTGGGGCCCTGTGACCATCCTACAACTTCACAAAAATTTCCTAGCCAGTCCCCGTGCTCAGACTCCCTCTCTTGCCAACCACCTTTCCTTCCACATTGGGATCTGATAGCAAGGACATATTTGGGGGGGGCGCTCCTGTAACACACACCCAGAATCTTCCATCACATGCTCCAGCTACTAGCCACGTCCCAGCTGTTTTTGCTTCTTTTGTTTGTTTGTTTTTCAAGACAGGGTTTCTCTGTGTAGCCCTGGCTGTCCTGGAACTCACTCTGTAGACTAGGCTGGCCTTGAACTTAGAGACCCACCTGCCTCTGCCTCCCAGATGCTGGAATTAAAGGCGGGCGCCACTGTACCCAGTGCACTATACCATGTCCGTCCTGGGTGTGCAGCATCAGGGGCCCCTGGAATTCCCTTCTCTCCGCCAGCTGTTGCAGTGGCCATACTCAGGAAGCCCTATGGAAGGCTCCCCTGGGCCCACACCTCGGTTCTTTCCCTCTGGCCCCACCAGGCTGAGCAGCGGATTCTCTCCCGGGTACACTCCCTGGAGCGGCGCCTGGAAGCTCTTGCTGCGGAGTTTTCCTCCAACTGGCAGAAGGAGGCCATACGGCTGGAACGCCTGGAGCTGCGGCAGGGGGCTCCCGGCCATGGAGGTGGCGGCGGTGGCCTGAGCCATGAAGATACCCTGTCTCTCCTGGAAGGGTTGGTGAGCCGCCGGGAGGCTGCCCTGAAGGAGGACTTGCACAGGGACGCGGTGGCACGTTTCCAGGTAGGGAACAGCGCTGCCTGGGTGTGGGACTGCACATCCCGAAGGGAGATGCCATAGAGAACCCTGACGGTGCACACTGGGGTGTGTGAGGGAGACGGTGGTGTGTCACATAGGGTTACTTGCCAGGTACCCGGTCAAGATGGGAATGATCCATTTTCCAAGGTGGGAGTGCCGGGCACAGTGCCTAACACCTGTCAATTGTTAGGCACCAGGTGGTCCTCCTTGTATTTCAGAGTCTTGTCCAAGGGCAGCTGTCAGGCCTCAAGCTCTCAGGGCATTGGTGGCACATGCCTTTAATCACAGCACTCAGGAGGCAGAGGCAGGTGGATCTCTGTGAGTTCCGAGGCCAGCCTGGTCTGCAGAGCAAGTTTCAGGACAGTCAGGACTATAGAGAGAGATGCTGTCTCAAAACAAAACAATGGGGGAAAAAAACACCCAAAAAAGAAAGACAGATCCTTCAGTTTCCTCTTTATATCTGGTAGGAAGAACTGGCTACCCTGAGGGCGGAGCACCACCAGGACTCGGAAGACCTCTTCAGGAAGATTGTCCAGGCCTCTCAGGTCAGTAGCATGTAGCCCCGAACTTACATCTGTCCCTGCTTCTTCCGAGGGGACTGCTGGGATATCGAGTAGGAGGGGAGTCATCTCATGCCTTCTCTAGGGGCTCAGCTTGCCTCAGACAGATGCTCCACAGTGACCCCGGGATGTGCATGGGGCAAGGATGGTGATGTGTTGGGTGTTTTTGTGCTCAGTGAACACAAACTTACCTAGGCGGGACTGAGTCTGATAAGGGGTGAGGCTCACAGGACCTCACCGCCTTTGATCTTTGCTGAAAGGGCCGGGAGTCCCTGAGGCAGGGATGTACTTAAGCAAACGCTCCCTTATAGAACAGGCCCTCAGCTTTCTACAAACTCATCATTTCTTGTCCTTGTCCCTTCTTCCTGCTCCCAGGAGTCTGAGGCTCGTGTCCAGCAGCTGAAGACAGAGTGGCAAAGGTAATGGCTGCCATCTGGCCAAGGCTGGTTGAAACTTAGCTTGGGTCCCTGCCTGCAGCCGCTGCAGTGAAGATGGAGCTTGTGGGCTGCTCTTTTCTGTGTGCTCTGAGCTGGTGTGCCTTCCACAACAAGCTGTGAAGGCATGGGAGGCTGTGGCCTTGTGAATTGTGCTGTCCACGGCTAGAAGGGATCAGGCCAGAATTAGCTCTAAGGCAGCCATGCTAGTTCCCAAGCTCCTGAACTGTGTTCTGCTGCCAGACTCAAGGGCAGCCCCACTCCTTCACACAAACCGTGCGTGACGGGCATACACTTAATGGCAGGAGTCAGTCAGGGAGCCCTCTTTCTTCCTCAGCGTGGCCTTACTTGCTCCCCTCCCTCTGGAACTAGGATGACTCAGGAGGCTTTCCAGGAGAGCTCTGTGAAGGAGCTGGGACGCCTGGAAGCCCAGCTAGCCAGCCTGCGGCAGGAGCTGGCTGCCCTGGCTCTGAAGCAGAACTCCATGGCAGATGAAGTGGGACTGCTTCCGCAGAAGATCCAGGCTGCCAGGGCTGATGTGAGTGGGAATTACCCAGAGCCCTGCCGAACATCCTCCCCTGAGACCACCCACCTGGGGCGGCAGAGTGGTGTCTGTTAGCTGTAGCAGTATCCCTGGCCTGTTGTTCTGTAGGCACATGGCACAGCTGGACAGATGCAGGCCTGTGGGAAATGCATTCCCTGGAGAGTAGTTCCTTTTTTTTTTTTTTTTTTTGGGGAGTAGTTCCTAACCGCTAACATCTCTTTCAGGGGTTCCTTCCTTCCCTCCCAGCTCCTCTTCCCCCACCCCACCCCCTCCACCAGCCCTACCACAGCAGCCCTTGCCATTGCTGCCAGCTTCTTCAGAGTGACACTGCCTTTGTCCCTAGGTGGAATCCCAGTTCCCTGACTGGATCAGCCAGTTCCTCCTCCGAGATAGGGGTGCCCAAAGTGGGCTCCTACAGAGAGAGGAGATGCATGCTCAGCTGCAGGCGCTGGAGAGCAAGATCCTTGCCAGCATGGCTGAGATGCAGGGCAAGTCGGTCAGGGAGGCTGCGGTTTCCCTGGGACAGACACTGCAGAAGGAAGGCGTGGTTGGGGTGACAGAGGAGGTAAGGGACGACTGCCCCCCCCCCATGCACTGCCAGCCCTTTAGTTGTTCTAGGACACAAGTGATGGGGCCTCCTGGCTGGAGGTTCTGGGCCCACTGTGGGTGGTGGAGGTGTATAAGACCTGCTTGGGGACCACTGATGGCAGCCTAGCAGGCTCAGTCCATGGATGCCCAGGCAGGGCCTATGCCCCATTCACATGCCAACTGTCTGCTGGGGGCATGTTTTAGCAAGTGCACCGGATCGTCAAGCAGGCCCTGCAGCGCTACAGCGAGGACCGTATTGGAATGGTGGACTATGCCCTGGAATCAGGAGGTATGTGCTGCCTTCATCATTTCGCCTCATCTTGGTCCTTACACTGGCTAGGCCCCAAGTGTGCCAGGCAGCACAGTGCTAAGCACACAGGGCTTGGGACCAGCACCAACCAGACACCCAACCAAGGCTGGGGTATGGCCGAGGGATGCCTCGGGTTCCTGAGTGGATCCCTGGCTGGGAGGGGCCCTGTGAGTCTGGGTTAGAGCTAAGGGCTGTGCCTGAGGTACTTGTCCCCATGCTCTTGGAGACAGCCAGTGGCCGTCTCTTCCCTGGCTGCCTCTTCAGCTCTGGGCCTCCCCACAGTGAGTTCTGAAAACTTTCTTTGCTGTGTACAGGAGCCAGTGTTATCAGCACGCGGTGTTCTGAGACTTACGAGACGAAGACAGCCCTCCTCAGTCTCTTCGGCATCCCCTTGTGGTACCACTCCCAGTCACCACGTGTCATTCTCCAGGTGGGCACTCGAGCAGTGGGGGGGCCCTATCTCAGAGCCAGAGCTGGACTCCAGGCCCTGTTCTGACATGCCTCCCACCCCCTCCAGCCAGACGTGCACCCAGGCAACTGCTGGGCCTTCCAGGGGCCCCAGGGCTTCGCAGTGGTCCGCCTCTCTGCTCGCATCCGCCCCACAGCCGTCACCTTAGAGCACGTGCCCAAGGCCTTGTCGCCGAACAGCACCATCTCCAGCGCTCCCAAGGACTTTGCCATCTTTGTGAGTACCTGATCTGGGCCTGGGGACGGGGCAGGGGGGAGTGTCTGTGCTGAGAATCACACTGAGCTGGCTCTGGCAGTGGAGGGGTTGGTTAGTGAAAATAAAGGAGGAGAGCCTGGGAGAAAGCTGGACCTTCGGCACGGCTGTCCAGCTGTCCGAGGCTGCAGTGAGCAAGGCACGAGGTGGCCCTCCCTGACTCTTCCCATCCCTGCGTGCTTTTCTGTAGGGCTTCGATGAAGACCTGCAGCAGGAAGGGACGCTCCTTGGCACGTTTGCCTACGACCAGGATGGGGAGCCCATTCAGACCTTCCACTTCCAGGTACAGGCTGGTGGGGGCGGCTCCTCCCACTCCAGTCAGCCGACATCTCCCAGGACTAGCACAGGATAGAGGGACTGGCCTTTCTTCCCCCACCGCCTCACCTCAGGGTGGAGGGCGGAGATGACCCTCCTGTCAGTGACAGAGAGGGCAGCATCCAGAACTTCGTCAGCAGGTGCTCGGCTGAAGTGAGTTCTATCAAGGAAGGGTTATGACAAGGGTGTCACTGTCAAGGGCGTTCCAAACGATCAATGTGCAGTCAGCTAGGGTCTCAGGCAGAGGGCGTGTGGCCTAATTAAAGCTAATGTCAGATCGAGGCCTGTTAGAGGCAGATTCTGGAGCTAGGGACATAGTAGCTCAGTTCATTTGTTTGTTTTTGTTTGCTTACAATTATTTTTGTGTGTATGAGTACTTTGCTTGCATATGTATGTCTGTGTACCAGGCATTTGTGTGGGGCCCTAGGAAGGCTTTGGATCCCTTGGAACCAGAGTTACCAACAATTACAAGTTGCCGTAAGGATGCTGGGAATTGAACCTGTATCACATTAAGAGTAGCCAGTGTTCTTACTGAGCCAGCTCTTCGCCACTATAGCTCTGAAGCACAGCGTTCAAGCTAGACACTTGAGAAAAAAAAAAAAGCAAACTGTGTCCACAAGCTTCCTGTGAGGGTCCTGTGCACCGACAGCGCTGGCCGGGACTGGGAACGAATTCACCAGTGCTGGTTCTGATTCAGACTGTTCACACACGGTCCAAGGGCTGGCTCGTGTGGGTAGTGGCCCCTAGGAACCCTGATGTCCCCAGGCATGATAACTTTGTTCCAGGAAACAGACTGTTTTTTTTGTTCCAGGAAATTCTGCTTTTTGTTGTTTTGGTTTTGAGCCCCAAGGAAGGAGAAGACACCTGGCTGCTGGAGTAGCTCTCCCCCACCCCACGCCCTTCTCTGTTGGTGAGGCGTCAAGGGACTCTGACAGTGAACCCCTCTTTCCTACCTAGGCTTCCAATATGGCCACATACCAAGTCGTGGAGCTCCGGATCTTGACCAACTGGGGCCACCCTGAATATACGTGCATCTACCGCTTCCGGGTGCACGGAGAGCCCGCCCACTAGCCCTCTGCTGCTGGCCGTCTGGGAGGCTCACTCTTCGCAGCCATCCATCCCTGCTCTGAGAGGGGGTGCACAGCACCACACCACTGCTCACACATGCTCGATAGCGCTGACTTCAGGAGCGAAAGCCAAGAGGCAGCATGGGCAGGGTTCCCTGCACAGCCAAGCAGCTCCAGGTCACCAACAGGCTCCCGTGCTTTTCTTAGGCCTCTCCCTAGCTAGGTGCCTACCAGGGTGTATATATGTAGCATACTTTGGCGGACTGGGGGTCAAGAAGTGAGACTATTTGGTGGAGGGACTGGCACCAGAGAGTTCCTGGTAGGTGCCAAAGCTGTGGGCATGCCAAGCCAGAGCCCCAGGGAGGTGAGCTAGGGGTCTTGTGGCCTTTCAGGACAGTGCTCAGCACTATGCCGCTGGGATTGCCCCTGGCAGGTGCCTGGTAAAGGACTCAGAGGCTGCTGTGCTCTTCCGGCATGGCAAGTGCCATGGCCCACAGGGTTTCTCGCATCCTGGAGGATACCAGCTCCTGTGTGCCTCTGAGGACTGCTTGTCTGTGCCAATCTAGACAGTCCCCAGTGCTGGGGACCACTGCTTTTTCTCCCGCTGTGGGGTGAGGGGCTATTCTGTCCTCCATTCCTGCTACATCCTGCCTGTGCTCAACAAGCTTTCCATTCCCCCAGGGGAGGACTTAGGCCTGTCTTTGGGGCCATTCTATCAGGGGAGTCTAGAAGACAGGGGAGATGGCTCTGGGGGTCCTCTTGGTCCAGTGCCACTAGCCACAGTGTGGTTCAAGGTATCAGGCGGCGGAGGGGCAATGCTAACCCATCCATCTAAAGAGACCCTAGTGAGGGCCCTGTCCACTCTAAAACAACTCCCTCAGGCTCTCAGCGCTTGCTTACAGTCTGTCTCCTTTCTGGCTCCTCAATGGGGGGAGTTGGGTGAGGGCTGGGAGGGAGGCTAGCAAAAGTTAGCCTGTGTGGCTGTGTGGGGAGGGGTAAGAGGCTGTTAGACTGAGCGGCCCTGCTGTATTATATATAGAATTCTCAAGGTCTGTGGTGTTTTGTTTTTGTTTTTTTCTTTTTTTAAACTGAAAAGCTACAGGCTTGATTCCTAGCCCCATTCTGAGGGGCACCAGCTGTTACTCAGTTTCTAGTTCCTGGCCTCTGAGAGAGGCTTGGTCCTGGCCTACGTAAGGGGCCAGGGAGAGCTGCCAGGCAAGGGCCCAGTGTTCTGGCACAGCGATAACCTGTACAGCCCTGCCCTCAGGGCTTGTTCTGCACTCTCCTGTCACAAATGCTGCACTGTTGATTCTTTTTAAAAACAAAACAAAAAGCAAACCTCTCCAGACTCTTAATTTATGCCTATGCAAAAAATAAAGGATACCCAGGTTCACTGCATTGTGCTCTTTATCAGTCACAGAGCGACTCAGCTGCTCTTGGGGATACAGGGACTGAATTCTTAGCCAAACCACTGTACCCAAAGACTTAGTCCTAAGGCTCAGAGAAAGCCACCGGGATGAACTTGGAACCCCAGCTGTGTTCCTGGATTTGAGGGCTGGCAGGAGGGAGGGAGATGACTGCAGGAACTGTCAAGAACACCTCTCTGGGCTGGGCATGGTGACGCAGACCTGTAATCCCAGCACTCAGGGAGACAGAGGCGGAGGAGCTCTGTGAGTTTCAGTGGATCCAGGACAGCCAAGGCTACACAGAGAAACCCTGTCTCAAAAACCAAACCAAACCAAACCAAAAAAATCCCCAAACCAACAAAACCCCACCTCCACGGAGGGGGAGAGCTTTCTTATTTCTGCTTAAACACAGGAAGAGGGCCTCAGGATTACAGAGATGTCTCCTGAGGGGCCAGGAGCTGCCAGGTCCTGGGGGAGATGCCCTGATGGCTACCTAGATTCAGCTCAGAGTGATTCTTCACCAGGAGCCTCCTACTGACCATGGCATCTTGCCCAGAGCTGGTCCTTGCCATGGCTGAGAAAGCTGGTCAGCAGGGAGGAAAGGGCACTGGCTGGAGTACAAGTTGGCCCAGAGGCATTGGTCCAGAGCCCAGGGACATTGGATCTGTACTCACCCCCCTCCATAGAACAGACATCACCGGGCAGGAAGAGCCCCAGCAAACTGTGACTTGCCACACACCACCAGGGCTCCGTGCCTGTGCAGCCTGCCCATGTTCAAATCCTCTGGGTCTCTCAGAGCCTGGGCCTCACACCATTGTCTCCCTAACCTCCCCAATGCCGGCACCATGGCACATTCCTGTTGTATCATCTCAGAGTTGGGCACCAATGAGCCCGAACAGATGCCTGCATGTGATGTGAGGACCTGGCCTCCTCCATCCCACTCCATGCCATAGCCTTGTCCTAGAAATGATGCGCACGCGGCTGCACGTACAGAGGGCCGGGCCCAGCACTGAGGAGGTTGATGGCTTCACAACTTTATTCTTTATTGATTACAAATAGGCTGGTATTTAATCTAAATGGAGAGCTGAGGGGGCTGAGTTCTGCAGAGACCTTCGCAGTCCCTGTTAATGACAGTTCAACACTGAGTTCAGTCAGCTCCCCCTTGGCCATTCCCAGACCTACCTCCCTGAAGGGCTGAGGCCAGAGGCCAGACAGGTAGCTATGGTGCCTGAACATAATCGTTCTGGTGCCTACAGGGGCACAGTTAAGATGAAATGAGGTTCTACCATGGCCCAGTGCTGTAGGGAGTCACAGCTGCCATTGTGCCTCGTGCCACGCTGTAGTCCCATTACCACAAAGGCACCAGCCCAAGTGAACCAGAACCACAAAGAACAGGTGAAAACAGCTGGAGTCAGAGGACTGGGAAAGGGCCGCAGGGTGAGCAGGAACTAACACTGCTGGAGATGGCCCTTCCCTGAGCTTTAGTGCCCTCACCCTTGGAGACGGCAGCAGTGATGTCCAGCTGTGGAGTGGGCCCACCCACAGCAGCAGCACACTGTGTTCAGCCTGTCTCCCTCACCCTCTCAATGACTCCACAAAACTCAGAGGCATGGGAAAAGTGGGTTCAAAAATAGCTAGTAGAGCACTTCTGTCAAAGTGGAACTCAAGTGGAGGCCCCATTCCCCTCAGCTGCCACCAGGTGCACAGGGCAGGCAGAATCACAGTGTCCCCATGGCAGCACCTCCACCTGGAGGGCTGGGCAGGGAACATGACACTGTCAACTCAGAACAAACTTTTATTGTGAATGCTGGTCTGGTCAGTCCATGGCCACAGGGCAGTGGTAACTAGAAACAGCTGGAAGGAAGGGGGGGGGTAAGAGCAATCAGGAGCAGAGGGCAAGAGAGAGAGCTTGGGAAGGGAGGTGGGGCTGAAAAGGGACCCAGCCGGCTGGGTGTCTGTCCTGGCTGAGAGGGAGCACCCCAGCCTGAGGTCGTGCTGCAGAGCTCTGTCTACACTGGTCTGGCCCGCCCGCCCTATCCCAGCGGCAGGGCTTCTGACAGCCTAGAAGAGCCTGCACACTCCACCTGGGGCATCTGGGCTCAGGCCCTTCACTGCTGGGGTGCCATGGCTGTAGCAGCGGTGTTGGGGTGGCATGGGGAAGGAGGGTTTCTAGTCCTGGCTCAGCTCAGAGGAATACCTCCCCTCTCCCACCCAAAGAAGGTACTCCAGAACCCAATCCCAGGAAGACTCAGACCCAGTCTATACGCCAGGCTGAGGCTTAGAGAACTGAGTGGAAACAGGAAGAACCTCCAGCGGGTACAGAAGCCAGAGCAGCCAGGGCCAGCCAGGCAAGCCCAGGATTGTCTCCAAGGGTAAGCCCACCCAGGTCTTTGGATCCGTGGTTCAGGAAAGAGTCAGAGTGGGCAGTCCTACAATGCAGTCACCACGCCCTCCGCACATCACGGGTGCCACTCAAGAGCTTTTGGTGTTCCCTGCTTGGGAGCTTGGGAGGAAAAAAGTTAGGGGAGACCACCACCTTCCATTAAACTCCCCAAATCATAGATTGAGGGATCCCTGCTCTGGCAGAAGCTAAGCCCAAAGGTCAGCCCCAAAGAGGGGCTTCTAGCTAAGAGGGGCAACTGGCCAGGGAAGACAGGTGCCTTGGGCTCCTGAAGTTCCCTAAAGGTTCTGAGGATCTCATCGAGACAGATAAGAGATGAATGGAAAGACAGGCAGTCAGCTCTTGGAGGCTGGTGGCCAGCCAGGACTGAACGGAGACTGACAGGGTCAGCTGCACTCCTGCACGCACGCACGCACACTCACACTCACACAGACAGAGATACAGAATAAAAAGATAGAAATTAAGGGCCCAGATGTCTGAAAGATGTGAGGAAGAAGGCAGGTGGGGGCGGTCAGTCCTTGGGTATCTAGTCCCTCCTCCTCGTCTTATAAATTACAATCCCCCTTGGAAAAAGGGGTGTGGCAACAAGGATGCTCTAGCTGTGGGCTGGAGTGGGCGGGTGTCGGTCAAAGATGCTCTGCCCAGCCGGTGAGCAGTGAGGATCCCATGGGTGGTCACGTGGACCAGGGGGACATTCAGCAGCCGCTGGCAGGAGTCACACAGGCCCCCTGGGACTTCACCTTGTGGCGCTGGCCCCCTCGTCGCCGGCCCCCACTGCTGGGCTTGGGCTAAAAGAAAGAAAGCAGGCACTTGAGAAGTGAATGCTCCTCTTCGGCAGGGCCAGGCAGTGGGCCAGGCGGTAGCCCTAACCTGGTCAGGGGTTTACAAGGGAAATGCAGTCTTCCTGGCGGGGGGAGGGGGGATAATATGTGGTGATGGTTGGGGGAGCTGGTCAGAGAAGCATGAAGGGGAACAGGAGTCAACACACATCACTGCTACCTGGAAGGGCTCAGAAACCACATCAGGGGCAGGGGACTACAAGGAGGAAGAAGGGAGAGAATTGGGGAGGGGGCAGAAAAGAGTGGACACTGGGCCTGTGTAATAGACACATACAGAAACCTACTCCAACAAGACCAAAGAGAAAACGACATGGGACAGGCATGAGGGAGAGGAGTACTAGGCCTCAGTTAGGACAGGGAAGACCGGGAAAGGCCAGGCAGGTGAGCAACAGTGATGCAAATGTGGTACATGACCTGGGGAAGGCCAACCCCCTCATGCTGAGAGGTGCATTGTCAGCCTCTCAGGGGTGTGGGATCTCAGCCAAACAGAACCAGCACACCCACGTATGTTCTTATTATGAAGGGAAGCCTTGGCTGGGTGTAGTGGCTCATATGTGTGATCTTAGAATCAGAAAAGCTGAGGAAAACTCCCATGAGTTCAAGGCTGGTCTAACCTGCATAAATTTCAGGCCAGTCTATTCAGCCCTACAGAATGAGATCCTGTCTTTTTAAAAAAAAAAAAAAAAAATCAAAACAAAAAAGGGGAACCTTGATGTTTTTCTATTCTGCTTTATTTCATTAAAACCAAATGCCAATCAGGACCAATTAGAGTATCCCACCACCATGCCGGAGGCCATGAGGCCCTGCTTACCTGTGGCTGGAGACCACCGGATGTGGCAGCCTGTGCGGACCCTAGTGAGGATGCTTCATCCCCGGTTGGGGGGCCTCCTACCGAGGGCACACCAGATGGACCTCCTTCTTCTCGTTTGCTCAGGGGACCCTTTTTTGTGGACTGCATTTTAATCTGCTGGGGCTTGGAGTTCATGGGGGAGTTGTTGGTTGTTTGGAGGAGCTGTGGAGGCCAAGTGGATGACAGGTCAGAGTTGTCTGCCCAGGTGTGGGTTTTTTGTTTTGTTTTTTGAGACAGGGTTTCTCTGTGTAGTTTTGGCTGTCCTGGACTCACTTTGTAGACCAGGTTAGCCTCCAACTCACAGAGATCTGCCTGTCTCTGCCTCCCTGACTGCTGGGATTACAGGAGTGCACCACCGTAAGGCAGATGACAGAAAGGGACATCCCAGGAGGCAGAACAAAAAGGCCTGCATCCCCGCTCTGAGGCCAGAACCACAGGACTGGTATTGATGCCTCACCCTGCTTCTCCCTGCCTGGAAAGGCTCCTGCCCTTTCTGGGCCCAGCTGCTTTTCCTGCAGCCTCTCTGAACTTTTCCCACCCTACCCTCAGTCCAGCACCCGAGTCAGGGTCTGGGCTGCCCAGAGCTGCTTTGGACCATGCTTTAACTTCAGGCTCCCTGAAGAAACAAAACAAAAGCCTGTCAGAAATCATAAGCTACCACCTAGGAGCAACTGACTCTGAATCTTTCTTGTGGCCCAAGTTCAATCTCAAAGACACAGGAAAAGAGACTGGCTGGCTTCCATAGGACACTACAGTGGGTGCTGTAGCCTCTATCACACTGTCAAGAAGCCCAGATCCTCAAGGACAGGCCTGAGGGAAGCTTCTCAGGAAGAAAAGGCAGCCTGAGGTTCATCTAGTCTCTGACATGGAAGCCATTTCTTCCTCTACCAAATTCCTACCCAAAATCATGGGTGAGGTCCACAGCAGGCAAAAGATGGGGCTCCAGAAGAAACATTTTGAGCACCGTGAGACCTTCCACCCATGTCCCTCTGATACCCAGGGCTCACTCCAAATGGATCCACCATGCTGTGGGAAGGCCTCAGGCATAGAACAAGCAAACCCCAGGAGCCAGAGGTAGCCAGCACTTCAGAGGCCAACTCTGTCTCCTCAGACACTGTCCTACTTCCTCCTACAGAGAAGAGCCATACCCCAATGCCACCTTCTTTCCTTCAAGACAGCCTCCAAAGCTCAAGACAGGCCTAGGGACAAATCCTGGGCAAGCAAAGATGACCCCAGGAGTCCCAAGAGGAGCTTGTGGTGCTCCTGATCACTAGACTATGGCTAACTGGAGCTCCCTTGGGTAGGTGAAATAATCCCATCATACCTTGGTGATGGTGCCAACAGCCTTGGTGCGACCTTCCCGGAACACCAGCCGCTGATCTATGTGCAGGTACTCAGGGGTCTTGATGAAGCGGAAGTGGACAGTGGCCTTGTCCCCTGTGCGCAGACAGTCTTTATCCATGCTCAGAATGGTAGCTGTCTGCCGGATGCTCCCACAGTGTACTGCCAAGAACAGAGTCAGGAAATGCATCAACTACCCTGTGCCTCAGGCTAGAGCTGAATCTTCGGAGCAGGACCAGAACTCTGAGAGCCAGATACAGCAGGGCAGCCTACTTTCAGACGTGATCCTGCCTCCTCCCTATCTTTCCCCTTCCCAGGCCTACGTGGCAGAGCTTGAGTGTGTCTGTGTGCACATATGCCTTCCCACAGGACTGTTCCTAGCACCTTGATACCACCAGGCACACGGCTCTGCTCAATAACCTTGGCTAAATGAATCCTGGCACATGAGGTCCCTGAGGACAGGTCTGGTGTCAGAGCATCTGCAGGACTGAACAACTAGTGTTGCTCAGGGGCTGAACTACAGGAATGGCTTTGCTAAGCAGGACAGAGAGCTGCCTTGTCTGAAGCTGGAAGCATTGGCTTAGATTGCAGGAGTTCCTTTAGGAGGGACCTTGGACACCTACCCATGGCTTGGTAGCGTGGACTAATTGTGGTGGGGTGGTGGAGGACGAGAATCTCAGCCTCAAATTCCCAGGAGGCCTGAGGATTCAGGCGTGGGGAAACCATCACCATGCCTTTCCGGATGGATGAGCGCTTTATCTGAAAGGAAAAAGGAGAACACAGCTCAAGGGCCATGGTGTCTTTCAGGTTTACCCAGCCTGGTCCTAGAGACCACTATGTCTCTCTAGGGGTGGGAACCACTCCAGCTCAGCCCCGCCCCTCACCACCATCTAAGGCAGCCTCAGTGTTGAGCAGCAAGCGAAACACTGCTAGAGGCAGGAAAGACTGCACAGGAACTCGGCTTTCCAGGTGCTGGGCCCTGAAGGGGCTATGAGCACAGGCAGACAAGCATTCAGGAAAAAATCAGGGTGCGTATCCTGACCACTGGAGAAGACAAACCACAGCCCACTTTCCCTGCTCATTTTGGCTTTGAGGAAGGTAGGTGACCCCAGAGCTAACACTCACCCCAACCCCAGGAGATGGAAGACTGAGTGGCAAGAGTATGCGGCACAGATCCCATCCATCCTAACCCTAAGGAGGCGCCATGTGTAACACTGTGAGCAAGTGACAACTGCTCAGGCCACAGAGGAAGTAGAGTTCAGGAGACAGACAGTCCTGGCTTGGACAGGCTAAGTCTCCTCCTCTGTGGAAACAGGGTCAGGAGCCCACACCTTGAAGTGCAGCACAAGAACTGGAGACAGTAAAAACTTGGCCCAGACTTAGCGCTCAAGGGCAGTTTCTGGAATTACCCTCACTCACCTTCTTCAGTGCAAAGGAAGCTGTCTGGCCTCCCCGCACCTCCTTTACAGGCATGCGCTTGCGATGGATCGACTTAACAGCAATGGACAGGAAGTTACCCAAGGGGTCTGGGCCCAGCAGCAGTGTGTCATTCAGCTTGATCAGGCCCCTCAGTGTGGTCCCGGACACCACTGTCCCCACACCCTGCCAAGAAGAAGACCCTGACCTAGTACACCTGTCCCCATCCACAGACTCACACTGAGGTTAACGTAGGAGATACCCACCAGCCACCCGTCCTGTGAAGTCCTACCCAGAGGCACTCACGGGGACAGAGTAGGTGTCATCTATCTGGAACTCAGCAGGCTCTTCCTCCCTGTAGCTGGTGCGGGGCGACAGGAGGTTGAGGAACATCTTGAGCAGATCCAGGTTCTCACCTGTGACATTGGAGATCTGGAATATCGGGCACATCCTAAATGGAGGAGAAGAAATAAGGAAGAGAGGTGCTCGGGCAGCCAAGACCTCCGACAGTCACCTCGTCCCTTTGCCTGTACTCTTAGTGACTTGTCTTGACCTCTGGAACTGCACGTTCCCCTGAGTGCCTTCACAGGCTAGGGACTCCAAGGAGGAGCTGGAGTGGGGCTGCACCCCTGAAACACAACCCCCCTTTGGGACCAGCAGCGCTACTGAAGACAGCACCAGGCTAGAGGACAGGCCAAACACCCAGCTGCCCGAAAGCACAGGCCACTTCAGGAGGCAGGTGGCTGCCAGCAAGGCCCTGGCTCTGGGGAAGGGAGGAAGTCACCAAAGGAGGATCCTGGACCAACGAGCTGAAGAGCGTGGACTGTGCTCAAGCCAGGATCTAGAATGTAGACGTGTTAACCTCTGGAGTAAGAGCCTGGCACAGCAATGTTCAACAGACATTTATGTGATGAAAAGACTTGTTGAATAAATGCCAAACTGACCTGTGATTAGAGAGCTAATGGCATAACAAGTCAGTGAATCATAAAAAGACAGTGTTCCACCAGCCAAGGGCAGGCTGGCACCTTCCACATTCCTGACTTCCAGCACTCAAGCATCCTCTGGGGCGCATGAGAGTTAATCTTGGTTGCCGACTTTACTGGATCTAGAATCAACTAAGAAACAAGCATCAGGATGGGACTGAGGCTATTTCTGGGAAGAAGCAAGGAAGCCCCTCCCCCAAGGTGGGCAGAGTTGTAGCTGTATAGAAGAATCCTGGAAGGTCCCTAGTACTGCTTGGTCATGGCAGCTCCTCTAGGAGTGGTCAGTTCAGAGCACTGGGTTCAGATACAAAGAAGTCCAAGACAGAAAGTTGGGCATGGTGGTGTACACCTTTAAATCCAGCACTCTGGAGGAGTTTGAGGCTGGGCTATGTAGAGAGACCCTATCTCAAAAACAACAAACAAAAAATAAAAATAAAAATTAACAATGAGGTCCGAGGGAGAGGCAGGGCTGCTGCCGCCTTTGCCTGCCAACCTTTGCTTCTTGCTAGCGAATGCACCTACTCTTACTGCCACCATGGCTGCCTTCCTTTACTGACATCACAACCCAGTTTCTTTGGCTTCGCAACATGGACTAAAGACCAGCAGCTTTCCAGGTACCCTTGAGGCCTTCAGTTCCAGACTAGAACCAAGGAGGCATCCAGCCTTGTGGATGAAGTAGCCATGGAGTCCTCAGCCTCTCCATCAAGTAGACAGCCACTGTTAGAGTACTCAGCCTGTATCATGTAAGCCAACCTAATATAGCCCGTGGCATATATTCATTCCATCAGTTCCAGCCTTCTAGAGAACACTGCCTAGTCCAGGAAGTTAATAACATCCCCATTTCCCAGGTAAGGATGCTGATGTCTCAACTGGGACTCCAACCACAGAGAGGCTAGTTCAGAAGGTGAGCCGCCTAACAGAGGCTCTGAACAACACTGCTGGCCTAAGACTGTGCAAAGACAGACCTGCCCTCCAACCATGCCCGAGAGATCATGCTTGAGTGACTGTGACAGGTCTGTGGGCCTGTGGCTCCCTGTGGCCTGGCTGGCAAGGGTGCCTATTTAGAAGCAAGTGCTTCCCTGGCTTGGCCCTGCCCCATTACCTCTCGGAGCTGAAGTTGGAGGCTGTGACAATCACATCGTCTTTGCTCTGCACCAAGACAGGGATCTTCCGGCAGCCTGGTGACTTCAGCAGGCGCTGTAGCAGCTTCAGGGTTTCTTAAAGGGTGAAACGGAACAGAATTAGGGGACACAGCCTTCTCTCTGGCCAGACTTCCAGGGTAAGAGGTGCACTCAATACCGATGCAAGCAGGAGACAGAGAGACAGACAGACCAGTGTTAAATGCCTGGAGAAGTAAGGAGGATCAAAGCTGGAGGAGCACATGCTGCTGTAGTACAGACAGCACACACGGCCCCTTCTCTAAGGCCATCAGTCTAGGCACACAGACAGGTGACTTGGGTCCCCGAGGACCATGTTCTTTCCCAGAATGCTCTGGAAGGTCTCATCTCAGGAATATCCTGGGCATTTACAAAGCTGCAAAGAGCCCCCCACCCCCTTTTTGGTTTTTTGAGACAGGCTTTTTCTATGTAGCCGTGGCTGTCCTGAAACTCACTCTATAGACCAGCCTGGCCAAGCACTCTCAGAGATCTTCCTGCTTCTGCCCCCTAAGTGCATGGATTAAAGGAGTGTGCCACCACTGCCTGGCTGCAGAGACCCTTCTTCTAAGACCGTCTAATGGAACAATGTTCCACTCAACTTGCAGCACCGAGAGAGATGAAGAGGCCATGTTCCAACCCCTGTGTGGAAGCGTTGGTGTTAAAGGCCACAAGACTCTTTGCCCAAACTCCTCCATATACATCCTGCTTCAATACAGCCCAGTGCCTGCTGCTGGAGACACTGGGGGTGGGGAGAGACAGAGGAATAACAAAGATTCTTCAGATCCTGTACTTGGAACCAGGAAGAAAGAACAGAGGGAAATTCTAGGCTTTGCTTAGGTCAAGAGCTAAAAAGGAAGGAAGAAGTAGAGGACTCGGGCTGATGGACCCCGAGGCTAATCTAACAGACGAGGCTGCAGACAATGTTGGGCTGAGGCTCTGAAGCAGGCCACCCTGAAATGCAGCGTGGACAACCCCAGAGGCTGCTGTAGCTGCTTCACTCACCTTGAAGGATGTTGGCAGGACACATGTCAATCTTGGTGACAACCACAAAGACAGGTACATTGAGAGCCAATGCCAGGCCCAGGTGCTCCTTGGTCATCCCCACGATGCCGGCATTGCTGCCCACCTGCCCCAGAAAGGAACTGTCAGCACAAGGAAGACAGAAATTGCTGCTGGGCAGCCAGGGGACCTCAGCCTGTGGGCAAAAGCTGGGCTGGGCGATGGGGACGTAACTGAAAAGTCGGCTCTGGTGACAAACCCCCAACACTCAGAAGCCTGAGTTCGAAGCCTGCGTAAGCTATCGAGAACCTTCTGGAGCTTGGGAAACGCAGTGACACACTGTCGGGAAAAAAGTAAGCAAAGGCCTGGGGGAAACTTAGAGGTAGACTCTGACTTGCACCGAGTGCTATCAAACCAGCTTCTACTTTAGAGGGGCACTTGATGTTTGACACCGTAAGGGAACACTGCCAGTTGGAGCACACTGTATCTCTGAGGCAGGAGAGATGGCTCAGGGGTTAAGAGCACTGGCTGCTCTTCCAGAGGACCCAGGTTCAGACCCCATTACCTACACAGTGGCTCACAACTGTCTAAAACTCCAGTTCCAAGGGATCCTAGGCTCCCTTTTTTGCCCAAGGATACCACACACGGTACAGATACATGCATGTAGGCAAAACGCTCATCAACAGAACAAAACAAACACCTTAAAAAAAAGTATCTCTGGCAAGAACACAAGAGCGTAAAGACACTGGCTGCCTCTAGTAGGAAACAAAGGAAAACTTTCTTCTGTATGCTCTCTGTTGCCTTTTAAAACACATTTATGCTCAGTGTGGTGACACAGGCCTTTAATCCCAGCACCTGGGAGACAGAGGCTGAGGCAGGTGGATCTCTGTGAGTTTGAGGCCAGCTTCATTTACATAGCAAGTTCCAGGCTGGCAAGGGCTAGAGTGAAATGGTCTCAAAAAAACTAATTTTTAAAAGGTTATTGTATGTGTGTGTATATGTGCATACGTGTGTGCGTGTATGTGAGTGCATGTGCCTGGGGTGGGGGATGGTTAGCATGCCATGGTGGTTTTTGGAGACCAGAGGATAAGCTGTGGGAGTTGGTTCTTCCAGGGATCCAGCTCGGGTTGTCAGGCTCGGCAGTAGAAGCCTTCACCACTGAGCCATCAAGCTTGCCCTCTTCATTGCCTTTTATTTTTGTACCATGCAAGTGAGCGCGTACTAAAATAGAATTATGAGAGAAGCTGCCGTCCTGTGCCTGTATGGCACCGTGAACGTGCCAGGACATCTTCAGTGGGTTGCTTTCACTTGCTGGCAGAGCCCACAGGGGTCTCCAGTCCAGCTGCTGCCCCTAGCTGGCTACTGCCGGCCTGGGTTAGTGAGCCGCCAGGGACTGGGTATTGCTTCTCACTCCCTTGCAATCCAAACCCAACTGGCTTCATTGTCCCCAGGCTGAACTGAGAATGCTCTCTTGGTTTCTATAGGTTACTTTTTTTCCTAGAAAATTCATCTCTGTGAAACAGTAACATGATAGTTCATTGTTTTTATTATTTACTTAAAACAGAAAAAGAAACAGTACGAGTATGTAACCCAGGCTGGCCTCAATGTCATGATCCCCCTGCCTCCACCTCTCAGGGGTTGGGATTCTAACCATGAGCCACGACTGAGTGTGTACTCAGTTATTTCTCTGCTGTCTACACACGTTCAATAAGTGGATGATGGTCTAAAAGTCAAACAGAACATTTTTGTTTGGTTATCCATCCCATTACTGTCCTTAGTCATTACAGCTCAGCTAGAAAAAAATGCTTTTTATTGTGTGAGGAAATTGAGTCTTAAGTAAAGACATGATAAGGAGAACACACACTAGGCTGTGGCACGTTTAGCCTGTCTCTCCAGGAAATTCTAATGAGCTGATCTGGTTCATACACACTGTAGACATGCACTGAAATACACTGGACCTCCTACGTGTAAATTATTACACACGCTAGCTAGTTACAACACAATCAAAAAAGAAAAAAAGAAAAATGTTGATTTCCAAACTACAGCCAGTGGTGGTGATGATGGCTGCCGTGGCCCACGCCTTTAATCCCAGCACTTGGGGGGCAGAGGCAGGTGGATCTCTATTCGAGGCCAGCCTGATCTACAGAGCTAGTTCCAGGGCTACACTGAGAAACCCTGTCTGAAAAACCAAAAATAAAATCATACAAAATAAATGCAGAGTAGGATTTTTTTTTTTTTTAAATGTCATTCATAGGGAGAACTGGCTGTGCTTCCAAAGGACCCAGGTTCAATTCCTAGCACACACAAAGCAGCTCACAACTATTTATAATTTGGTCTCTGGGAATCTGACACCCTCTTCTGACCTCTGTGGGCATCGGTCACACATGTGGCAGGTACATAGACATACAAGTGGGCAAAACAACCAGACACAAAACATTTTAAATTTAAAAAACGTGTATTGGTGCATATGCACACACGCAGCGGTCACACGTGTACCAGGTCTGAAGACTACTAGGTGGAGTCGGTTCTCTCCTGCCTTTACCTGGGTGCTGGGGACCAAACTCAGGTCACCAGCCTTGCTTGGCAAGCCACGATACCTGCTGAGGCATCTTCCTCACCCTGTAAGCCCTTCTTACAGCCACAGCCCAGTGGCCCCTCTGGACTTTTAGAGATGCCTGCTGCTGCCGCAGCTTTCCTCGGTCAAGAGCATGGGGGACTGCCTTTTGCAAGGCTCGGGAAGCGAGAGCAGCTGCTGTGATCCCGAGAAGTGCGGGTGAGGGGGGGGGGTGTCCTGGCAGCACTGTCCCCCTCCGCGGTCCAGCTGAGAAGCTGTCTGTGGGCAGCTGGAGCAAGTGTTCCAGGAGCAGATGCCCGTGTCTGCTGCACTTAGGAGTCCGGCTGAGGAGCCAGGAGGGCGGGGGGGCTTTGAAAGGATTTGGGGGAGGAAAGCTCACTTACTGTGGGTATGTGCGCACCCTCTTCCTCCTTCCCTCTCCCCCCAAAGCTGTGCACAAAGTACGGGAAGCTCAGCAGAGCACATGTGCACACACAAGCAAAGCCAAGTCCCTGCCCCTCTCCTTTCCGGCGATGCTGCACGATGCGCCACTTGAGCATCCATGCTCTCTGGGAACCCAGGACCAGGAAGGCCTGCTTCCCACGGTCAGTGCCACCAGTTGAGCACAGGGCCCAGAGCGGCGTCCCCACGAGGGCTGTACAGCAGCTACCGCTTCTCCCTCCCAGGCACTGAAGACAGCACCTCAGGCCCTGCTGACTGCGGCGGCCCTTGCCTCCTGAGGGGCTCTTCTCCTTCCTTCCCCAGGTACCAGAGGGTACCACTTGGGGTCACCTTCTGAAGTACTCCAAGGTGCAGGAGAAAACCTTTCTGAAGGCGTGAAACAATGAGAAAGCCACTATGCCTTTCCAAAAATGCACCTGCAAGAGATGCCCTGCTTTATACCAAGCGTCCCCTCCATGATCTAAATGCAGAAGAGAGGTCAAGGTTCTCTGTGGAGAAGACCACAGAGCTCAGAGGACTGGGCTCCCTGAGACCCCGAACTTGCCATCCTACCCCCACCAGCAGGCCCCAGTCTCAGAATGATCCCAACCCTTCGCATAGCATCTCAGGTCCCCCCCACCCGCCGGGGGAGCCTCACACTTACCATGAGCATGCAGAAGTCAGGCAAATGGCCAGTCATGCCAAAAACAGTGGTCTTCAGGTACTTCTCATGGCCAGCCAAGTCGATGAAGGTGATCACCTTAGTGGACTTCTCACAGATCTTTGTCCATTCCAAGCTGCCACCATGGCTGTCAGGCTTGTTCACTACATTGCCTTCGCTGTCAAAGCCCAGAATGTCATTGCCCACGCTGCTGGTTCGACCAGATTCGATTTCATGTTTGTGGCGGAAGAGTTTTTGGCGGGCAAAGCCACGGCCATTGTCCAACTCTCCATGCGTCAGGACTCCCAGGAGCGTGCTTTTGCCAGCGTCCACATTGCCCACAACTGCCACCCTGCACGGACAGGAACCCAGGATGAGAGCTGGTCCCTGAAGAGACTCCTCAGCCAGAGACTGGGCCCTGAGTGCAGGCTCAGCCCAGGACTCTGGCTCAGGACTTCCCTGTTCCCGGTTGAGCAGAGGGGAACATTCCTGGAGTTGTTTCCAAGGTGTACAAAGTCAGTTAGGAGTCCTGGCTCCTTCAACACCTACAGCCCTAACCCCACCACTGAGAAGATTCCCCAAGTTATGAAAGGCACAAAGAATCTCCCCATCTTCCAACTTCCAGCCTCAGGCAGATGGTAAACTCAACAGAGCCACAGGGCGGCCACAGAATGATGTCTCGGCCTTCTCTTACATGTCCCGGATGGAATACCTACATGGAACTCAGGAACAAAGAGCAGAACTGACAAGACCATGAGCCTCTGCACTCTCCCGTCTTACGACAACATAGAGCTGGCAGGCAAGTGTCACAGGCCCTACCACATTCTCTGTGGTGCCCCCAGTCATGTGGCAGGGGCCCTGCAAGCCCCAATTCTGAGACCTCACCTGACCTCCAGGAAGTCACTGTCTCCGACTCGTTTCCTGACTAGGTAATCGCGCACGCGGCCGCCAGCTTCTTGACGCTCACGCAAGAGGATGACATCAGCCTCTATCTGCTCCGCCATGCTCTTCACTGTGGCATAGGAGGCCTCCATGTCAGCTTCACTCAGCCCGTACTCAGTCCCATCTGGTGACAAGAGCCCAGACATCAGGAGGAGAGAGAGTCCTGACCAACCAGCCCGCCAGTAAGCCAGCGAGCTGACTGTACCTAAACGGGTTCCCTCCTGGCACTGCAGAAAAACACTAACAGCTCAGGCACATACCGAGTTAATGCTTGACAGTGCCACAGCTTCCCCTTAGCAGGGAACTGGGTAATTCATTTACGAGTCACCAAGATTCTCCTTGAACTTATGCCAAGCTTCATATTAGATCCTAGCAATATAGGTGCCCTCAGTGAGCTCACAGCCCCAAGGGAGAGACACAAGAAATTGATTAATCTCAATATACTTTGAGCACTACCCTGCAGAGCTGAAGAAAAAGAATGCAAAGCACGGCCTAGAATGTGGAGGGCAGCTTTGGGTCTTTAGAAGTTGAGAAATGAGCATGTAGAGGAAAGACATCACGCAGAGAAGCAAAGCCCAAAGCGTGGCAGACCGTGACTAGCCAGGGCCAGAAAGACGCACGGTGTGTTGGGAGCAGGTTGGGGTCAGGGAGCAGCAAGAAGTGGAAACCGGCAGGACACCAGACTGAAGCAAACTGTTTGCCTCAGGCAGGACAATAACATGGTCAGAGCAAGGTGGGCAGGATGACCTTCTAGGCGATAAGCAAGAGGTCAGAAGCAGGAGTCCAGCAAGAAGAAATTCTAATGTCCCAGGCAAGCAAGGAGGGCAGGAAGACGGAGGGAGATGACGGTATGTGCAGGTTATCGTAGAGACGGTTTTTATTAGGATGGCTCAGGTATGGCATCCAGCCAACAGCTGGAAAAAGGCCTTCAGTGCAGGACATGGAGGGAGGCAGGGAAAGATGGGGCAACGAGCTTCCTAGAGTCTAAGAACAGCAATGCAACAGGTGCTCCCGTGCATGATGGGGTTCAGCGCTCACCACTCCCTCAGCCCCTCTCTTGGTTCCTTCTAAGAAACCCTGGAGCATGGTACCCTCTTCTGCATCACCATCCAGAGACCTTGCCAGGCCAAGCCTGTTCCTCCTCTTCCTCTTCTTCCTCCTCAAGCTCCCTTAGCAAGCTCATCAATTCCAAGATCAGGAAAATCACCCCTCTTTCATGGTCTCAGCTCACATTTTGAGCTACCAACCATCTCAATTCTTCTGACCACCAAGGAACTCAGAAGATGACCCCTGCTGACATTTGTCCCCAGTGCTCTGAACGGACCACTCTTAGAGGAGCTGCTGTCATCAAACATCACCAGTGGCCTCCTAGCATTCTACATGGCTATACGCCTGCCCAGCACCCAGCCAGAATTCTCTTGATGTCTCCCTGCTCCTGTCCCCTGAATGCCATCCTCTGCCAGTCCCCCCACCAAAGGCCTCTTCTTCGTCCAACCTTTCCCCTTAGCTGTCTCATTCTATGGCCTCAGCTGTCACTGCCAAGACTTCAAGAACGTTCTTATCTAGCACTGGCAACCTCTCCATGCTCCACATGGAATCCAGTGGCCTAGAGGAGAACTCCCAGAGGTCTGACATTCAGACTCACCCACTCACATTTCAAATAGTGGCCCACAAATCATCAGCACCAATACAGCACCAGATACTCCCTGTAGCCCCGTAAGGTGGGTTTGGAAATTCCAGCACTTGAGAGGATGAGGCAGGAGGATCCTAAGTGTGAGGCTCCCCTCAAACAAAAAGAAAAGAGGGAAGAGGGGAGGAAGGGAGGGGAGGAAGAAAAACAGGGTAAATAGAAAGCAGATACTTCCGAGCTGGGAGGCTGCAGAGCAACCTCGGAGTAAACTGCTGTCCTTCTTGCCGTTCCCATTCTAATAAAGACAAAACTTTGCTTCTGGTCAGCTAGGCATACCCCTCTTACACCCCAGCCCTGCCGAGTCCAGTTCTTTCTGGTGTCCTTCCTTTGCTGCCTGATTCCAGCCCATAGTCTATTCAACACCTGGTCTCATTGAACCTAGTCTGTGTTTTCCGCTTGCCCCCCCCCAATAGCTTTCCTACCTCAAGTCCAGCACAGTACCCGCACATTTAAGCTCCCAAAGAAACCATAGCTCTTACAGTGCCACTTTCACATCAAAATCTCGGAATGCCTTTCCAGAACTGACAGGATTCCTTCCAGCTCTGATCCCTTTAAGCCCCTCCCCCACTCATAGGCTCCCCACATCAGCTCTATCCCAGTGCAGGTGACCCAAGGGCTCATCTCCCTGGGTTCACGCACAGTTCTAGCTCTATGGTCACTCTCAGCCCAAACAGCAATCAATCAGCATGTTTTCTCTTGGCAAGATCCTATCAGCTCTGCTCAGAGACCACCCAAGCATTGGCCTTCCTTACAGCATTTGCAACTCCCTACCCTTGTGCAAAGGGGTTTTTAGACAGGTGTTCCAGCAACTACACAGATGTTTCTTGAGGAGCGGGGACCATGTCTTAACCATTTTCTGGTGAATGGCTTTCCTACCTCAAGTCCTCAAATGTGTGGAAAATGTAAAACAATTGACTCAAGAAAGAAGACTGGGCGGAGGGCAGAAGGTTCTCAATGCACAGCTGAGCGCCAGCACCTCATAAATGAGGGAAAGTTGCCATCCTCACCAGACTAGCTACTTTCTTTGCTGCTTTCCAAGCCAGGGCCTGGCACCAATGTCACCTTGACCATCAGAGCTCTCAGGTGGTCATATTACACTTGTTTAGCATGCACCACTTTCATCATGTTAGGAGGAGACAAAAGCCAAGGAGAAAAGCCAGAGTCCAATTACTAAAGCCCATGGCAGCCCTCATCAGATTTCTGTCCTGCCGGCTCCCTTACCTTTCCCACAGTGTTCTTCTACTGTGCTGTGACAGCTTCCCAGGCTTTGGGGACACAAGTCTCAGCTCTTTGGCATGGCATTCAAGGACTGTAACTGGACTCTGCCTACCTGTCCCTCCTGACGTCACCTTCTCCTCTGCTTACTAGAGTACATCTGGCCCCCCAAATACCCATTTCCAATGCCTCCATGCCCCTGGGCATGTGGTTTCCTCTGCCCACTCACCACTGCTCACAGACAAGCAGCTCCTCTGTGAGGCCTGCTCCTGACGCCTACAAATACACAGCACTGCGTCCCTTGCTGTGCCATCTGGCTGATCTGGCTGGTTAGGCAGGTGTCCCTCCCTCTCTCAGTACTCCATGTGGGCCCCTCAGTTGAAGAGGATGACCCTCCCTGACGGAGAACCATTCTTCAGTGATGAGTATAATGAAACGACTGTGTTCCCCTGCTGGAACTTCCAAACGAGCTCTCAAGTCATGAGTTAATATTTAAGAGACAATCAAGGCTCTTTTTGCAAAGCAATCCCATAATAAGTCAGCTCCAACCCAGGACCCTGGAGAGCTGCCACTACTAACACTAACACTTCTATGCCAGGCGCTCCTTGAGTTCTCACGTAGCTCTCACTGGGGCATCATGAGATACTCACATTTTCTTACTACTTATATTTTGAAAGATTTTATTCCTAATTAAATGTGTGTGTGTGAATGTGCACATGAGTTTAGGTGTCCAAAGAGGACACAATAGGGTGTCAGATCTCCAGGAACTGGAGTTATGGGTGGCTGTGAGCCTCCTAACATGCATGGGAACCGAACTCGGGTCCTCTGGAAGAGCAGTACACACTCTCCAGCTCAGTATTACCTGCATTTAAGACAAGGAAAAAATCAGCAGGTAAACCCAGACCTTCCGGGCTCCAGACTACCATACCATTACTGACTGGCTCCTAAAATATCAACCTTAAATGAAGAACATATAGGTATAATGCACAGTCCCCCAGGATTTTGTACATGGTTTTAATGTGTTTATCTGTGAAAAGATTTCTCTGAGGAAGCCTTCCTTGTCTCCACGCTATGGCAGAAGGCCCTGGTGGAGGGATGAAACCCCAACACAGAGGAGAAGCTGGAGATGAAGCTGGCCTCTGGGGGCCTTGCCATCCATTCAGTCCTGTCTGATGCTCAACTTGTTTAACTAGTTCCGATCTGAAGGACTCACCAAGGTGATGCGTGCCCAATGCTAGGGTGTGTGGGGGATGGACAAGTGAGTATGTGACATCTTACCTTCCAAAGGAGGGTTAATTAGATGTGTGCTCTGGGTATGGTAAAGCTCGGACTGCATTAAAGAATGGGAGAAAATGAGAGCCTAAGTCTTTTGGTAAAACCGAGGCAGGAGCATCAAGAATGTAAGGCCAGCCTGGATTATAAGGCAAGACCCTATTAAAACAAACAAACAAACAAACAAACAAATAAGAGGGCTGGGTCTTCAAAGACTTGCTCCACCACTTGTCAAAACTGACCTTTATGTGGTTTCCTACAAAGCAGGAAATGACCTATGACTGGCTTGTCTTCTTAGGGCAGGCCAGAGATGTACCTGACAAGCTTGCACAAAGAATTGATAATCTCTTACCACCAAGTAGACAGCCCTTTTCTGAACCTGCTGTCTAGCGGCACTTGGCAGTGCTGACTGCCTCCCTCCCTTCCTTGACAAGTGACCTCTTCGCCTATCTCTCCGACCATGCCTTCTTTTAGGCGATAGGAGCCACAGCCAAGGGGTGGCAGGAGTGGGAAGGAGAGGAGAGATAAGAAGGGCATGGTAGGATTTAGAAGCTGAGCCTTTGTCCCTGGCTGTCATCTTGAGGCATTTTAAAACATTGTTTTCTCTGAGATTATTTGTGAATATAGCATCTTTCTTCCTGAGAGGTGAGGACCAGCTTCATTCTGCTGTTTGGCTTTCCGTTGCTGAGGACAGAACGCAGGGCCTTGCACACACTAGGCGAGCATTCCACTGACCCACAAGCCCAGGGAGCCATATTTTAAGCATCCAAAAGTGCTTTTGGAAAGCATCGAGCTTTGGAAGATCCATAACATGTATGTCAAATAAATGAAGATCAAAATTCTTCCTCCCAGCAGTGAGGATTCACCCAGGCCTTGCATAAGTTAGGCAATGAAGCACTGCCCCTAGGCTACACCTCCAGGCTTTTTCATATTTTTATTTTGAGACAGTTTCAGGATGGTTTGGAATTGGCCATACTCCTGCCTCAGCCTCCTGAATACTAGATCACAGGCATGCACTCCCAAGCCTGGCAGAAGGGCTGTGACAGCTCCTTAACTCAGACTGTTAAAGAACTATTCCTTTGGGGGCTAGAGAGATGGTTCAGTGGTTAAGAGTGCTGTCTGCTCTTCCAAAGGACTGGGGTTCAATTCCCAGCACCCACACCGCAGTTCACAACTGTCTGTAATGCCAATTTCAAGGGACCTGACAGCTTCACATGAAATGCACATAAAATAAAAAATTAAATAAATTACATAAAAAAAGAACTATTCCTTTGCCTTTATATTCATTTATTTATTGCCTTCCTATAAGTCTGCTAAACAAAGAAAACTGCCCCTAATGATGCACACAGGCCCAGCCTGGGCTTCTTGCAAGAGCTCCTCAACAATTTCAGTTTTCGTTTCAGGAAAGAAAATGTTATGATAAAGATGGAGGTAGAAAGCAGTAACTAGGAATGACTGGAGGGTGGGGTGGGGCTGTGGACAAGTCCAATTCCATGGTGGCATCTGGGACGGGGTCTGCCCCTCTCTAGCCCTGGAGGCTCCAGCATGATCGATCGGTAGGATGGAGGACAGTATCCAGAGTGGCCACAAGACTACCAGCCTGACCTGATCTTGTAGGGGTCAGGAGGGATCTCTGATACCACAGCTGTCCAGACCGAGTGGTCAGTGTGGTCTGGGCCAAAGAAGCTTGATGGAAGAGAGGAATTCTGAGAATCTTTTCCTTGGTAGCTTCAAGAAGAACCATAGAGAGTCTCAGCTAAGTAGAAAAGAGAAAGCAGTGGGATCCATAAACAGGGCCTGGAGGGGAGGACCTGCAGTTACCCAAAGCAGGTCTAGACCTACCTACGCCTTGCTCCCTTACCTTAGATAAGAGGTTTCCTTGCTTAAGTTTCAAATCACTGGATGCAAATGAGGAGTCCTGAGGTGGAGAGGAAACATCTGTTGGGCCCCCTGGACAAGGAACCTGGACCCCAAACTTATCCTGACCACATGGTAAGGAGCTGGCATGCAATTGCGGGTCCCTTCCCCCAGACAGTTGTGCAGACACTACAGTGTGGCTGCACAGGAGACACGCGAGTCGAAAAGGTGGTGCTGGTGGGAAAATGTGCACTAAATAATTGCTTAAAACAAAGGAAAGGAAAACTATGCTCACCTGATCCCTGCCCAATGACATATATGGTCTCTCCGCATCCCTCGTCCATCCTCTCCCACATCTGCCGAAGTAGGCTGTCATACTGCTCTGATGTAGGGCTCACTAGAATCAGCTAGAAGAGAAACCAACAGCCTTAGGACCACACTCACTACAGAGTGCCACAGACAAAGCTGACCAACAGCCTGCCCAAAGACCTTGACCACACCCCAGGGCACCCTAGGGGAACACAGCTATGCTGTCCCCTCACATGCTCTCCTAAAACTGCGTCATGTGACCCAGAGGATACACTAAACTGAGTATGTCTGTGCCACAACTCACAGGAGGAGTGGTGTGCACAGCCTGCCTCCTGCTGCCTCACAAGAGGTCCCGAACAAGGGAGAAGAGAGTCTGCCGCTGAGGGGAGGCTATCAGGCAGTGCTTTGTACCTCGGCAAGGTCTTGCAAGGTCTTCTTTGGTGTGCATCGGGGAGTTCAAGATCAGACTGCTCATTGGCAGCCACGCACTCAGCCACAGCCCAGTGCTCCCATAATAACAAAAGAATTCTGTTCTACCTTGCCTAAGCTGTCTTGATTACTACAGCGAAAGCTGCCTGCAAAGGCCATCTTTGTCAACAAAACCCTACTGCCACTAAGGTTAGTATTATTAGTCCCACAGCTGTGTAAGCCCTGTCAATAACAAAGTATCAATCACTTAGTTGGGGAGGCCATGCGGATTCCAGTCTCTAGTCACTCCTATGTAGCCTTGGACAAAGAACTTAACCTTTCTAGTTTATAGAATAACATACAAACCATTTAGGCTGGCTCATGTCTGTGATACCAGCACTGGGACGCTTGAGGCAAGAAAAACTGCTAGGGGTTTGAAAACAGCCTGGGCTACAGAATGAAAGCCTGTCTCACAACAAAACAAAACAAATAAAAACAAACAAAAGCATCTAGGCCAGGCTCAACTAACACTCATTACAAAGTTATCTTCACCAGTCATTTCTACAAAGACTCTGCATGAATCTCCCCACCATTAGTCATTAATTGCCTTTCTTGCTGGAAGCACTCAGAGTCCTACTGCCCCACATTTAGCTACAGTGAGGGTTTACAGCTCGAGTGTCTACTCTTCTCAGGACTTAAACCTATTCAATCCACCCCTTCTCTCCTCCACCGGCTCAGCTTTTCTTTTTTTTCTTTTCAGCTCTCTCTCTGTCTCTGCCTCTCTCTTTCAATTTCAAAGTATTTCCCCAGGTCTGAGATTAAGTAACAGTTTCTTACTCATGGCAATTAAATATAATGGTCAAAAAAGGGTACCACCCTCTTCACAACTCTGTCCCAGTTTCCCGCTGAGTTTTCAGGTTTCTTCAGCTCCCTGACCATGCACCAACATTCAGCCGGTCCACTTCCAACACGCTCACTTGACTCATCAGAGTTTGTAATTGTAACCCGGATGCTGCCGGGGTTCCGCCGTCTCCCTTCATCTCTTACGGAGGTCTCCCTGAGCTCAGCCACCCTCACTATGGAATGAAAGGAACTAGGCAGGACCACCATGACAAAGTGGAGCTACCTTGCTTCCAAGTGCCCAGGAGAGACTGGAAGGAGAAAGAACAGTTGGGAATTGTTTACTTAGGTTGCAGGGAAGGGTTCTTTCCAGTTTGGAGCCAAGTTTTGAGATGCCACAAACATTCTCAAAGCTCTATAAAATCTCCCATCCAGGTAGTAATCAGACCAGACACTGCTTAGCCTCTGAGATCAGACGAGATCAGGCTCGTTCTGCATACTATGGCCACAGACATCAAAGCTCCATAAAATCTCTATTGTAATTATCCTACAAAGGGCAGGGGACGGGGCTGCTCTATCTTCCATCAGCTGCCTTTTTATCCCCATAGGGGATCATCCTCTATCTAGTCCAAACATTTACTGAGTCTCTGATATGTATCTAGTACTATAACAATGTCTTAACATACACTTCAAATTTTTGCAACACAACTGTACTTTCTTGACGGAATAGCTGCAGAACTGAGAGGTTAAACCTTCTTAAGGTCACAGAACCTTTCTAATGGCAAGAGCTGGAAAGGAAACCCAGCCTCCCCTGTCTCCCCAAGCTGGCATTAGTTTCTTTAGTGATGTTAAACGCTTTCTAAGCACAAGTTACATCTCATACTTAACTTTATTTTCCACAATGCCACGCAAATGGTGAGATCTTAATTTCTGCCTACCTTCTCAGCAACTCGGAAGACACTATTTAAAAACGCCCTTCCTTATTCCATGCACACAAGAGGTGGCCCCGCTCCTAGGTGGCAAGACTGCGGATCATGCCTATCTTTCTATTAAAAAAAAAAAAAATTTACAAGGCGGGGATGAGGAGGGTTGAAGTGTGCCACGGTGTGCGAGTGGACATGAGGACAACCTGTGGGAGTCAGTCCTCTCTTTCACTAGGTGGGTCCAGGGGATTGAACTGAGGTCGTGAAACTTAAGAGGCGAGCAAGCGCCTTTACCTGCTGGACCATCTCGTCAGCCTCACCTTTTTATTTTCTTTGGGTGGACACGGAGAGTGGACACTCCTCGGACATCATCCCCACCGACTGAGCAACTACTTTCTGTTTCCTTTCCCGAGGATCAGGAAGAGAAACAGAAACGGCTGCCACCCCTACACTCCCTTAGACTGGCTACCTGCCTCGGCGAGCATCCCGCCCCCTGCCCAAGCCACCTTGACCCTCGGTCGTCCGGGAAGACCCCATGTCTCGGGGACCCCTCCTGGGAAGGACGACGGGCCCACACGGGGACAGGGACGCAGGGCGCGCGGCCGGCCTCGGGAGCCCCGTTCCACGTGGCAGAGCCAAGGGGCAGCGATCGAGGCGGGAGCGGGGAGCGCGGGAGGCCGGGTGGACGCCGCCGGGCGCCGGGAGTGGGCCCGGGCCCCGCAGGTCCCGAACCGCGGCAGGTGGGTGGGCTGCGTCCCTGCGGCGTCCCACCGAGCCGCGCCACTGGTCGTCCCGATGACCGCCGTCGCCTCGGAGACCGCCCGGCCCCTTCGGGTGCCCCCGGCCCCGCCACCGCCTCCCAGGCCTACCTTGCTGGTGAGGTCCAGCTCCGGCTCGCCGTTGAGCGCCTCCCCGTCCTCGCTGCAGTCCGAGTCGAAGCCACCGTGGAGTCGTGCGGCGGCCGCGGCTGCCCGGGCCGCCCCCGGAGAGCTAGGTTCGGGGGCGAACATCGAGGCCGGCACCGGCGAGTCCACCGGGGAGCGACTCCGCTCCGCCGCCATCTTTAAGAACTTAGGCTAATTCGCAGCCGGCCGCCCGCCCTCCCTCCCTGGCTCATTTAACTAATTTATGCTAGGCCCCGCCCCCCTCGTTGAAATAATTTATGCGCAGCTTCTCCCGCCTCCCGAGAGAGACACAGGCGGCCCAGTCTCTCGGCCACCAATCGCTGCAGCCCGCTCAGATGCCTTAATGAATAATTAATGAGGAGGCTCAAACCCCAACAACAAACGTCGCGGGCAGCGGGAGCCTTGGTCCCACCTCAGGCGGGGCCAACGCGGCGTGCACGCTACCTGCCTGGGTTCTTCCCGCCAACGAGAGCGGAGCAGAGGTTTGACTGACTGGACAGCAATCCAATGGAAAGAAGCACCCGTGCCCCGCCGCACCGCCCCCTCACTTTCCAGAGGCGGAGCCATCTTACAAATCAGGCTGCAAAAAACAGTCCCGCCCGGAGCCTCAGGGTGATGGACAAGGGCGGGCTCCAATCTTGTCCTCCGCTGGTCCCGCTCGCCCGGCCGCCACTCGCCCGGATAGTAAACTGCAAAATGAGCTTGGCACGCCAAACGGCTGAAGGCTGGCGCTGCGTTACTGTGTCCGGCGTGCTGGCTTGCGTAAGGCAAGTTTTATAGTAGAATCGATGCTATGTATTCCAAGAGGTGTAATACTGTAGCAGCCGGACCGAGACAATTAATTAAACGTTGACCTTAAGGGAGCTCCATTCATTGACTCCTTGGAGAGCAATTGAGTGAACGGAAAGGAGAGGATGGACAGCCCAGACACCAGCGTAGAAACACCTCACCACGTTTGTGGTGAACAGCTGAACCAAAGGTCTAGGATCCGTGAAGGTACTTTCCTGTGGATTATTTTTTCACTCGCCTCTACTGGAAAGTCCCAGTCCAAAAGTGTTGTCCCTGTGCCTGAAATTCCTGTTTCGAATGTCTGAAAAAACCTAGACTTTTGTTAGGTGAGCTCTGGGTTTTACCAACGTCTAATAATGCTGGCTGGCCGTGGCCGCTCAGTCTAGGTAGTAGAGACGAAAGAGCAGCGGTCTGAGAAAGTATGGGAAATTTAGAATTTGGACCACGGGATGTAGTGAGCAAGAAAATGGTTTCAAAGTACCCGTCAGCTAATTCGGGGAATCTGTCTGAGATAGCAGAATCTTGTTCTCATTTTCAAATAGGTACCGAGTCTCAGCACAGATGCCGCTGGAAACCTGGTCTTAATGGCTTGTTGTTATTGCTTGAGATTTTTTTATTTTGTGGGTATGACTGATTGCGTGTGTGTGTGTGTGTGTGTACCACTTACTGCAGTGTCTGTGGAGTCCAGATGGGGACCGAACCCTTTGGAACCAGAATTACAGATGGTTTTTAGTCTCCATATGGGTGCTAGGAATCAATCCCAGGTCTTCTGGAAAAGCAGTCAGTGTTCTTAACCTCTGAGCCGTCTCACCAGCCCTTGTTGTTTTTGACAGTCTAAAGCAACCCAGGCTGGCCTTAAGCTCATTGTGTTGATAAAGATGCTCTTTAGCCCTGATTTGTCTCTCTCCACCTCCCGGGTGCTGGGCTACCAGGTGAGCCCCAGGAGCAGGAGATGGAACCCCAGAGCTCTATAAGCAAGCATTCCACTAACTACATCTCCTTCTTCATAAGTTATTTTGATGCCCCGCCTTTTTTTCTAGATAAATTGCTCATTACCAACTCTTTAATCTGATCCCGTGATGTAGTTAAAGTATTAAAATTTTGATTTGTTAGAAAAGCCAAGTATCATGCCATTGTTTTCTTCACTAATCAACTGTGCAGTGTGAAAGGTGTGGTAGGTCTTAGTCTACTTCCTGTTTTACAGTTCCTTAAACTATTGGAATCTCCAGAGTGACTTTTTTTTTTTTTTTTTTTTTTTTTGCATGCCAGCAAGTCAACTGGACAGAAAGTTTTCACAGACTAAAATGAAAGATTTAAGAAGAAAATTTAGGTGGCGGCGCACGCCTTTAACCCCAGCATTCAGGAGGCAGGCAGATCTCTGTGAGTCTGAGGCCAGCCTGGTCTACAGATCGAGTTCCAGGACAGCCAGGTCTACCTCAAGAAACCCTGTCTTGAGGAACTAATATTTATGATTGTGTGTGTGATGTGTAGCGGGCACACCTATGCCATGCACACACTTTGAAGACCACTTCTTGGAGTTGGCTCTCTCCTTTCACCATTTCATAGGATCTAATGATCAAACCTCAAGTCTCTAGGCTTTCACAGCAAATACCTTTGCTGGATGATCCACCTTGCCAGCCCCATCTCCATCATATATATCCTTTTAAGTTGCTGGAGATCCATCTGCCTCTGTCTCCTGAGTGCTGGGATAAAGACATCATACTGGGCTTAAAAAGATTTGTTTTTATTTTATGTATATGACTGTTTTGCCTGTGTACGTATGGGCACCAAATGCATGCCCGGCGCCCACAGAGACTGAAAGAGGACATTAGAGCCCCTGGGACTGGAGTCACAGGTGGCTGTGAGTACCACGTGGATGCTGAGGATGCTGAGGATGCTGAAAGAGCCTCATGTGCTCTTAACTGCTGGATAATCTCTCCAGCCCCCTCCATCTTAGTTTTGAGACAGGTCTCACATCTTACTGATTTGACTAGACCAGCTGCCCAGGAAACCGTAAGGATCTTCATGTCTCTGCTTCCCCTGAGATTACAAGGGATGTGCCCTTCTGCCCACCTTTTAATGTGGGTGCTGGAGAGCCAAGCTCAGGTCCCCACTCATACTGCAAGCAATTCACTGATTGAATTGTCTCCCAAGCCCTATGAAGGTTTCTGAAGATGTCTCACCCAGAGTGGGCACGGAAGCCCTCTTTCCACATATTTTGCTGTGTGTCTATCATTTGGCGGTTTCTCTGTACATTTTGTGATATCCTTTGTTTGGTTGTTTGGTTTTGTAGTTGTGGTAGTTGTTTTTTGGTTTGGTTTGGTTTGGTTTTTCGAGACAGGGTTTCTCTGTGTAGCGCTGGCTGTCCTGGAACTTATTCTGTAGACCAGGCTGGCCTCTAACTCAGAGATCCACCCCCCTGAGCCTCCCAAGTGCTCAGATTAAAGGTGTGTGCCACCCCTGTGTGATATCCTTTGTAATAGAGTGGTAAATACAAGAATAGCTTGTCCCTGTGTTAAGGAGCTATTGTAGCAAATTAAGCTGGACCAAGGAAGGGCCATGGGAATGTGTATAGAGTGGATGGGCAAGAAATTCCAGAGGTTCAGACTCCTGGCATCTGAAATGAGAGGCAGCCTTGTGGTCCGGAACCTTTTATTTGTAGCTTCTAACAGTACTGTTGTAGTAAATTAAAAAAAAGTGTTGGATTATATAAGGTTTATTATTAGCTCCAAGATTATCACAACAGTATTATTTAACCCACTATCGCAAATAACAAGACACCGGCAGCTGTTAGATTTACAATTGCCTTATTCACCTTGGGCTGGGCACTGTCTCACTTACACTGTCTCAATGTCCTCACCATCCATCTCCCAGCCCCCATCCAATGCCATCCACCTTAATCCTGCTCACCTGCTCTACCTTCCATCCATAATCCTATGGTACTTACTTGTATTCCTCAGCTGCGCCTTTTCATGCCATTATTGGAGTCCCTTCTCTCGGCCCACGTGGTTTTTTTCTCCACATTAACCCATCCTCCTTCCTCCTCTCTTCCAGTCTGTCTGTCTTCCTTGATTGTCTCTTGAACACAAAAGCCTGAGAATCTTAGGCATCCCTACCCCGTTCTGCCCTGCCCAGGTATAGGCCATTTAATCAACCAGTCAGGTATATCTTAGGTAATTTTACAAAACAAGGATAGGTGTAATTAGATCTTGAGGGCTAGTAACACGCGTCAGACCAACCTCCAACACAGTATCTCCAAATGTTAACAATTCAATTGGAGGTTGCTCACTGCTCGTCTGGGGCGACCAGTGGTGCCGCTGTATTAATTGTATTGCTTTGATTATTATTTAGCACCGTATGACCAGAAAGAGTTCAATTTCAGAATACACCGATACCTGACTGAAAAAAACAAACAACAAAAAAAGTCCTTCTCATCATAGGATTTCTCCCCAGAAAGTATATATATTCGAGTACTTAGTTTAATTGAATGAAAGAGTAAGTGTAAAAAGTAACATTTTAGAGGTAATTCCCTATCTTCGCATTCTCTTTCTGAAAATAGTTTAGCCCAAATGTTACTTCACTACGCACACTGATTGCAAACAACTCAATAAAACTTCTTTGAGCTTCAGTCTTCCCGAGAGAAATGCTTAATGTGTCACTTGGCAATAAACGAATTAATATACATAAGTTGTTTACAATAAGTCTGGCTGCACAGCAGGTTCCTAGGAGCTAAATCCTATGTAAATACACTTTTTGGTGGTTTACAAATCACACACACACACAAAAATAATTTAAGATAATTCAGAAGTAGTCTAGGTGGAGGCAGAGGACTCTACCACGTGGAAACCACGCAGACGTGTTGCTGGAATGGTCTTGAGGATTAAAGAAACCGCCGCTCTGAAAGTGCGAATCTGTTTTCCCAAACAAAAATGCGAAAGGAAGTCGGCTAGAGATGACTGACTTGAAATCCACAGGGAACTGCCAACAGCCTGCCTTTTGACACAATGTGTTCAGCTAAACTCAGAAAATAGGGAGCCCTACCTAGTTGGTACAGTGCTTTTCTAGACAGGGTTCGATCCCCTGTCCTACACAAACTGGGACAGTCTTGGTCCTTCTTGGTTATGTAATGAGTTCGAGGCCGGACACACACACACACACACACACACACACGCACGCACGCACACTACAGAAAAGGATTGGAAGGAAAAAGAAAACACAGAGAGGAAGGCTTAGCGACAGCCATCAAGAGGAGGTTGCGGGAGCAAAAGGGCAGTGGTTTGTGTGAACAGGAACACGACACCAACAACCTGAAATACAACTCTGGTTTCCATCTGAAATATGACTCCCGGCAGGGCTCCCGCCCTCCGCTCTCAAAGAAAACTGGAGGCGGTCGGGTTCACCAACCAAGATTATGCCCGCCCGCGCCAGGAAAGTGCTTAGAGAGCTGGTGAACATCGAGCGCGCCAGGGCTGCAGCCGCGGGCCAGGCTCAAGAGAGCACCCGGCCGGGAGGAGGGCCCCGCGGCGTCCAGGCGGGAAGCGAGCCCGGAGCGGAGCCGCGGAGAAGCGGCGCCCCGCAGGCCCGCGGAGCCGCGGCGCCACCTCCAAGCGCGAGGCGGCGGCCCCAACGGTCCGCGCGGGTTGCGTCACGCCGACGTCACGCGTGACGCGGGGCCGGAGGGCGGGGTCAGCGCGGGGGCGTGTCTGGGGCGCGCGCCGGGCGAGCGCCGCTGACGTCGGGCTCAGGTGCGCGTGCCCGGCCGCTGCGCCTCCTGCTCGTCCCCGCGCGGCCCAGGTGGTGGCGAAGGGGCGACGAGCGGTCCCCGCGGGGCAGGCAGCGGGGACGGGGGCGCCCGGGCCCGCCTCACGTCTCGGCGGGAGGTCGCGGCGGGGACGGCCAGCCCGGTGGGCCTGGGTTGCACCGGGAGAGGCGAAGCGTCCGGCCGCACCCTCGAGGGGCCGGGCGGGACCTCCCCGCGGCGGCGCCCGGGCCGCCGCTCCCCTTCCCCGGCCCTCCCGGGGCTCCGCCCGCGCCGAAGGGAGGCGTCGCCTCCGCCCAGGGCCGAGTCAGCCTGCCCCCCGGCAGGCATGGACCGCTGCCCCCGAAAGCCCCGCGCGGCCCGCGACCGCACGTCCGCCGGCTCTCGCTAGCTGTTGGCATCGGGCGTTTTCTCCACCACCCAACCGGGTCTTCGGAGTCTGTTGTGATTCGGACGAAATGGAAGAAAAGGAGCGATGTGACCCATTCGGCTCTGCCCTCCTGCATTGAGGCCTAGTTGGCATCTGCAGAGAGGAAAACACAGCCAGGGAAGCGTGGTGTTTTCTTTTTTTCCAAAGGGGGTGGGAGAGGAAGGTGGCGAAAGGGAGGAATCGTACGTTTTCTGTGGCTTCTTCTTTTTCCTTTTTTAATTCGGCGCTTTGCAAGTGGTGGCTAAATAAACTAATCCAAAAGTTGTTTTCTCTATTGAGGAGACAGAAGAGGTGGATTTGTGTGTGTGTGTGTCTGTGTGTGTCCCTTTTGATTTCAACCTTTTCGCCCAGTGACAAAGCATAAATCGTGGACACCAGAGAATAAGGTGAACCTCAGGAATCTGAAGACAGAGAAGCCTAGACCTTCCTCAGGAGGGAAGGAGCGGGGTGTTTATCGGCTCTGTCTGGAACCTAAATCGAAAAACATGAGTTGCATGCCATGGAAAGGAGACAAGGCCAAATCTGAATCCTTGGAGCTTCCCCAGGCAGCACCCCCACAAATCTACCATGAGAAGCAGCGCAGGGAGCTCTGCGCCCTTCACGCCCTCAACAACGTCTTCCAGGACAGCAACGCCTTCACGCGGGAAACGCTGCAGGAGATTTTCCAGAGGTAGGGCTCCCCTGCTTGGCAGCTTGATCCCCGCTTCTTGGTATTTCTAAATTTGTGTGGGTGGTTGCAATGCCTCGGGGACCTAAACCTTCCAACCTGCGGGTTTGGAATTAGATGCTGTCCGCAGGAGTAAGGACAGGAACGGGAGGTAGTCGCCGTCTATGGGCCATCTGTTGTGCTTTACCCTCAGTTATGCAGTCACCACCCATCTGATCTGGTCAGACAGGGGGCTCCATGGTGCATGTGTTATTCTCAGTTTGTGGGTGAAGATGGGGCTGTGCGGAACTCCTTAACTTCCTCCAAATAACCCGACAAGCCATGGACTCGGGTGAGTTCAGGCTGGTCCTGCCACTTGGGGTCATTGCTAGAATGCCTCCCTGCCAGCCCTGGCCACCAAGGAATTTACAGTCTAGGAGGGACACATTCAGTCATCTGTCACCAAAGGTGGGACAGGATGAGGAGCACAAGGAAAGTGAACCCACAAGGCTTAGCTTTTCGGAGACCATGTGCTGGCCACTTCATACGTTATTTTGTATGACTCTCCTCACAGTCACTTTGTTGATAGAGAAATGGACAGAAAGGTCAAGTAATTTGTGGAAGCAGCTTCTGCTCAGCTACGCTGTGACTGGAGCTGACTCCAGATCTCTCCTCCTCTGGTGGGCATGATAAGCAGGATAACCTTCTTGGGGCTAGTGAGAAGCTCAGTGGTGGGGTGTTTGCATATTATTCAGGAGGTCCCAGGTGCAAGAGAAACATGGCGGACCCCTTAGAGCAGCTGTGTCACTCCCCAAGTGGCCAGAGTCCAGTTTTAGGCCCGTTGCTTTGGGTTTTGAAAAGTCTTTTACCAAAGGCCTTGGGAGTTAGTTCTGCAGGGTCCGGCTGGACCCAGCAGTGTCACTGCAGTCCACGGCAGCTTTGATCCCTCCAGCTGGGAGAGGTTTGGTATACCCAGACCTCAGGGCCACGAAAGCTCAGGCATGCTTTAAGCAGTACTTTGTTTTGACGCTCCTCGATTGGAGATGAAGTAGCTGCTGCACTGGAGTCAGGTACAGCTAGAGGGAGCCTGTGTGGGGTGATCTGTGCAGTACCGGTGGGACCACTTATCCTGAAGGAGCCGCACGTGTCTGAGAGGAGAGCTCTACCTGAGGGCTCTTGAGGAACGTCGATGAGAGTAATTATTTTCCGATGTCAATAGTGCCTTTGCCTTAGCAGGGCAAGGTGTGCCCTTTACTTCATGACCATTATCTGCAAGTGCAGTTTATTCCTCAGGAAGTGAAGCTCTAGGAGTAAAAAGATGTGTCTTCGACCACCCAGTCATGTGACAGAAAGGAGGAACCCAGGCCTCTGAACTGCTGCCTTTTGGTTCAGCTCTGAATGGTTTCCTAATCTGTAACCAGGGAGAGGGAAATGACTCAACATGAGCACCTGAGTAGCTTGTTATGTTATAAGTGTGTACTGACATTCTCAAAGCAACCTTAGCAATGACGTGGGGAGCCAGGACTGAGTTTATGTAGTTTGCCTAGTTTTACCCACCAGTCAGTAAATGTCAGATTGAATGTAGTTAGTCCTACTCAGCTTGACAGATTTTGACCTCTATGAGTTTGGCTCCTGGGCTGACAAGGGAGTTAATGATCATCTTGGAACACTAACAGACCAGCACTTGGCACCATTCTGAGGAACAAACCCTCTTTGCACAGGCAGCTAAGTCCTCACACCCAGCTTAGGAGGTAGGCTCTATTCTTTCCCATTATTCCAGATGAAGAAATCAGGACATGGCGTTTGTATTTGCTAAAGTCCAGACTGTTCCTCCTGGCTGCTTGCTGCAGACTGGAAAAGCTCCTCAGAGAAGCAAGACCTGCAGTAGCTGCCTTTCTAGCTAGTAAATGGGCAGGATTGGGGGTCTGGGATGTGTGTGTTTTTGGAGAATCATGTGCATCTTTCAGATGTGTTTTCCTGAATGAAAGATGCTAAATATGTGCCAAGCACCCACATGGGACCAGGGCCCTGTCCCTTGTGAAGCTTTTTTGTGATATATTTATGATATATTGTGATATATTTCTGTGTTCCCAGTCAGCACAGTACAGGCTAATAGAATTCCAGAAAAGTAGTTCTCTTATAGAACATTTCTATTTGTAAAGATTCTGTATCTCAAAAAGGTATGGAAGGAACCTAGAAGAAAATGTAGAAGAGCGCTTGCACCATGCCAGGTACTGGGAGGTCCTGTAGAGGAAACGAGCCGAGCAGGGCGCCTCGGGCTGCACAGTGGACAGGTGTAAGAGACTGAGGTGCAGGGAGCGTCACGGACAGTGGGGCAGTTTAGAAGTGAAAGATGGCCTCTTTCGAAACTGGCATTCAAAGAGAAGAAAGCTGACAAGGTTCATGCGTGCTGTTTTTTTAAAATGTGGCTCATGGGCAGTAGAAATGGGAGGAGACTGTTCCCAAGAGCTGTTTGTTGAGAGGAAGTTCATCAGAGCAGTTGAGTTTTAGCTAGTTGAAGGAGGAGAAATACAAAAGCAGGGTGGAGTTTTAATAGAGTGGTAGAGAATGACTCATGGTCAGAATAGAAATGAGTAAGAATTTAGAGCTGAGCCAGTGCTGATGAGCAGCAGGAGTGTGGGGAAGGGAGGAATCAGGTGTAACTCAGGCTTGATCCAGGAGAAAACACCTCCGAGAGTGGACATGCCATCATCAGTGTTTATTTCACCTCCCAGACTACTACCACATGTGTGTCTAAACTGAAAAAGAAGGGTCTGGAAGCACACTCAAAGAGGACTGAACTCCGGCCTTATGCGTGCTCAGCAAATGTTCTTCCACTGCTCACTTCTCAGCTTGCAGAAGCATTTACTGTATTTTGAGATTTTATTCATTTGTATTTTATGTGTTAGGGATATTTTGCCTGTATGAATGTCTTTGCACCACGTACATTTGTTGGAGTTACAGGTGGTTGTGGGCAGCCGGGTCCGTTCTGGGGACCAAACCTGGGTCCCCAGTGCTCTTAACCACTGAGCCATCTCTCCAGCCCTTGTGCTAGGCTACTTTTGAAATGCTTAGGCTTAAGATTTTTTTTGTTTGTTTGTTTTATTTTGTTTTGTATTTTTTTGACCTTTCCCCATTATTTTAGTGATGAGATAGTCTTACAGCTGCCTATGCACTCCTCCTAAGTAGAATAGCTATTAAAATCTGATTGGACAGAAGCCAGCTGGGTACCAGGGGAACATTCTAATGGAAAGAACCGGAAGGTTAGGAATGTCCTTGAGTGGCCACAAAGGGTAAGCACCATTCATTCAGTCTTGAGAAGGTGGGAAGAGCCATATTGAAGTCTGAGAAGGTGAGCTACGGAGCAGAGTGCTGAGGGTTTTCTTTTTGGTTTCTGGTTTCTCACTGTAGCCCTGGCCGTCCTGGAACTTGCTTGGTAGACCAGGCTGCCCTGAGACTCAAGAGATCTGCTTGTCTCTGCCTCCTGAGTGCTGGGATTATAGGTGTGTGCCACCACTGCCTGGCTGACCTCTGTGGAGTAGTCAATCCATGATGGGCATGGCGGATACTTCTATGAGCTGTTTTATTTAGAAACATACCAAGAAATTCTGAGGAAAGAAAGAAGTAAGGGAGAAAAAAAGTTGATTAAACCTCTCCCTCTTCCCTCTTCATTAAGATCCAAAATCACCACCAGAGAAGGCACAGGAGTCATTCTAAAGAAGACTGAGGGCACGGGTGGTGATTCCGTGGAAACCAGCAAGGCAGTTGTGAGCAGCAGCCGGTGTACCCATGAGGCTCTGGTGCAGAGCCGCTGGAGCAGCGAGGGGAAGTAGGGTGGTCCGGCTGCCCAGTGCTGTCTTAAGAGGCTGGAGCCTTGCTGTGCCACCTACCAGCTGTGCGTGACTGTGCAAGCCACTGTGCCCTTTACCCCGCAGCTTCCTTATTTACAGTATCTAAAGATTGGGGAGGGATTAAATGACAGCGTGCAGGAGGTCGCTAAGCCAGTTGGGCAGCCAGTGATCCTTAACGTAAAAGGGGCTAGGAGGATAATCACAGGAGTAGGCAATTACTCTTCTTCAAGTGACCAGTGAATGAGACGGGCACAGTAAAGAAACCAAAATAGCTGCTCTGTGGGTAAAAGGGAAAACTTTATTCCAAAGCACCAAGGCTGTCTCTCTGGGAAGCAGAAAGAACAAGGGAGTGAGGTGGGGGTGGGATTTTCAGTGCTTTAAGGGGAGCAGGTACCTGGGAGCAATCTAAACTGTGGTGGAGGGCTCTGAAGTGTGTAACAGGTGTTTTTGAGTAGAGATTGAAGGAGCCTGGAAGCTAGCATAGCCGATATGTTAGTAGACACCACAGGCATATGTGAATGGCAGAGCCAGATTCCCTTTGCCAGAGATAAGGAGAATGCTTTTTAGCTATCAGTTTAGAAGCTGTTTTCCCAAGTTCCTGAGGGCTTTTGTCTGAATGCCAGACTTCGTAGAAAGAGATTTCTTGGGACCAGACAACCAGAACAGAATGGAATGGAAATTGTTGTTCGCAGCTTTCTATATGGATCGGTTTGTGTTTTCTTTGGGAGGAAGACGATTGTGTACTGGAAGACGATCCTGAACCCTCCACCTCCCAAGTGCTAGACGACAGTCCTTTGTCATCACTCCCTGTATTGGGCAGCTTGGACATGTTTATAAATGAGTTTCAGGACTCACTGCCTAGTTGAATGCGTGCTAAATGAATTCTTCAGTAAATTAGTATCAATGATGTTTGGATAAATTTGGATTATGTGTGGCCATCTGAGTCTCCCTCCATTTTCACAGAGTCAGGAAGTATTCTGTGAAAGAGAAGATGGAAGGTTGAGCCTGAAGAAGCTGTGGGATTTGGCATGTATTCAGAAGTAGGAGAAACCACTAAAGGCCACATACACGGTTTTGGTGCCTGAAGTATATATACTTCACGCTCAGCAGCGGGGTGGGATTTGGAATTGGCCAACCAAAACTGTCAGTTCTGGAGAAGGGGATGAAATGATGCCTTGGGGAGTGTGGTGGAAATGTATGTGCTGAACTGTTGGAAGGAACATTTGGAGGCAAGGAGATGCCTTTGGGAGTCTTCCTAAAGCTCAGTGTGAGACTAGAGGCCTCCAGTTAGGAAAGTCAGGACAGGGTGTGAATCTTAAAAAGACTTCTGAAGAGATGAGAGGGGACTGAGATGTTGGGACAGCAGTCCTGAGAAGTAGCCCTCAGAACAGATGTCTGTATAGTTTGCTGGTGTGGAGGACTGAAGCATATTGTGTAACCTTCTCCTGTAGGCTGAAGATAAAGACTATGCTAGGGACTCGTGGGTTCCTACAAAAAGCCATGGACCTTGCTGGTTCATTCTGTTATTAATGTATTGAAATATTAGATGCCCTTCAGATGCTCAGAGCCCCCCACACTGAGTATGGAGCTGGGAGACCCAGGAGAGTATAGCCCTGGGCGTGAGCCTGCAGGGAGGTAGCCAATAGGAGACTGAAATGTTAGTCTTATCTCTGGTGGGGTCACCTTCTCCATATTGGTCAGAGGCTCTCAGGAAAGGTTGAAGCCACACACAGGTTCCTGAGGGTAGGTAGAGCGAAGGATCTGTTACCACCCAAGCTGGGACTCTTCTCCACTGCTTTCTCCCACCGCGGGTACAGAGCCTTTGTTCTAGTCCTCCACGGAGGTCTCAGGACTCAGCAGACCTTCCTGCTCAGCAGCCGGACACCACCTCCCATCCCACCCACGCTGAACCGTGGTCCTCCACTGTAAGCAACATAACTGGATTCTCGTGAACCCAGGTTTGAGCTAAGGTCTGTCAGCTCGTAGTGTTCATGGACAAATCAGTTGAAATCACCAAACTTGAGTGTGGTGCTGTGGCACACACCCAGCATTCCCAGAACCTAGGAGTTGGAAGCAAGAGGATCAGGAGTTTTAGGTTCTTTTCAGCCAAATGTGACTTTGAAGCTAGCTTAGGCTACATGAAACCCTTTATAAGAAAAAAAAAAATCACCTAACTTTCAAATTAAAAAAAGATTTATAGCCAGGCATGACTATAAATATGTAGGTTTGGTTTTTGGTTTGTTTGTTTTGGTTTTTGTCTAATAGATTTTTTCTGTCTTTTAAGTTTGATTTTCTGTTTTTGTTGTTATATTTTTTGAGAGAGAAAAACATGAGGTTGAGTGGTTAGGGTCATGTGTGGAGTATTTTATCTGCATGTATGTTTGTGTACCATATGTGTGCCTGGTGCCATCAGAAGCCAGAAGGCACCGGATCCCCAGGAACTGGAATTCCATCATGTGAGTGCTGGAAATCAAACCTGGAAGAGCAGCCAGTGCCCTTAACCACTGAACCAGCTCTGCAGCCCTAAATCTCAGTGGTGCTCAGTGTGGTGGCACACACCTGTAGTCCCAGTGCCTGGGAGGCAGAGGCAGGCAGATCTGTGTTACACAGAGCAAGCTCTAAGTGAGAGCAGCTACCTAGTGAGACTGTCTCAAAACAAAACACAGCAAAATAAAATCCCTGTGACAGGAAGTCAAGCTGTAGTGTCCCAGAATTGGCTCTGGCTGCGCGCGCACACACACACACACTGACTGGAGATGGGTTCTACATTTCAGTTTAATATAGGCCTCATTACTTTTAATTGCCTTTCATTTGGTTCCAGTTCATGCATTTATGCCGCCTGTCTCGGCCACCGCACTGTCACCTTTGAATATTTTAATGATTATGGAAGTACAAGCTTTAGAGTATTTAAATTGCAGAAGGGAGGAGTAACAGTTACTATCTGTGCTGTTTAAAGCACCACATACCAATTAACTAGTGCTTCCTGTAGCGGAGACCTCACTATGTGGTTCTGACTAACTGCAGCTAAGCACATGAGGCTGGACTTGAACTCAGAAAGATCTGCCTGCCTCTGTCTCCTGAGTACCAGAATTAAAGTTGTGTGCCACCGCACTTGGCTTCGTCAGGGGTTTTGTTTGTTTTGTTTTGTTTTTAAGGTTTGTATCAGAGCAGAAATAGCAGCAGTAGGAAGACTGTGGTGACAGTTCATAAAGGAGACCAGTGCCTCCGTGGATCATTTCCTGTGGTCACTCCCTTCATTGTAGCACTCCTCCCAAAAGGCCGGAGAGGTCTCAACCTTCCTGAATTGTTTTGCACTGGGAGAGGTAATCTCTAGGCCAGCAGGAGCCAGGCGTGCACTGCTTAGGTAGAAACTGGCGAGACTGTTCTGCTGAGGGAACCAGCTTCCAGGGGCAACTCTCAATGCTTTTCTGTCAGTACAAGGCTGGGGAGGCTGGGCAGATGAGCAAGCCTGAGCTTTTCCTTTTACATTTGTAGGTTGTCTCCAAACACCATGGTGACGCCCCACAAGAAGAGCATGCTGGGAAATGGGAACTATGATGTGAATGTCATTATGGCAGCACTTCAGACCAAAGGCTATGAAGCTGTTTGGTGGGACAAGCGCAGGTAGAGAACCAAACTTAATTTGCTGACAGGAGCAGGCTGTGGTTCCAACCCCAAGTGAATGGGGCAGCCATGGAGTGTGGCTGCCCCAGAGCCTGACACTTTTTCTCTTCTGCAGGGACGTGGGTGTCATTGCTCTCACTAACGTCATGGGCTTCATCATGAACCTGCCCTCCAGCCTGTGCTGGGGTCCACTCAAGTTGCCACTCAAAAGGCAACATTGGATCTGCGTTCGTGAGGTGGGAGGGGCCTACTACAATCTTGACTCCAAACTCAAGATGCCAGAGTGGATTGGAGGCGAGAGTGAGCTCAGGTGACCCTCAGAGGATGGGCTGCTGGGCTTTTACCTTGGTGTGCTGGGGAAGCGGAGTTCTTCTGATTATTTGACAAAGCAAATGAAATTCCTTTGTCCTTGCGTCCTTTCCCATCTTGGAATCAGAGGGTCCTGGATTAGAGGCTTAATTAGGACTCCATCCCTTTAACAGGTTTCATATCCTGTGACTCTAACTTTCTGGTCTGGTTGGGCTGACATTGTCACCTGTCCATTTAGACAACTGTCAGTTCAGAGGAAGGTGACATTCAGACCAGGCATAAGACAGGGTTTCTCTCAACAGGCACATTGGTGAACGCCTGTAATCCCAGCACTCAGGGAGGCAGAGGCAAATGGATCACTGTAAATTCAAGGC
>NW_026587215.1:1813417-1853261 GCF_907164565.1 Psammomys obesus | reverse complement strand
GACTCTAACTTAGAGCTCTGTCTTCTGGGGTTAAAGGCATCCACACCACCACACCTAGCCTCGTGACTGAAGTTTTCTCCTTATATTACTTATTTCTGTATGGTGCCTGTGTACCCACCAGAATGTGCCATGTTCTAGTCCTGTCACCGTCAGCCACTAGTGACAGCAATATATGTGGAGGAGCAGAAATTCAGACTGGAATTCTAGAGCAACGGAACAGTAACCAAACTTGGAATCTCATAAGAGCCAGTCACCCTTGGAGCCTTATTTTGTTTTGGTTTTCCGAGACAGGGTTTCTCTGTGTAGCCCTGGCTGTCCTTGAACTTAGAAATCCACCTGCCTATTCATCCTGAGTGCTGGGATTAAAGGTGTGCACCATCACAGTCAGCCACCCTTGGAGTTTTAAGATTGTCACGGGGAAAAAAACAGAGGCAGGTGGAGCTCCCAGTTTGAGGCCAGTGTGGTCCACAGATGAAGTCCAGGACAACCAGGATTACACAGAGAAACCCTGTTTTGGAAAGGGGGAAAAAAGATTGCCTTAAGTGTGAGTGGGGAGGGTTCTGGTGAATGGGTAGCTCCAGGACTGCAGTCTGCAACTCACTGGCATCTCATTTCTTGTTGCCTATTCCCTCTTCCATAGGAAATTTCTAAAATACCATTTGCGAGGAAAAAACTGTGAACTCCTACTGGTGGTGCCAGAAGAAGTGGAAGCCCATCAGAGCTGGAGGGCAGATGTGTGACAGTTCTGCCAGACCTATTCTTCACCTCAACCCTCCAGCCCTCTTTGATGTGCTGTGGCCTCTACAGTCCACTTCCCCAAACATCTCATTGGGTTTTCCCTTCAGATTTGCCAGTGCAATAGGACAGATGTGTGGACTGTCACAGGGCCTCCCAGCACTGTCTGTGCCCAGGGGAAGAAGGTAGGAGCTCTGAACACTTAGGGCAAGCCATTGAACACCCTTTTCTATTTCAGAGAGGGAGGTGAGAGGGGGTCTTTTGTGGGAGGGGGTTGCTTATTTTCCCCTCTCTGTGAGGCCTTGACACAGGTTCTGCTGGTAGTGCCACTGATGCTCCAGGCACAGGGAGGCTACTTCCTTCCTCTCCTGCGACACCAGGTCTGAGGACACAGTACATGCAGAGGCCAGTGACTTGGCTCAAAGGACCCAGAGCATAAGCGTCTCAGGAAACTGTCAAGCTCACAGCGGTGGCATTGCATGCCATCTGCAATCCACAATGCCACCTCTTATCCCCCTTTTAATCAGCCAGCCTTGGAGTTTTATAATGAAAAGTTCTGATATTCCAAAGTAGGTGAATTGCACAGTATTCCAGCAAGACAATGGTGAAAGAGATAGCTAATGTTATGTGGCTAAAGCCATATTAGGACAGTGTTTTCATTCCAGTTATGTCCCTACCATTTCACTACATTGACTTAGGCTCTGGGGCAAAAGACAGTGAGGAGGGATGGCACTCCTAGTCGGGCCATTTTTGCAAAATCAGAAACACATATACTGTTGACATGAAATTCCACAGTCTGGGACAGAGCTGGGGAAGGAAACTGCCATGAAGGCAAGCTTCACAGTTAGAGAGCGAGAACTGGCAGGCACATCCCGATTGCCAGTCTGGTTGTGTGCATCGTGCTAGAGCCTCTGGGCTTGGCATCTCTGTGTCGTTTCCTTTAGAAACTGAGGGTTGGCTCGACCCCAACTCAAGTAGTTCTAGACCATTTTTCTCTTGTAAGTTTGGAAAATGAGAGGAAATAAGTACCATACTACACACCAGTGTGTTGTGGTGGCCTTTGAGGCTGGTGGGCAGGCAGGTGATCTAGCCAGCCCTTATGGATCCATGGTCTCTGCAGGTCTGAGAACCACCCCACTGGCCAGGCTTCTTCCTTGGCAGCAGAGCTAGCCCTGGGGCTTGCATGTCAATCCTGAGTAAGCTTACTGGGAATGAAGCGGGGGGTATCTCCGCACTGTGACTGGAGTGCATGTTTACACCAGCACTTTTTCTGCACATGTATCTTCAATCCAGCAAGGCCCTTTTGTATTCGAGTAGCAGAGGCCCCAAGTGGCTCCTGCATTAAATTCAGCCACGGTCATCTGCACCATTTTCTACACCAGATCTGCTTGGCACCATGGGGAGCTCTGCCCCTGCACAATGACATTCCAATCACTACCAGCCAGAAGTTACAGCCGACCTTGCTGATTGTCACAAGCAGGACCTTGGGTCCTTTGGCACTGTCGGTGTAGTAAGCCATTTCTTGGGAAGAGGAGACTTCTCCCTACAGATCTGCTTGGGCCTGTGCAAATGGCACTGCAAAGGAGTCCCATGTAGGAGGAGTCCGTGAGCCAGTGGGATGTACAAAGACGCTTAAGCATTTCAGGGCTGGTTCTGTTCATATCCAATTCTGGTGCTTAGGAACAGGGACCCATGTTGATGCCCACGGGCAAAAAGCCCCGTTCCTTTTAAGGAAGGGGCGTCCTGACCCTGATGCCCAGTAAGGGGCAGCCCTAGGCTTTGTTTTTCTTGCTTTACTCCCTTTTTCTGTTGGCCTTGTGCTGGGTTTGTTTACAAAGATGTATTTTGTTTAACCAAATATTAAAAATGAAAAACTGAACACAAATCTGCTTGTTGCCTTATTATGTAAAAACCTCTGGTATGATTTTTGCCATAAAGGGGATCTCCTGCCTGAAAAACCAAGCCAAAGTATTCATTTGGTGAGGTTTAGTGCGAGGTGCCCCAACCACCCTGTTGTCCTAGCAGTTGGGAGGATGAGACAAGAAGATTGTATGTTCGGTCGGGCTGGGATACAGCTGGTATACCCTGCCTCAGAAAATAAACATACCCGGGACATGGGAATTTTAGTTTTAAAAATGAGTTGGAGTTTGCAACTTGTTGACTGTGTTTCCCTATTTAGCAAGTGAAAGGCCAGGCACCCATGAGCTGCTGGCCTGGAGTGCACACAGCAGTGGCCTGGTTGGAAGGCTGGGTTTCAATATAGATGCAGCAGTCTTTAGCCCATAGTAATAGCACAACCTCCCAAATAGCAAGAGTGCCCTTGAGAACTGACCACCTTAAAGGCTTAGAAAACCTGCACAATAAACCACAGTCAGTCTTAAGTGTGGTACAGCTTTGATCCCAGCACTCAGGAAGCAGAGGCCAGGCCATCTTGAATTTGAAGCTAGCCTGGTCTATATAGACCTCATTCAAGAGAAAAACAAAAGACCAACACTGAGTGGAAAAACTGCAAGGTTCCTGGATAGAACTAAAGTTGGATCCATTAGAGACTCACTGAAATTACTTAAAAAAAGAAATCCGTCTTTAACAGCTGTGCATGCCCATAATCCCCCAGCACTCAGAGGAGTAAGTTGAAAGCCAGCTGGGCTATGGAGACACTATCCCAAATAAAAACAAGAATTAGCTAAGCTTTATTTGCAAGCTTCCCCTCTCTCAAGACTAGATGGCAACACCCACTGTAAAGCTTTATTTCAATATAGACTCAACATTTACAGTCTGTCCTTCACTTTCTGTGGGAGAGTCTGGAAGTGATACTTGAATTTAGGGCAATAATCTCTACTACCTTAAAAAACTGAGTGATGGTGATACATGCCTTTAATCCCAGCACTAAGGAAGCAGAGGCAGGCAGGTTGGTCTTTGTGAGTTCACGGCCAGCTCTGGTCTACAGAAGGTGTTTAAGGACAGCCAGGGCTACACAGTGAGACCCTGTCTTAAAAAAAAGAAAAAAAGCTTTTTGAGGCCAGCCTCAAAAATGAGTTCCAGGGTGGCCAGGACTATACAGAGAACCTGTCTCAAAAAAACAAAAACAAACAATCAAAAAAAAAAAAAGGAAAAAAGAAAACTCTGCAACTTAGACACATAAAATGAGGTTGAAATAGAGGTGCTGGCTTAAGCAGGGGAAGTCTAGCAGGCAATGTCCTTGGCTTTCTAAAACAGCCTAAGTGCAAAATACTTGTCACAAACACAGCAATGACACTTTTAGTTGGAGTTCTTTTAATATTTAAGTACAAAAAGTGAGTACTGTCGTCTTTTTTTTATACACACACAGATCTAAGAGCCAGAATGTGCAGAGGAAATGAGTGCCTGCTCTGTCCACAGTCCTCGTGTGGCTAAAGCTAGAGCCAGCCTCCCTTCTCTCCAGAGTACATGGGGTTCCTGGTGACGGTTGTCTGCTACAGCTGTAATGGATTTTGTCAGTTCCATATTGTTTACATGTCCTAGATATTTCCATTAAAAAAAAAAAAAAAAAGAAAGAAAAGAAAAGAAAAAAAAGCCCTTAATGGTGAGGGGGCTTGCTTCTCTCCCACAATGGGCATGAGAATTTCCTTAGCATTCACTAAAGGAATAGAGGTGAAAACTTTCCACATGGCTGTATTCCAGCATCAAAGTGAGAACATGAAACAAGTGAGGGCATTATGAAGGGCACAGGTGCAGCTAGGGTCTCTCCATGAGAAACGGAGAAAGTTCTGTTAATTAGATTGATGTGTCCCCAGTCCCCCACCAAAAAAAAAAAAAAAAAAAAAAAAAAAAAAAACAAGTTCTACAAAAACAAAAAAATTAAAAATTCCCCCCACCAAAAAAAAAAAAAAAAAAAAAATCAAACAATCAGCAGTTTCAACACAACTGAATTTCAAAGTTCTCCCACCAGGACAAACACAGAAGTAACAATCTAGATCTTTCCAGGAAGTGGAGGTAGAGCCCCTGGCATTCCTCCTGACAGCCCTGTGTTAGGCCCTAAAAGTATCTGGAAAAGAAAAAAGGAAAGTGTTAAGACACCCATGGCAAACTCTACACTGCTGAGCAGTCAGGCACCTATTAGTACATGGACCTACGCCCGCTTGGGGTTAAGTGCCCATGTACTCCTTGGGCCTCCCTGCTGGCCTATAAAGCCCTGAGCATGCGCTTACCTGCCGCTGCTGCAGCTGCTGCTGTTGCTCCATTTGCAACTTTTCTGTCTCAAAGACAACAGGAAGAACCAGGATCATAAAGGAAGTGGTCCCTATCCACAGAGCTGCCCTGGAAAATCTGCAGAGGGAGAGTGTGTGTGTGGAAACATGAAAAGAAAAGCACACAACCTGGCCAAGATCCACCCGGTGACAGAACTTCCATTATCTTCCTCGATGTTTTTGAAAGCGTACCCTACCCATTCCCTGCACCAAACTCCTAGCGGGAGCAAGAGGCGCAGTAATTACCCTTAGCGATTTCAGTACATCCTTATAAGCCTCGCATATAATAACCTTAGACAACCTGAAAGAATTCCCACAACCACCCTGTCAGACAAGAACTCCACTCTGCAGACGACCAACCACACTAGGGGTATGACAATGAAACCAAGGTCACTCAAACTCTGGTCTGCGGCTTCCATGGCCCGGTGTCCTTTGACAACAGTCACTCTTCCATGCACACTCCCAGTGTCTCTACTTCCGTCCTCTACCTGTACATCTTCTGGGCCACGAAGAGCGAGAGATCAAAGGTGGCTCCGGCGGCGGACCGGACCCTCTCCGGAAACATCTCCGTCAGGCCCCAGAGTCTCTCCGACAGGGTCTCATCTAGCTGTGGTGGAGGAGGTGCGGGTCACTGGCGAAGCGGCGGCAGCACCGGAGCCGCCGACCCGGCGCCCGGCCCTTTGCTGCCGCGCGGAGAAGCCGCCCTCCCGGCTCGCGGCGCCCACGCCCCGACGGCCCGCTCCCGCCCCACTCCCCGCAGGCCCTAGCACCTCGTCGTCATCGTCTTCTTCCAACTCCTCCTCGGCCTTCTCCGCCTCGGCTTTCGGGAACAGTTCGTCGGGAGACAGCGGCTCCCCTGCGCCGGCTGCAGCGACGGCGGCGGCCATGGCTGTAGGACACCGGAAGCGGAAGGGAGCCGGCGAGAGCGACCCACCGCTGGACAGAGCGTCTTCCGGAAGCGAGGAGAGAGCGCCCGGCCCCTCCGTGTCGCCAGGCTCTTAATTTTAACTGGCAGTTAAGAGTCGGGAGCTTGCTCAAGGAGACCTGCGGTTGCATCCCAGCTATCTTGTGTAGTTGGGCCTGGGCTGGGCTCTGAAACCTGCATATTTTAAAAAGATCTGCGTTTTGTTTTTCTGAGACAAGGTTTCTCTGTGTAGTCGTGGCTGTCCTGGAACTGACCTTGAACTCAAGAGATCCGCCCGCCATTGCCTCCCGGGTGCTGGGATTAAAGGATTGCGCCACCACTGCCAGGTGAGCAATACTTTCATAGACAGGTCTCGCTGTGTAATCCAGGCTGAACTAGGACTGCCTCTGCCTTCCAAAGGATTGAAGGTCTTGCGGTGGTAGCCTAGACTTGCCTCAGACTTATCTTGCTTCAACCACCCAAGTGTTGGGATTTAAAACGTGAGTCATTGCACCCAACAGCGATTATTTTAAACTTTTTATTTTAAATTATGTTTATAATTTGAGTTGGTGCCCTTGAAGGCCTGAGGCCTTTGATCCTCGGAGCTGGAGTTACAGGCAGTCATGAGCTACCTGACATGGATGCTGGGAACCGAACTTGGGTCCTTTGTGAGATTAGTAAGTGATTTTAAATGCTAAACCAGACCCAACAACACATAATTGGAAAAACTGAATCTTATTTTAAAAAAATCACATGGTTCCTGGGCCGTGGTGGCACACACCTTTAATCCTAGCAGAGGCAGGTGAATTAAAAGCCAGCCTAGTCTAGAGAGAGCTCCGGGACATCCAAGGCTACACGGAGAAATCCTGTTTCAGGAAGAAAACAAAACCAAACCCCACTTTTATGTGTGTATGTGCATGGGCACACATATACCACGTTGTGTTTATGGGGGTCGAGGAGGACAACTTGCAGAAGTTGGTTCTCTCTGTAACAGGGCCCCAGACCTTAGCACAACTGACTCCATGATGGAAGTACCATTCAGTCTGTAAAATTCATCGCATGGACAGCACCAGCAGCCAAAAGTTTAAGACCTAATACATCAAAGTCCAAAGTTACGGTAAAGTATCTAAATTGCGCTAACATTGCTTTTTGGCTTCTGTAGTCCCGCTTCTGGTTAACTGTTCTTGTTACCCGAACGAAGTATGTCAACCCAGAACGTGGTTTTTGTGCTTAAAAACACACCCTGAGAAAGGCTCACCAGGCTAGCCTGGGATCCTGAACATCCAATGTAGGATGTTCAGATTTCCTCTTGGCTTAACCCCATGTTGGAACAGTCTTTTCTGGTGAATGCCCCCCCCCACACTCTCTTTCCACCATGTGGTTCCCGGGGATCAAATTCAGGCTTAGCAGCAAGCATCTTTACCCACTGGGCCACTCACTCTCTCCCACATTAAGGCTTAGTTTCATGTAGTCCAGGGTAGCCTTGAACTTACTTTGTAGTCAAAGATGATCTTGAATTTCTGATCCTTCTACCTCCACCTGAGGCCACGCGTGTGTCATCACACTGGTAGGTGATACTGGGAATCAAACACAGGGCTTTGTGCATTCTAACACGCTTTTACTTTTCTTTGAGATAGTTTTCTCTGTGTAGCCTTGGCTGTCCTGGACCCATTTGTAGACTGTGTTGGCCTCCAACTCACAGAGATACCCCTGCCTTCCTGAGTGCTTGGATTGCAGCATGCACCACTGTACCAGGTGCACAAACACAACCATTTATTTATTTTATTCATTTGTTTATTTTTATTCATTTCTTTAGGTTTTTCCAAGACAGGATTTCTCCGTGTAGCCTTGGATGTCCTAGACTCCCTTTGTAGACCAGGCTGGCCTCGAACTCATAGAGATCTGCCAGCCTCTGCCTCTCAGAGTGCTGGGATCACAGGTGTACACCACTGATTTTGTATTTTTTAGAGACAAGGCCTCTCTATGTAGCCCTCACTGTCCTAAGAATTCTATGTAGGGCTCCAACTCACAGAAATACACCTGCCTTTCCCAAGTGCTGGGACTAAGCTCATGCAACATCATGTCCAGCTCATACGTGAGTTTTAAAAAAGAGTGTTTAAAAAAAAAGAGCGAAAGGGTTTTCAACAATCATAAAATTGCTAAGAGATCAAAAAACAGTGGGAGCATGCACTGGCACATTGAGACCACTAGGGGGCGGACAAGGTGATCCAGAAAAGCCTGAGCCAGGAGCAGAGGACACAACTCCAGAAGTGGGGAGTGTGACAAGCACTTGTGGGCCTCAAGGACAAATGCCCAGCAGCGAAGGCCACATACAGTAAGTGGAATCCAGGCCAGAAGTCACACAGACTAAAGGATGTGGGTGGGTGGAGAGTCCTCTTCCCTCAGGGCTACAGTACCTGCCACTCCTGTTTGTGTCCTGTCAGAATTTGGAGCTGGAGGTGAAGCTCTTACTTTTGGAGCCATATAGGTCTCTCGGGGAAGCGAACAAAAGCTGTGAGATTCAGCCTGTACCTGCACACCGAGGCGCAGTCATCAGGCCTCTGATGACTGCCTCTAATACTGCCTCACGCCCACAGAACTTTCTATTTCAGCTCTTTAGTGACAGTCCTTCCCTACTCCAACTCACAAAACTGTTGCCATGATTACAAGAAAGAATGTCAACGGGCCAGCACTAGTCCGCCTCTAGTTTGACAGAGAAAGACTTTGAGGGAGAATTCTAGCCAGATCCTGAAAAAGGTATCTACCCAAAAAGGAAACTCTTAAGAATGACATGCTAGCCAGCACGGTGGCACACGTCCAGGACAGCCAGTGCTACACAGAGAAACCCTGTCTCACAAACCAACCAAACAAAGATGTTCAGCATCAGCAGTTCTCGATAAATGGTTGCCAAAAACATGGCCTGGACATAAGCAAACCCCAGGTTTCCACACTCTGCACCTATATGATGTATCTGGACCCTTTTATGGTTTCTCCAGGATGCAGCATTTTCTTTGGCTAGCAAGATGACTCATGGGATAAGAACACAAGCCACCAAGCTTGACAACCTGAGTTTGGTCCTCATGACCCACATAGGAAAAAAACTGACCCCTGACATTTGTCCTCTGACCTCCACATGGAGCAGTAGGGCACATGCCCCATAAAAAGTAAAATGTAATAGAGTTAAGAAGGTGTATGTGGGGGGTGTAGATTTCCAGGTTTGGCACTTGTTCTGGGATCAGGAAGTGAGGTTGTGAGCTGTGGTTCTCTATTATGCTTTCCTGTCCATCCCCCTGCAGTGTTCTGCTGGCCATTAGGAGCTGCTACAAGTTATGGCCTCCATGTCGGCAGTCCCATCCTCTGTCACTGTGGACCGCGACTCAGGCTTCCAGCACTTGCACTGGTGTCTAAAGCAGTTTCCAAACTGGTCTCTGAACAGTGTGTCTTGTATGTAGTTAGGCATGTCCTAACTACACGAGGGGACGTGAGGTGTGTCCTCTGGCCTCCACATGGGGCAGTGGACGAGGGGGTGAGGGGAAGTGTGCAAAGGACTGAGCCCACTGCCAGGCTCAGTACCGGTTCAGGAGGAGGTAACCATTGTAGTGGTCCCCAGTTTAAGGCCCTGGGCTCCGTGCCTCAGTCGCATCCCCTGCTGGACTCTGAGAACTAGACTCCCCTCCGACTGGAGAAGGCTGGTTCACACTAACTTGGGCACCGATTCCCATGCCATCCACTCCTCAATAGGTCTGGCCCACCAAGTGGGCCACCAGTGCCACCTCCCTGAAGCAGGAAAGCAGAGGAATTTGAGCATGAAGTCACTATTTCTCTTCCAGTGTGGTTTCCCACTTCAAGGTGCTGTTCTCCCAATCCTGAAAATCCTGTCTTTGGGTGGAGCAACACTTAGGACCCCGGCTCTGGTTACTTCTTTGAGGAACCTGCAGAAGAATCTTAATCCAGCAACTGTGGACTCTGGCTGGAATACAGACACTCCTTTAATCCCAGGAGACAGAGGCAAGCAGATCTCTGAGTTCAAGGCAAGCCTGGTATAGAGCAAGTTTCAGGTAGAGAAAAGCTTAGGTCCAGGCATGGTGGTATATGCCATCAATTTCAGCACTCAGGAGACAGAGGCATACAGATCTCTGAGTTCTAGTCAGTGCTGTTCAGGCAGTTCTGTTGAGTCAGTGAGTTGAGGAGTGCAGTAGAGTTTGTGGCAGTTCAGTTCGTGGAATTCAGAAGTGCTAAAAGCACTGGGAGAGTTTTACAGAGACAGGTTGTACAGGGAACAGACTAGACGCAGGTGAAGATAGAATGATCCAGACAATGACATGGAGCCAGAAGATTTGTAGATTGATAGTTTGAGGCCAAGCAGAGGAATTCAGTCAGAAGCTGAGAGAAGCCAGTTTGAATCAGTCAGCTAGAAGAGTTTTAAGCCAGACAGCTGGGTAGACCCAGCCAGCCAGACTTCAGAAAGAGCTAGAAAGTGTGAGCTTATTCAGAATTAAGTCTCAGAGCTGAAAACATTCTAGACCTAGACTAGATTATACAGAAGTTAGAAGGTTCCAAGAGTAGGCCTAGGTAAGCAGATGGAGGGAGTAAGCCTCTGAGACTACAATTTCTTCTAGACAATAAAAGATACTTCTACAGGAACCCACACAGCTCTTGTTTGTTTTTGGTTTACTTATTTGGGTCATTTAATAAAATAAAAATAGTCAAAACAGGAAAGTGGAGTAAATTACAGTGTGCTGTGAAAGGCTGGGGCTTGCTGCTGGGAAGTTGATGCCAGAAGAGGCTGTGGACGTGGGGATGAGGGTTCTTTAGGGGTAGAGAGAGTGTGGCTCAGGGGAGAAGGGGTCAGACAACCCAGAGCCGCTAGCTATGCACCCTCACGTGATGTTCTCTCGAACTAGTGGCAAACCCCAGACACCCGTGCAATGAGGTGAGCTGCCAGCTGTCTGAGTACGGTGACTCTGAGACGTGGATAGCTGTATGCTGTCCCCTGCTGACAGTGACTAAAGGCTCCCTAAGTTCTAGACCTTCCTGGGGTTTGCTTTGGATTGACACCCAGCGGTGTGTCTGAGGTGCCTCCCTAGCTATGGCCCTGGCCTGGCACCTGGGGGTCCACGTCACCTCTCTATTCCCAGTCCAAGGGAGCCAGAGCCTGTTAATGCTCTCTCCTAGGGCAAGTTACTAATCTGACTAAAAATCAAAGGGCTCTGCCACATCCTCCTCCCCCAGTCAGCGGGACTCTTTCTAGTCTCCTAGCGTGTGTTCCCAGGGGCTTCATTTCCTCCTGCGGTTGATAATCTTCAGCTCGTCCAGCTCTTTGTCCTTTAAGTGGGACTCAGCAGTGGTCTCTGACAGCTGGAAGAAAAGCATCACACTGTTACGTGTCCAGGCCATGCTGCAGGAATGCACAGCTCCAAGGAAAGGCGGCATTCCTCACCCAGCTCACCTCTTCAACAGGAGGGCCTTAGTGGCCAAAGGAATTTCTCTACCCATACTTCAGCCCGGTAGCACTTCCGTCACTTACAACTAACTGCATGTCATGCCACATGTGAAGGATGAAAACAGATAATGGGCACGCTACAGTGAAGGGAGTATAAATCACTTTGAGCTCTAGAGCTCATATAATGGCATTTTGGGAATGATGCAATTAAAAAAAACAAAACAACCTAATTGGGCAAATGGGATGCTCTTAAAAATAATGGTCCTTTACTCATCAGGATCTTTGACTAGGCAGACCCTGAACATGAAGACAGGGCGGTCCGGTGGTCTCTGCTTCCAGAGCCTGTGCGTGGCTCCATGAGGAGAATGCCAAGCTGCCTTGCTGGAGAGATGAGATCACAGAGCAGTGAGCCAGCAGGGCAGAGAAGCTTGCCATGAGCTCCATCACTCCTGCCGTCACCCTGCACATGCACGCCAGGCCCAGCAGACACAGAGACTGCCCGCCCAGCAGGTCTGCGCTCAGGACTGATTCACCCCTTTTGAGGCAGTGTACCTCCACACCATGACCGGACTCCCCTGCTGCGCGGGATGCCTTCATCTAACCTCCATTCCTGCCCCCATCCTGGGGTATTCAGTTCACACACTGCTTTATCTGAGACGCTCTCTCTATTATATAGACCTCTCCTCCTGTGTTGGTACCAGACTCTGCTTGGACTAAAGGATACCCTTACCACAGGCACAGGAATTGTGGGTACTGTGATACATCCCTGCTCCAAGCCTTTGGTGGCAAGGTTGGCGTTTATATTTGTGTTTGGATACACAGGAAATGGACCTGGCAAATGGGCCCTGGGGAAAACAGTTGGATGGCTTGACACACGGTAGGGATTCCCTGACGGGGAAACCCTAGGCATCACTTCTGATTGCCTTGCTTACCATGTCCAGCAAAATGTCTACTTTCAGCCTCAGGAGATTGTTTTCTTCTTCCAGCTGCTGGTTTCGTTTGCGCAGGCGCTGAGTTTCCCTCCGATCCACACCCCCACTAATCACTGTGTCTAGAGGAAGCATGAAACAGGAGTGAGAGGGGGTTTCCTTCTAGCATCCTGACTGACAAAACACCAGAAAGGGCCACTCACCTGCCACCCACTGGCCATTTTCAAACTTCAGGCTTTGCCCTGCCAGGTTCATGGTGGGAGTTCCATAGTCAAGGCCCAGCTCCAATTCCCGAGTCGACCGATCTAACTGTGGTAAGAGACCATGATGGCTCAGGAAGCCGCAGAACAAGAGCTCACATCCCAGCTCCTCCCATTAGTCTAGAGCCAACAAGAGATGTCTGCCCTCCCACCAATACTTAGACCTTTAAAAACACATGTTTTTGAGATAGGGTCTCACTATGTAACCCTGGCTGTCCTGTATCTCACTCTGTAGACCAGGCTGGCCTTGAACTCAAAGAGATCTGCCTGCCTCTGCCTCAAGACTGCTAGGACTAAAAGAGCTTACCATCACATCTAAGACCGTAAATACTTTTTAAAAGGCTGGACCATCAAACTATATATAACAGGCATTTGAACTAGAGGCTGGCGATTGCTTAGTGGGTAGGAGGGCTTGCCATGTAAATATGCTGACTACGCTCAGAAAAAGCCAGGTGTGGCCATAAGACCCAGCGTGCTGTGTGTGGGTGGGTGTAGGTGGGGGTGGTAGATGGGAGACAGGTGGCTCAGTGGGGTTTGCTGGTCACCAGCCTAGGCGAAAATGAAAAGTTCCAGGTTCAGAATGAGACCCAGTCTCAGCGAATAAAACAGGACACCCAATGTCCTCTTCTGGCCTCTGTGCATGAGGGCCCACCCACCCATGGGGGCCACCCACCCAGGCCCACCCACCCAATTTAAATTATAAGAGGGAAGAAATGTTCTGGTTTATACTTTGCACATTTCCAGAAAGGCTATATAGGCTGCCATTTATAAGTTGATTTTCTGTTTTCTCCTTCCTTCCTTCCTTCCTTCCTTCCTTCCTTCCTTCCTTTCTTTCTTTCTTTCTTTCTTTCTTTCTTTCTTTCTGACAGGATTTCTCCATGTAGCCCTGGCTGTCCTGGAACTTGCTTTGTAGACCAGGCTGGCCTTGAGTTCAGAGATTTGCCTGCTTTCATGAGTGCTGGGACTAAAGGTGTATGCCACTCTGCCCTTGTAAATTGAGTTTTTACATCTACTTGACAATTCCAAGAGTACCACTGTGCATTTCCATGTATATAATAATACTCAATTTTAATTCATGCTCTTCATCACTGTGAGTTTATAATACAAGGAAACGCGTAAATTGTTGTTTGTTTAATATGGAAGCACATAGTTATGATAAAATTCTAGTTTAGGGGTAGGAGAGATGGCTCAGAGGTCAAGAGCACTGGCTGCTCTTCCAGAGGTCCTGAGTTCAATTCCCAGCAAGAATTATGGTGGCTCATAACCATCTATAATGAGTTCTGGAGTGCAGGTGTACATGCAGGCAGAACACTGTATACATGGCAAATAAATAAATCCTTTAAAAAAAAAAAAGAAGCTGGTTTTGTGTGTGTGTGTGTCTAGAAAGAACGAGAAAAAGAGAGGGGAGAATGCCGTCAAGTGTGTGCCGAAATGTCCTTTGCTCAACTAGGACTTCTCTGAGCACCCTATTTAAAGTGACAGCTTTGTTTCCACATCGCTCTCCTGGTTAAGATGTCTGCTCTCTAAGTAGATGCAGGGATTTGATTCCCCCCTGCCCTCCCTTTTTTCCTAGTGGGGCTTGAACCTTGGGACTTGATAGACTAGGCAAGTGCTCTACCACTAAGATATATCCCTTGCCCTGTGTGTGTGTGTGTGTGTGTGTGAGAGAGAGAGAGAGAGAGAGAGAGAGAGAGAGAGAGAGAGAGAGGAGTGTTCATGTATGTGCAGATGTATGTGTGTACACGTGTGACGGCCAGAAGACAACCTCAGGTGTTATTCTTCAGGCACCATCCACATTTTGAAAAAATTTCAGGCCAAGCATGGCGGTACACATCCTTAATTCCAAAGCTCAAGAGGCAGAGGCAGGTGGATCTCTGTGAGTTCAAGGCCCGATTGCTCAACAAACAGTTCCAGGACAGCCAGGGATACACAGAGAGAACCTGTCTCAACTCTACCCACCCCACACACAAAAAGAAACCAGCACAGAAGGCATTAGCTGTCAGGATGGCATTTTCAAGTGTGTTACGGTAGATTCTCTTTTCTCCTCATCTTTGCGTTTTCCCTAACAAACGGCCTCCTCCCAGCCTCTTTTCCCTCCTGCTGCCCTTCTTCAGCACCTGTGTTGAGAGAGTTTTTCACTGCCCGGAAGCCCAGCAGGCAGCTTATGCTGCCTGGCCTGTGAGTCCTAATGATCCTGTTGTCCTCAGCCCCAGGTCTCCCTTCTGAGCACCACCCCATTCACATGCCAGTGTTTTACTTTTTAATTTATTATATTTAAAAAATTAGATTGCTTTTATTGTGTGCATGCATGGGTGTTCTGTCTGTCCACCACGTGCATACTTGGTACCTGTGGAGATCAGAAGACACTGGATTCCCTAGACCTGGACGTACAGATGGTTGCCAAGCACTAGGTGGGTGCTGGGTATCTGACCTGGGTCCTCATCAAGAGCAACAAGAGCTATTAGCCACTGAGCTGTCTCTTCAGCCCATGCCCAGCTATTAAAATGTTGATTCTGGGGATTAAACTTAGGTCCTCACATTTCTCAACGGAGCCATTTCCCCATTTGCCTGGGGCCCCTTTAAAAAAATACATGAATTCTGAGAGGGTATGGTAGAGGTGCCCAGGCAGGCCTTAATCTTGTAATCCCACCTCAGCCTCCCAAGTAGCTGGAATTATCAGCCTGTATGACCAAGCCAGGTACCTGTCTTTTCCTTAATATATTTCATCCAGCACCCGAGAGACCATCTGATATACAGAGTTGTCAACTGGCTGCTGTAAAACTGATGACCGGGAAAGATGACTCTGGGCAGGTGGAGCTACATGCAGAGGAGGCGCCTGTGAGGTTTGGTGGCTGGAGCAAAAGGTGTACAGGGGACAAGGCCACGAGGTGCCTATGTGCCTTTCTCAAGACCTGGGCCCTTGTCGTGTGATAACGGGTTGCTATTTAGCCCCCTGCACTCCACCATGTTTTGTTTTGTGTTTCCTTGTCCCAGCCATTGCCTGTGAGGTTGAGGCCATCTTGGCCTCCATAGCAAGCTCCAGGACAGCCTGGACTACATAGAGTCTCCATTGCGAGAGGTCTGCCATCACGGATGTCTTTGAATCTTATAATGCAGTGCCACTCGAGGCCAGAAGAGGGTGTTGGCCCCCCTGGAACTGGACTTACAGACTCTGAAAGAGCAACGTGCCCTTATCTCAACGGCCAGAATTTGACTTTTTCCTTTTGTGAGACAGGGTCTGGGTATCCTGGGAGTCTCTATGAGACCAGGCTGGCCTCGAACTCAGAGTTCCACCAGCCTCTATCTCCAGGTTGCTGAGATTAAAGGTGTACCACTGTACCCAGCTTGGATTAGATCTTCAAACATGACTAAAATGAATTCTTGAGCAAGTTTTGGAACTAAAATGTCAGATTGGACAGCATCACCTGGGACCTCATCAGAAGGAGGCTGCCTGTCTTTTTTTAAAAGATGCCATTTAATTTCTTTTTAACATCCCAGTTCAGTCTGCTGGGACAAGTCACTATGAAATTCACATAAACTCTGACAATATAAAACAAGATTTTTATATAATGCTAACTGGTCCAACTGGTTAATCTTGTCTCACTTTATAACCTAATCTCTACCAGGTCCTGGTCTCTCTTTTCTCATCCCGTGAACCATACTTTCTGTCCTACACATTTCACAAAGACAAGTGCATCGTGTCCCTCTAAGTCTGAGCTGCCCTAAGCTCTTCCTAACACTCCATGCAGACCCTCAGTTTCATTTCTAGCAGGTTCTGATGCACACCAAAAAACGAGTGCCTTAGGTCATCGGCCTGCAGAGCTAGAGGCCACCGGGACACAGGTCCAGCGGCTGGCTGTCTTAACAGGTTCTTGAATAAACTCAGACAGTAACCCCCACACAGGAATTCAAAGTTAAGCAATAATATAAACTAAAAGGACGCCCTTCCACCGTGTTGCCACTTCACCCAGAGGCCACTCACAGAATGCAGGTTGGAGAGAGAGGCAGACTTCCGAGGAGGGGTCTTCTTTGGGCTGAATATACTCCCAAAGAGAGGCATCCCTGACTTGATGAGAAAGCAGCAGCACTTTCTTCTCCTAGGGTCAAACAGATCACTGACTTTATTTATTTTCAAATTATGAAAACCTTCCACCCACCGGTGATCACCAGTCCTGGCAATGCCTGCTGGGAAGAGATGTCCCTTTGCACAGAACAGCAAAGGAAGGCCTGAGGCCCTGACAGCCCTGGTGGGTGTGCCCATGCCCTGGATGCTCCCTAGGTGCCAGGCGGCACGCTAAGACCTTTGCATAATGTCACTTAACTCACAACTACCCCTTGACAAGCCCCTCCTACGCACCCCATCAGGTTGGTGACTTCAGTGGGAACAGGCAGGTGAGCCAAAGTGTGTGTGGCTTCCCAGTTACGTTAGCCTCAGGCAATTCTGTCACAAGCTGGCATCGCCAGCATTACATTGTGGAGCAAGGAATGGAATTTTCACTAGTCCCATAAGCCAGTAAGAGCAGCACCAGGAACACCAACCTCTGCATATATGCCATTTTTTTTTTCTTTAGACAGGGTTTCTTTGTGTAAACAGTCCTGGCTGTTCTGGACTCTATAGACCAGGATGGCCTGGAACTCACAGCAATCCTCCTGCCTCTGCCTCCCTGAGTGTTGGGATTAAAGGCGTGCGCCACCATGCCTGGCTAGCATACGTGCCATTCTAAAGGCACAAATCCACGTTCACATTTCATTCCCAAATCGACAGTGGTGCTTATCTCTGAGTCCAGTGTCAAGTCACCTGTCCTGAGGGGTAAAGGTAAGGAAGGTGTCTTAAGAAAAGGCGAGAGCCAGAACATGGTGGAGCTGATAACGACACTGTCACCACGGCACCAGGCACGTGTTGAATCACAACACGACCTCCTGCAACGCTCATGAAATCACTAACATCGCTTAGGTTCAGGGAGGAGGTCAACTTTTAAATTTAAGCAGAACAAGTAAAGAGAAGTCATAAAATTCATGGTAGTTTGTTTTTTTTTTAACGTGTGTGTTTATGGGCTATGTGCAGGTGTGTGTGTGTGTGTGTGTGTGTGTGTGTGTGTGTGTGTGTGCAGACACAGAGGCAGAGCCCGGAGCAGGACAACAGGCTGTCACTTTCTGTGTTCTCTTTAGACAAGGTCTCCCACTGAAACCTGGAGTTAGACTGGTGGCCAGCAAGAACAAGCAGTCTTGTCTTTGCCCCCAACAGAGCTGGAATTACGGTTGTCAGAGTCTAGGACAGGATGTTGTGGAATTCTAGTCCTTGTGCTTGAGCAGCAAACACCCATATTCACTGGGAATTTCCCCAGTCCCCTTCACACAATCCCCCCAAACACACACACACACATTCTAGATCAAGCACCCTGCAAAACTCCCTGGGCACTGGATAACCAACCCTGCTGAGGTCCTAGGGTTCTTGAGTGAAGCGCTCTCAGAGGGAGGACATGAAAGTACCTGGTTTCCAACAAACACTGCTGCTCACCCTCAGTGGGATCCCAGCATTTCATCCCCCAAGAGCCTTTATTTGTTGTTTTTTCACGTATGGCGTAAATCTGGGTACCGCGTGCCTGTGTCTGTGGATTTCTGGAACTGGAGTTACTGCCGACCGAGCTGGGAATCTGGGTTCTCTCTAACAGCAACCAGTGCTCTTAGCTGCTGAACCATTTCTCCAGACCTCTAGTACCTTATAATAACAGCACCCAGCTCGGAGGTTAAGAATGCTTTAGTGTTTACACGTTGCTGGGACATATGTTTACCATGACTCTAGAAAGTTAATCAAGCGGTCCCTTCTACAGGGGACTGTACTTATTGTGCGAAGTTTTAGTTTGCATCAGGCTACAAAATGAATTATCTTCATTCTGGCAAGAAATTAAAGGACGCATCTTTGGTTTTCACCGGATTCTCAAAGGGAAAGGTGTCTCCAGGCAGTTGCTTATCTGCAGCTGCACAGGCCACAGGACTGACTGTAGGAGTTCGGTACCGGTTAGGAAAAAAACAAAACAAAACAAACCCTCAAGGAATGGGTCAAAACAGGGTCCCCGAGTCACCATCGCAAGATATGCCCACGGACCACCACGCCACCCGGCCTGGCCCGCCCGCCGTCCTCTCCCCAGGAGTACCCGGGCATCCCACCCAACTCGGCTAGCCGAGACCTCGGCTCGCCGCTCCCTGACGTACCTGAGGCGTCTGCGAAGCCCGAGTCCAAGGAAGGATCCGCCCAGGCCGCGTCAACCGCTGCGACCGCGATTGGCAGGCGCCGACATCGTGCGCATGCGTGACCGCTGGAGGGGGGAGTGGCCCTTACCCCTCCACCGCGGAGGACGGAGGGGGACCCGCCTCCCGGACGGGCCTCCGCGGGGCAGCATGGCTCCTGCGGGCTTTCTCCGGCTCACGAATCGACGGAGGCCGTGAACGCCTCTGGAGTTACGTACGCGCTGTGTGGCACTGGCCGGGCGACCTGGGATCCCCTAAACACATTGGTCTGGTCCCCTGGGCTGCGCCCGCCGTCGCCATGGTAACCGCTCGGGGCGGCTACCGGCTGGTTCAGGGCTGCATTGTTGTAGGAGAAGAGTGTGTGGTGACCCGGGCTGGACTCACAGTAGCAAAATGGCACAATCTCCTGCTCCCCCGCCCCAGTCACAAACCAAAGCGCGCCCCTTCCCCGGTGGTGTGGGGCCGCGGGTGCCGGCAGCCATCAGGAGCTTGGTCGGGTACGGACCCGTGGCGTAACCCGCCCTGAAGCTTTGGGATTCCACCGAAGCTTTCAGGTAAGGCAGACGGACCGAGGACGGCTCCGTGCAGCAAGCTGGCTCCTGCCAGGCCTGCCGCCTCCTCGAGCCCACGAGCAAGGGAAACTGAGTTCCAGGGGAGGTCACCCGGTGAACAAGGGGCGGAGGACTGGAGGATCGGCTCCAGGATGCAGTTTTCCTCCACCCTTGCCACACTGCATTAGAAGAGAGAGTTCCACGTTCAAAAGCAACCGTATCTAGCGTAGCCCTCACTGGCTCAACAGAAAACATCAAGCAGACCATATTTGTAGTTGGCGATCATTCTTGCAGCTTTTGCTGCTGAACCCACTGATGGGTGAGCTGTACACAAAGAACCTTTCGAACCTGGAGATAAGCCCTCACAGGAGATAGCTCTTATTTCAGCCTCCTCAGCCTCTCAGTGCTGGGATTACAGACATACATGAAGCCCTACCCTTTTAAATGTATTTATTTATTTATTTTAGATTTGAGACTGGGGTTCACTATGTAGTTCTGGCTTGCCTCCAACTCACAGAAATCTTCCTGCCTCTTGTCTCCAGAGTGCTGGAATTAAAAGCAAGTGCTACCACACCAGACCCTATGCTTCTAAAAAGTAAAACCAAAACAGATTAAATTAACTTCACTGCTATTATATTTCATTTGCCTTGTCCAAAATTTGGTTAAGCATAAAAATACTTTAAAATTTATCTTACTTTGGTTTTTAATTTTAAAATAAAGTTTAGCCTCTTCGGTCACACTAACCAGATTTAAGAACGTTGTTTTCGTGTGCGGCTACTGGTGGCTACTGGAATGGGCAGTGTTGGTGCAGCTTCCTTCCAGCCTTCTTGCCCTTTCTCTGAGTGGTACTTGCCCTCCCCTTTAGTCAGTTATAACTCCTGCTCTTCCATCAGCACCTTGACCTCTGTTAACTAGGTCAAAACAAACTTGTTGCAGCACTGGAGAGACAGGGATCTCTGTGAGTCGGAGGCCAGCCTGGTCTACCTAGCAAGTGCCAGGCCAGCCAGGGCTACATGGTGAGACCCTGCCTCAGAGGAAACAAAACAAACCACACTGTGCCATCCGATCTCCCTGCACAGCACCTTTAGAAGCAGCCGTGAGTTAAAAATCCATTGTTCCATGCATAATTTTTATGAATTATCATCTATAATTGTGGACTTATTTTAACTTTACAAGTCAACCCCAATAGTCAGCTCCGCCAGCGCAACCGTGGATCCAGTCTGGTTTAGCCCACCATCCTAGGCCCAGCCAGAACACACCTGCTGGTCTGTGGGAGGTCCCCTGTAAATAGTCACTGAGTGGCTGAAAGTTGACAGGGAACAGAAGCCTGACTCCACAGCCTGCATTTTACATGCTATCAAATGTTAACTGGAAGCCAGGGTATTCAGATCCCAGCTGCTGGAATGCCCCGAGGGTGGAAAGGTTCCTCATCTCCCACTCACCCACCCCCAGCACCTGGCACTGTGCTCACCATAGCACAGCTTTCAATGAAGCTTCCTCTTCCTCCTCCTCTGCAAGCAACTGACAGTGAAAACTTACGTCTCCTTAAATGGTATGAGGGAGAATTCAGCCCAGAGCACTGTGTGTATTTTAAACATTCCTCTTTAGGAACATGCTACTCAATTCTCACATCAGGCATGAGTAATAGCATTAGGCTAAAGCTGGAGGCTTGCTGACAGAGTCACCTGAGCCTAGCTTCTCAGAGAACATAGTGTAACTTTCCAGCCATTCTGGGGAATGGGTAGGAGGTCAGTGAGGAGCCCTAAAGTGCACCTGTCTGCTCTGATCTCCCCCATGCTTGGCCTGTGAGGCTAAAGACTAGCAGCAGAGGGCAAGACGTGGTGCTGACATGGGCTTCGGTCAGCCTTTCCTTCCAACCAACCGGGAGCAGAGCGGGGCTGGGGGATGGGATGGTGTGGAGGGATCTCTGCAACCAGAAAAGTATGGCAGAGCGGTGATCAGAGGGAGATAAGAAGCTAGTTCGGTCCAACAGGACTCAGCTGGTGTTGGCTCGAACTTCAAGAGTCTGACCCTGTAAAAATGTTTAAGCACGATACAATTTATTAAAAACAAACAAAACAAAACAAAAAAAAAACAAGACAAAACAAACAAAAAAAACCCCAGCTCAATCCCATGTGCACAACAAAGCTTAAGACAGGACTACATCAAAACCCTTTAAAGTACAAGTGAGGTCTTCGGTAAAGATGGGTTCTGTGAATAACTGAGAGAACAAGTTCAAGATAAAACAGGGGTGGTACGGGCCTGGAAGAGGATGGTGCTATAGATGACTGAAACAGACAAGCTCAAGACGAGGGTATAGGGGATCAGGATGGCCTTGCCACACAGATAGTGCAAAGGTCACCAGACTGTTAACTATGCCAGTGCCTTCCTGGTGGGAAAAAGAGGTTATATATTTCTCCCTGTGAAGAGACAATCCCGTGTGTTTACCCTTCCTGGTTACCCTAGCCCTTATCTGTGAGCACAAAGACCTGTTTGCCTCCTACGGAGCAGTCTGAGATAGACAACTTCAGTTGAAAGAAACACAGTATCGGGTGATTTACTCTAATCCTAGTGATCAGATTACCCCTGAAGTAATTGACCTAATGGAGAAAGACACACAAGTAAACCATTCCAGTTCAGGTTTTCTTTCTTGAGACAAGGTTTGGCTGCCTTGAACTCTTGATCCTCCTGCCTGGGTGCCACCCCCTACCTTGCTGATATTTTTGGCAAGTGCCGCCATAACCAGCTGCCAATTTTATATAGTAAGTGCTGTACCAGACAAGAGTAGACACATCACACAAACACGGTTCTGGTGGCCTGGAATACTTCCCGAAGGTCTTTCAAAAGATGACGCATCATCCGGGACCAAATCCATAAATGGGACCTCGTGTGCAAAGGCATAGGGGCACTAAGAACATTGCATGAGGGGGGCAGCTAGATGGTTCAGCAGGTACAAGCGCTCACCCCACAAGCCTGACGACCCGAGTGCCATTCCCAAAACCCAAGTGGAAGGAGGAAACCGACTCCAGTGAGTTTGTCTCCCTGCCCCCATTACAAAAAAAAAAAAAAAAGAAAGAAAGAAACATTTTTAAAGGAGCACATCATGATAGGAACCCCGGAGCAGCCCGTTGGCCAGGCCTCTGGGAGGCGTAGCTTGGGAGAAGACAGTGGAGAGGAAGAGTGAATGGGGGAGCCAGGCACAGGAAGGAGTGTGGTGAAGGGGACCCGGCTCAGTTTCTCCACAAAGCTTGACCTTAGCTCTCTCCTTTATGTATGAGGTGCTTGGGGACAGGCTTAGACTCTGGCCTTCATTCTTGCCAGGCCTTTTGCATTAGACTCTGGATATGGAGGGAGACACATGGTACAGGGCTGGACCCCAAAGACAGGCCAGAGCGTCCCAAAGCTAGGGAGGAAGCGTGGTGATGGGCCAGGTTTCTGAGGATACAGAAAGCCCTGGAAGGCTTGTGCTGAAGAGATGGACTACTGTCCTGTGATTGTAACTCCTGAGAGCCGGAAAGAGTCACGGGTTACGTGTGACAGGGCTCCTCCAGCGTGTATTCTTGCTGAAGCCACTTCAGGCTTAACTAGAATTTGATCTCTTTGCTAGATAATCCCGTGGGAAATTGCCCAACTCTGTTTTAGGAACTAAAGGTTAGGCTAGGATGTCCTCGCTAACCTACCTTAGCTTCTGTTAAGCTGCTGATTGTAAGAACCCCCCTCCAGGCAAGCTGCTGCTTACTTCTGGGGAGCCCTCTGCAGCTATGGGGGAGACGCCAAGACTTTAAAGTTTTCTTCTCATGTTCTGTACACTCAATTCCACAGCTTAGTCCCTGAATTACCTGAGTGTGGACCCAACCAGCTGGAATAAAGACACTCAATTGGCTCTAAACTGTGTCTGGGTGGTCATCTCTGGTGGGCTACCCATAACACACCTTCTCCAAATCTACTCTCACAGTGGAAGCCGAGAAAGGCAAAGCCATTCGGTTTTATTTCTAGTCAGGACGCTGACCTGCTGAGTGGTCTGGAGCCCAGGGCTTTTCCGTGCTCTAACTTTTTTACTTTTAAAACTAAGCCGAAGCTGCCAAATGGCTCTGCAGATAATGCCAGCTGCCAAGACTGACGGGCCCGAGTTTGATCTCTGGAGCCCGAGGAGTGGAAAGAAAGACATGTCTCCCACATGCTGTCTTTTGACCTCCACACACCATACATAGCACACGAGCTCTCATGCAAGAGAAACTAAAAATTTCTATCATGGGTGTGTATAGAGGGATTTTAACCCAGCAACAGGACTGCTCTAGCAAGGGTTCAATCCAAAGACCTAGCTCTAAGTGATCTGGCTGGAACACAGAAATGCCCTTAGTATACACCTTTAATTGCTCTGGCAAGAATTTAGCACACGCCTCTAATCCCAAACAGTACTGTCAAACTGAGAGGCAGACAAAGTGATGAATCAGAGAAAGATTTGACAGAATGAGTCAGGGATAGGATAAGCCCAACTCTCATGAGGACAGACAGGAAAGAGAAGTTGTTTAAGAGTAGGACAGGGAGAGAGCAGGGAGTTCATGCAGTTCTGTGCAGTAGCATTTGGGAGTACAGTACAATACAGTGCAGTCCAGTTGAGCGCAGTTGAGTCTGCGAAGTTCAGAGGCAGTTTTTTCCAAACAGAGCAATTCAGTGAGAAGTGTAGAAAAGCCAGTTTGAACCAATCAGCTTGGAGAGGAGTATTGAGCTGAGTTGAACCAGCCAGCCAGAGTTCAGTAAGAGCTATAAAGGGTGAAGTTATTCAGCAGTGACCATCAGAGGCTGAAAACATCCTAGGTCTAGATTAGCAGACAGAGGCTTGAGGCTGAAGCATTCAAGGGCCAGGCTTGCAGAAGATTAGATTATACGGAGGCTAGACACTTCCAGGCCTAGGCTTAGGGACAGTTCAATGGAAACACTCTGGGCTCAGCCCTTGCCAGGTATTCATAAGGCTTGGGTTTGGCTCTCATCTCATCCCCCCATCTGAGGAAAGAGAAACATTTACTGGTGTGGGAGGGGCAGGCATCTTCAAATTAAGAGCTCAGTGGTAGGGAGCTTCCCTAGCATGTCTGAGCCATAGTTTAAGCACCACGGAGGTGGGGGTGTCTAGGGATGAAGGCTCAGTGGGGAAAGTGCTTACTGTGCAAACATGAGGACCTGAGTAGGTACCCCCCAAGTTCACGTAAACAAAGCTAGTCTTGGTTGTGTGCACCTGTTTCAGAACTTAGTTCAGGAGCAGAATGGTGTAAGGGGAGCTCTGAGTGCTTGGGAGAACACTCCAAGAAAACAAGACAAGAGCTGAGACTTGTGGCCTCAGTTTCTTCCAAAACTGGTTCTTGGAATGTGTTTCCATGTAGTGGATAGGAGTGAGTTCACTTTAGATTCCTCACGATTGCTTGTTTTTGTTACCCAAATGCTTATGCCTCTATGGGAAAACATGATTTTCTTTTTTTTTTTCTTTTTCTTTTTTTTTTTTTGCCACACGTGGTTTGTTCTTGGGTGTACACAGCTTGAATTCATGCAAACTTTACTCATGTGACATTTTTTTAAATCCTCAGAGTATAAATTGTCTGATGCTCTGAATAAAGTTGGCTATTGCATTAGCCTTTAGTCTGCCTCATTTATCTGCTCCACTTCCCCACCTCCTCTGGAGCAGTGACATCCCTGTAACCTCAGTCCTCGGAGGTTGCAGCAAGGAGATCCTGAAGCTTGTATGTCAGCCAGTCTAGCTAAAATGGCGAGCTTCAGGTATAGTGAGAAACCCTGACTCACAAAACAAAACCAGGTGGAGAAAGTGGTTGAAGAGACATCCCAACATCATCCTCTGGTCTCCACAGGAACTTGCATGGACACACGTGCACACACACACACACACACACACACACACACACACACACACGGAATTACATGGGCTTTAAAATTATGTTAAGAATGAGCTTCCAGCAGCTGGTTGTGGTGGCGGATGGATGCCTAAAATCCCAGCACTTGGGGAGGCAGAGGCAGTGGATCTCTGTGAGTTTGAAGCCAGTCTGGTCTACAAAATGAGGTCCAAGACGACTAGGGCTACACAGAAACCTTGTTTCAAAAAACCAAAACCAAACTAAACAAACAAACAAACAAACGAACAAACAAAAATGAGCTTTTTGCTTTCTGGCCAAGCAAAGGTGCAGGCTCAGCCAGAAACTCACCTGGCACTGGGGAGGGAGCATGGTGCCAGCAGTACCCAGGAATTGCTGCAGCTGGTCCCCTTCCAGCTCCCTCCGAAGGCCTCTGGAACTTTATTCTGTGGCCAGGTAGGAGCCAGAAGCTCCATGAATAAGTGTATGCACTAGAAGTGAAAGATTGGTAGATTAACGTAGCCTTTAAAAATATTTTATAGCTAGGCTTGGTGGCGCACGCCTTTAATCCCAGAACTCTGGGAGGCAGAGGCAGGTGGATTTCTGTGAATTCAAGGCCAGCCTGGTCTGCATGGTGAGTTCCAGGACAGCCAGGGCTGTGGAGAGAGACCTTGTCTCAAAAAAACAAAACAACAACAAATTCTCATATCCGTAGATTTTGAAGGTTAAGACAAATATAAATACATATCTGCCTGCTGGGTTTTCTTAACAGTTTTATTTTTATGTATGTGTGGGCACATGCTCACATGCAGATTGCTAGGTGGCCAGAAGGGGGAAGCAAATCACTAGTTACAGGTGGGTGTGAGAGACCCAATCTCGGTTCAAGGATCAACTCAGGCTCTCTGAGGGAACAGCAAAAGCTCCTGACTCCGCAGAGCCATCTTTCCAGCCCTCTGCTGGACTTGTTTGTTTGTCTGTTTGTTTGTTTTAAATTACCTTATTTAGCCATTGTGTATGGAGGAGTGTGTGCCAAAGTAGAGCCAAAGGACAGCTGTGGGAGTCCGTTCTCTTCTTGTACCGCGTGAATCCCAGGAATCAAGCGCAGGTCACCCTTTCTACTGAGTCATCTTGCCAGCCCCTTCCCACTGGCTCTGACAGTTGTTTAAGAACAGATGTCTTTTCGTAATCTATCTAATAAAATAATAAAGCATTAAAAACAAACAACAAGCTGGGCGGTGGTGGCACACAGCTTTAATCCCAGCACTCGGGAGGCTGAGGGAGGGGGATCTCTGTGAGTTCGAGGCCAGCCTGGTCTACACAGTAGTTCAGGACAGCCGGTGATACTTAAGGGCTTTGTCATGTGGATATTTTGCTGCTGGAGTTGATTGCTCAGAACGCTTTTTGTAGAGCTTCAATATGACCTATTTTACTTCTGCTGCCTTGATGACATTCCTTGACAAGCCTGAGGCCACCTGTCGTGTCTCAGGCTCCCAGAACACAGGTTATTGACAGTAACGGGATGATCTCACTATCTCTTAAGGTGAGCCAGCGGTCCTCTCAGAGGATGAGCACGGAAGGATGACTTTGTGCAGAGACGCAGTTGCAACCTGTTTCCCCTTGAATGGGACTTTCCTGTTGCTTGCTGTGCTGTAAATTTTTTTTTTTTAATTTTATGCTCAAGGGCAACTACAAAATATTTAAGTTGTGTGTGTGTGTGTGTGTGTGTGTGTGTTTATACATATGAGTGCAGTGTCTGTGGAGGCCAGAAGGGGGTGTCACAGCCCTGGAGCTGGAGTTACAGGGGCTTGTGAGCCACCTGACATGGATGCTTGGGAACCAAACTCAGGTCATCTGCAAGAGCGAAGATGCCTGTTATCTGTGGAGTCATCTCCTCAGTCCCCTCCCCCCCTTAACTGCTTAATAGAGACAAATTAGTGTGGTAGATGTTGGTTTTTACTTTTGTTTGTTTGTTTTTGGTTTTTGAGACAGGGTTTCTCTGTGTAGCCTTGACTGTCCTGGACTTGCTATGTAGACCAGGCTGGCCTCAGAGATCCACCTGCCTCTGCCTCCCTGAGTGCTGGGATCACAGGCGTGCGCCATCGCGCCTGGTATCTGTCTGTCTGTCTGTTTTTGAAACGGGGTCTCACTATGTACCTCTGACTAGCCTGGAACTCACTATATAGACCAGGCTGGTCCATTTGGGGGCGGTATACCGTGGGAACGGGCAGTGTGTAGGAAGAAGACACTGCTCAGTAAGCTCCACAGCCCTCTAATCTCAGCCTCTGGAGCCACAGCATTGGCTCACACAGTCATTATCAACGACAAGGTGGCTACTGAAGTTATTGTAGTCGATGAATTCAAATTTGGATATGTGTTTTTTTTGTTTAGTTTGGTTTGGTTTTCCTTTGGGGGTATAGCTCTAAGGTATTTGGATATAGGAAATGTGCTATTTTTTACAGTCTTGATCTTCATGGTGGATTGTAAAGCATGAATTTGGGGACTGGGGACACAACTCAGTGGAAGAGAGCAATTACTGCTCTTGCAGAGAACTTCACCTGCTATTCCTCCTACACAGGCTCAGTCTGCTTTTCCAGTATCACCCAGGATATAGCCCTCTCAGGCTCGCTATGAGATATACACACATATATAGAATTTTTAATGATTTATTCATTTTTATTGTGTTTTATTTTTATTTATGTTCGTTTGTGTTTTACCTCTATGTCTGTGTGAGGGTGATAATCGTGAGCTGCCATGAGGGTGCTGGGAATTGAATCTGGGTCCTTTGGAAGAGCAGCCAATTGCTGAGCCATTTCTCCGGCTCCTCCAGGTTATATTTTTAAGCCATGCTGCCACCAGAAAAACTACGTTTTTCAACTGATGGCTCACAATCACCTGTAACTCCAGTTCCCAGGGTTCCTGAGGCCTCCTCAGGCAGTAGGCACTCACGTGCGCCCCCCCCCCCACGCCTTCAAGAGAATACTCATACATGGAAAAAATTAATCTTAAAAAAAAAAAAAAGCCATATATGGTCCAGGCAGTGACGGCAAGTGCCTTTGATCCTACAGAGGCAGGTGGGTCTCTGATTTGGAGGCCAGCCTGGGTTACAGAGTGAGTTCAGGATGGTCAGGGCTACACAGAGATAACGCTGTCTCCAACAAACAAAACAAGACAAAACAACCAAAAACCAAAAAGAAAGAAAGGAAAAACCAACACCACCACCAACAACAAAAACCCCATATGTGGCCACCAGTTGCTGCAGCCTAGCATTTGGGGGGGGCAGAGACAGGTGGAACCCAGGAGCTTTCTGGTCAGTCAGGGTTGACTAGACAATGCCATATCTAAAAATCAGGGAGAAAATGACAGGAGAAGCCGCGCAGGGTCGTTCTCCAGGCGCACCACGTACACTGAAAGTAACTGTGAGATTTCAGAGGTGCCGATTGCTTGATTACATTGCTTACAGACGTCAAGGATTGGGTTATGACAAGGCTATTGAGGGGAAGGCTGCCCCCTGAAACAGAACTTGGAATGAATATTTTGCGTCCCTTTGAAAAAAAAAAAAAAAAGAAATAGTTTCCCAAACAAAAGCCTCCCTGCCTACAATAATTGTGTGGCCCCCGTGTCTCATCCCCCCCCCCCCCCCGGGGGGGGGGCAGGCTTTTGTTTTCTAAGCCGCTTTCCTGCCTTTTGTGCTTCCCGAGCAGGCCGACTGGATAAAGAACAAGGTCGGGGCAGGAAAAGAGAGGCAACTCTCTGGTCTGCCAGTTTCCAAAGGAGTGGAAAATGAAGTCCTCCAAGAGGTTGGACAGCATCAACGCCATCGCTTTACCCATAATTCCGCTGGACGAGAGCCAGGTGGTCTCCGCCAGCGCCCGGAAAGACCTGGAGAATGCCGTGAGGAAGCAGTTGCAGGACCACCCGCCCAGTATCCTTCTGAAAGCTGCCACCCACTCAGACCAAACACCCCCGACGGAGCCAAACCACCGGGTGGAATGAGCGCTGGCGGTTCACGCGTGTTACCTGTGAGCCCACTCGACCTAACCCTGGGAACTTTTCTGGGAGCGCGTAAGTCCTTTCTGGCCTCTAAAGGAATGTGATGTTTTGAAGGGTGGTTGGACTTGAGGTGTTTCATTTTGTCTGTTTTTCGGAGACAGGGTTTCTCTCTGTAGCTCCGGCTGTCCTGGACTGGTTTTGTTGATCAGGCTGGCCTTGAACTCAGAGATCTGCCTGCCTCTGCCCCCCTGAGTGCTGGGACTAAAGGTGTGCACCACCACAGACACCTGGGTGAGGTTTATTTTCTTTTCAGTAGAAGGAACTCAAAAGAAAGATGCCCAAGTTGTACCTGTTAGAAGAAAGATAACGGGTTTTGGCTTATGTTTTGTTCTGGTTGGCTTTCTTTACTTCTCCCTTCCAAAGAATTAAGGCTGTAGACGTAACAGACAGCAACTACAAAACCCAGGGCTAGCCTGTTCTGACCCCAGGCAGGTGAGCTCACCACCTGGATTCTCCATTTCCTCTGGCTGACATCACCTCTCCTCGCCTGCTAGCCCTCCTCCTAGGACTCTCTGCCCCTCTGGCATCATCCAGGCGCTCCTGCAACTTCCCTCTTTCCGACCCAGTCTCCACTGATCCTCATCTCTCCGTGAACCGTATCCCTGCATCACAAAACCCCGTCTCACAGCCCATCCAGCAAAAATAGCCCTCTCGACTTATAAATAACCCCAGGCTCTAAGCCACGCTACCCCCAGGCATTTTCTGCTCCCTCATTTTCCACATGCCCCTTCCAAACCTTTCCCAAGACGCTGTTTAGTGTGATTCCACCCATCTCAATCTGTAAAGGGTCTTACTTTCTTGCTTGGGTCTCTGTCTAATGCCCTTCTCAACCCCACACTCATCTTTACCTTGTCTAAGTCACATGTCCCTCTTGGTGCCTTCATTCTCCAAGAGCCTTTCCCCATGATAAGTAAGACACGTGAGGGTAACGGAAGGGAGAGGGAGCCGGTTTTATGGGGAAGGAGTGGAGCCTGAGGATTATGAGACTTAGAGCGGCCCTGCCCTGGGAGATCCTCAGCTAAGACACGGAATGCAAAAGGTGAAAAGACGACAGACGGGTTGGACGGATCAGACTCGAAGAGAGGTTCAGCTGAGAGATGGCAAGAACAGGGCGCCCTTCCGGCCCCATCAATCCACACCCGACAATCTCTCCTGAAGAAATACATAGCCCAGGGGCTGGAGAGATGGCTCCAACACTAAGAGCACTCAGAGCTCAGGGTTCGCTTACCAGCACCAACATCATGCTTCTCACAACTCCCGGCACTTGAAAGCACACAGTGCACACACATACGCTCAGGCAGGCACAAGTGTATACGCATACAATGAAAACACCTTGAAAGAATAAGCATTCCAAAGTTTGAGGCCGCTCTCTGTGGTCGTGCTCATCACAGCATTGTTTCTCAGTGCGAGAGGCTGTGAATGGCTTACAGAGCAGCAGCCCGGCAACAGGAGAGCACGCCTAGGTGTGTGTTCTGAGCGGCCCTGTGTGATGTTACTAAAACGATGTTGGGAGTATTCTCCGTCCGTCGGGCAGGTTCTCGCCGAAGAGAGGTCATGGAGGTGAACCAGGCACCCACTGACGCTGTAGTTATGCTTGCACAAAACCCTGGAAGGGCCACACACTTGAGGAAGCGGGATCCTGTCCTCCCCTGTCAAAGCCTGAAACAAACAAAAACCCAGAAGGAACTCTCCCAAGACTCTACCAGAGAGGGTGGACTCAGTGTAAGGATGGCTTTTTCCCCCGTTAGTGTTCTCCAAGGTGATTGCAACACAGGAAACATTTCCTCCTCCTTCTCTTTCTCTTCTTTCTTGTTTGTGTTTGTTCCCTTGTTTTGTTTTTTTCCCTTTGTTTTGTTTGTTTGTTTGTTTGTTTTTCTCCAACAGGATATATACTATAGCCCTGGCTAGCCCAGAGATCACTATGAAGCCCAAGCTGGTCTCAAACCCATAGGAATCCTCCTGCCTCGGCCCTCTAAGTGCCGGGATTACAGATGTGAGTGCTCACACCAGCCCATCGGTTTTTATTAGTAAACTATAAGGTGACTTAGGCAAGATGACAGAGGCTCCTCCACGGTGTGCGGTGTGTGGGCGCCTCCTGGAGTTTCCTTAGCAGCCTGCCTCCCAGCGTGCATCATCGGCTCCCTCAGCCAGGTGAGCCAGAGGGTCACGGAAGCAGACACCAACTACCACCGGATGGACCACACCTTGGTGAGTTGAAACAGATAGGTGGTGGAGCTGAGGCGCGGCCTTTGGGAACGAAGGGCCCTTAAGGAGGGCTGCTGAGGCGTTGCCCTTCGGGCCTTGCCTTCCTCCAAGAGCTTGTCGGCACAGCTGAGGTCTCGAAGCTCACCTTTTTAAGAAGAGCAGACTTTTTAAAAATGCACGTCTGTGTGTGTGTGCGCGTCTCCACACGGCGCACGTATGCCGGCCAAAGAGGGTGCTGGGTGCCCTGGAGCTGGAGTTCTACAGGTGGTTCTGAGTCACGGAGTGTAGAGGATGGGTACCAAACTCAGGGCCTCTGAAAGAGCAGCGAGTGTCCTAACCGCTGGGCCACCTCTCCAGCTCCAGCAAGGCTGCTTCTTAAGAGGAGATTTAAGTTCACAGTGACACGTACCACATGCCCCACCCACACACAGGTATAAACCAGCCCCATCAGCCTCTCCACACCTGAGTTAAAATCAACAAACCCCCCTCTGATGTAGCGTTAACCCTGACCTCCCTAATTTATCTTAGACTTCCCTCTGTAGTCTCTGAGGCTTACTGCCTCCGTCTGTTAATGTAGGCCTAGTCCTGGAAGCTTCTAGCTTCCTTACAATCGAATCTAGACCTCTGAGACTTACTGCTGAATAAATTCACCCTTTCTAGATCTTTCTGAACTCTGGCTGGCTGGTTCAACTCAGCTGTTCTGGCTCAAACTCCTCTCCTAGCTGACTGATTCAAACTGGCTTCTCTCAACTTCTGACTGAATTTCTCTGATTGGCTTCAAACTAGCTCTATCAACCTGCTCTAATCTTCTGGCTCCTACTCATTTTCTCTGGCTCGTTCTGTCTTTATCTGTGTCTAGCTTGTTCTTTCTTCAACATGTCTCTGTAAAACTCTCCTGGTAAAAACTGCTCCCGAATTTCACAAACTGAACTGCCATGTATGCAATTCCACTGCACGGCCATGTACTCAATTCTACCACACTGCTTCTCAGTGGAACTGCCTGAACAGAACTGACCAGAACTCAGAGATCTGCATGCCTCTGTCTCCTGACTGCTGACACGCTTAGACCTAAGCCTGTGTATACCTGAAACTTGTCCTAGACCAGGCTTAGCCTTGAACTCAGAGATCTGTTTCCTGGGGTTAAAGGTGTGTCCATATTCCAGCCAGATCACACAGTCCTAGAAGATCTTTGGATAGAAGGTCTTTGAATGTGATCTCTTGTCAGAGCAGCCATGTTCTGAATAAAAAAAAAAAAAAAATTCCTCTACATGTATCTGCCTCTGCAGTGCCATACAGAATAGCTTCACTGCTCCAGTACTGCTCACAGCCCTTTGTTTCTCCTTACTCCTGACCTCTGCCTGCCAATGGCCCCCTCACTGTCTCTGTAGTAGTCTCATCGCAACTAAAGAATGCAATGACATTGGAATGATGCAATGTAGCTTCTTCACCACGGTGGTTTCACTGAATAATGTGTATTGAAGGCTCTTCTCTGGCTTTTCATGGACAGCCCATTTCTTTTAGCATTTGCTAGCACTCCCGTTACCTGGATGTAGCCCAGTTGGTTGATCTTCTCTCCTCGGGCCATCTTGGCTGCTTCCATGCTTTGGCAACTGAAAATAAAGCCACACATCCCCGTGCAAGCTTTTGTGTCTGTGAGTTTTCAGCTCTTTCGGGAAATGCCAAGAAACACAATTGTTGGATCGTACGGGAAGAGTGTTTAGATCGGAGAGGCTCTAGCAGAGCTTCTTCCACCATCGAGGTCTGAGGTTCCTTTGCTCAGAATTCTCACTAGCACTTGGGGGTGTCAGTGCTCTGAACTCACCATTTGGTAGGCATGTGGTAGGGTCTCACACATTGCTCTGACAACACAGGCGACGTGCCATTATCTCATTGCTTATTCGCCATCTCTTCCTCCTCCTCCTCCTCCTTCTCTTCTTTCATTGTCAACTTGACATCGCGGAGTATCACCTGGGAGACTGGCCTCTGTTGATGCCCGTGGGGAGTTGTTCTGATCATGCAGTTGAGGTGGGGCACCCTGCCCACTGTGCATGGCACCTCCGTGCTGTGTCGACGGGGAAGAGGAACCAGGCATGCATTCAGCACGCTCTGCTTTCACTGGGGAATGCAGCGTGACTGTTGCTTCAGGCACCTGCCGCCTTGAATTCTCTGCCCTGATGGGGCGTCCTCTTGAACTGTGAACTGAAATAGACTTTTTCCCCCGCTTAAGCTACTTCTGTTAAATTATTTCCCCACAGCAACAGGGAGGGATACTAAGACAAGAGGCATCTCTTAGGTCTAAGGTCCATTTTTAAAACTGGGCTATTAGTTCTCTTGTTTTTAGATTTGGATAAATCGTTGGTTGGATATGCCTTTGCAAGTATTCTACCCCAGTGTGTAGCTTGTAATTTCATTGTCTTGGCAGAGTCTTTGGAAGAACAGATGTTTAAATTTTTGATGAAGCCTGACTTAGTACTTCCTCGTTGGCCTTTGGTGTCATGTCTAAAAGGTCAGTCAGTCCCAGGGTCATTCAGGAGCTCTCTTACTTTATCCTCTATGGTTTGAGAGTTTTGTAAGTTCACATTTAGGATAGAAGTCTGTCCTGAGGGGGGTTTTGTGACCTCTGCCATCTCCCCGTGTCTGTTCATCCATGCCGAGCCTTCAGAAGCTCATCAGAAATAGAACGGGGTCTCCAGTGACACCCCAAAGCCGCTGCCTCTGAAATTCTGCTTCAGTGAGTTGATCCCTGTCTCTGTCCACCTTTTCAGTTTGGGGGCAGCCATTTGCTCTGTGTCTTCAGCAGCCACGTGCCCCATGGCTTCGGTCCTCCAGCCGAAGAACTATTGATTTTTCAGTGTGTTCAACCTTTTACTTGCTAGGGCAGAGGGTGGTAACTGCGGGTCTCTTACATGATGGCCTGGGAAGCAGAAGACTGAAGATGAATTTTGTTTCATTTTCAGTAAAATCTAAAGCCCTTCAGCAATTCTTAAGCACACAGAGACACACAAACACCGTGACTCACAGGAGCTCCTCGGTTCGCATGGTCCCAAGCTGCTCCCCCAGAGACCTGCACATATTATGTTTTCCCATTTCACTTTCTTCTTCAGAGACACAAGTCCCAAGATTTTTTAAACCATTTTTCAACATTTATTTATTTAGGTATTTTATGGATATGAGTGTTCTGTCTTTATGTACACATGCACGCCAGAAGAGGGAATCAGATCCCAGTACAGATGGTCATGAGCCACCATGTGGTTGCTGGGAATTGAACTCAGGACCTCTGGAAGAGCAACCAGTGCCCTTAACTGTTGAGCCATCTCTCCAGCCCCAGGACCCCAGTTTTAATGAGAGGGAGGGACTCACACTAGATGCCCCACACCTTGGAGGAGGTGCAGTTCTCTAGGTTCTATGTAGTTCCGGGGACACTCTTCTCTGAGTGTTTTAGGCCCATGGTGTTTTCCTGACAGTGATGGCTGCCTCCCCCTCTTCCTCCCTTCTCCTTCCTCTTCTTCCTCCTTTCATTCTCCTCTTCCTCCTGTTCTTCCTTCCTCCCACCTGCCCTGTTTTTCTCTGTTGCTGCCCCCTGCTTTTTGGTCTGCCTAACCCAGGTCCCTGACCTGTCATTTTATTTTCTCACCCTTCTTTCCACCACAGCATCCTGTTTCTTGCCAAGTGCCTCTGACATTCAGGCCCTGACTTCATGATTTGCCTCCAGAATTTTTCTCCCTGCTCACCCCAGCTTTCCTAGTATCAACTTTTGAGGACTTGATCAGTTCTTTTTTGGGAGGTAGGGCAGGTTGTTTGTTTGGGTTTTTGGTTTTCTGAGACAGGGTTTCTCTGTGTAGCCTTGGCTGTCCTAGACTTGTGTTGTAGACCAGGCTGGTCTCAAAATCATAGCGATCTGCCTGTCTCTGCCTCCCGAGTTCTGGGAAGCCATTATTATTATTATTATTACTATTACTATTGCTATTACTATTATTATTATTATTATTATTATTATTATTATTATTATTATTAAAGGGAGTACCACCTCTGATCTGGGATTGGAATTAAGTTGTGAATAGCAGTAGAATGAAATGATTCTGTGCAAGTGCATATTCATGCAGGGAGGGTCACACGAGGTGTGAGCTTTCCAGTCAGACTGTCAGCCCAAAATTCCTGCCACCGGACAGTTCTCTTGAACTCTGACAGGAGGAAATGATCTCAACATCAGACAGTACCTGACAGTACCCCACCTACCTCAGGGTGTTGACAGGGATGAAATGAGTTGGAACACATGCCTGACCCAGCTAGGGCTTAGAAAGGCACGTTGGTCTCAGCAGGGACAGTGCACAGGGGAGACGTTTGCATACTTCATGCAAACTTAGCTGACAAGCAGTGCATTTCCAGGGCCGATAACGTTCCCACCTCTTTCTCTTTCTAAGGCGAGGGTGGGGGAACGTTGGCAATCAGCAGTGGGCTCTGTTGAAAAGCCAAGGGCATCCTGATCGATAACAACGTTAACCCTTAGTAAGCAGCCCCATTTGACAGCTCTGTGCTGGAGGGTAAAACGCACCGAACGCTTTCTCTCGGGTCCTTCTAGGGACCGCGGAAGGTAGGTATTATTATTCCTTCTTATAGAAAGACTGCGCTGTGTACCTGCAGGCCGCAGTCAGAACCCCGCTCCGTGTTCTATGCTTCTCGGAAGTAGAGCCACGAGGACAGCTTAATGCAAGGGTGCTGGTGTGAGGGCCCATGTCAGTGACATCGATGGCCACAGTCCCCACCATGAGAGGTTCCTGGCTGCATATTTTGCTCCAGGCCTTTGGATGTCCCGGGGCCCTGCCCTTTCCCCTGGATTTGCACCAGTCTCTAATGCCCTATGTTTTTTTTTTTTTTTTTTTTTTCTTCTTCTTCTTCTTCTGGTTTTTGAAGGCAATTGAGGATTATGAGTTGGAGAAGAAGTCTATAAAAGAGAGAACTCACAGCAGCCCCGGAGACAGAGGCAAAAATCCTTTCTCAGCCTGAAACGTATTTTTGTGGGGTTTGATTTCTTTCTTTCTTTCTTCCCTCCTCCTCCTCCTCTTCCTCCTCTTCCTCCTCCTTTTCTTTAGTTTAGATGTTCTTTAGCTGTGTATCTTTTGCTGTGCTGGGCGTGGGTCCCATGGCCTTGCACATGCTCTGCTACTGATGTGGACCCCAGGGATTTTTTTTTTTAAATCGTTGAAATTCAGTTGAGTAGGAGCCCAGCGTTCTACCTGAGATAGTTTTCGTCCTCTTCCGTAGTAGCTTTCCATCAGACTTGACACTGGACAAGGAAGGCCGGAGGGACAGGATCACACAGGCGCTGTCTGCTGGGCGGCACATCACACCAGCATCTTTGGTCCCTGTCCCTTCCCTTCATAAGGCCCCACCTGGTGGTGCCCCCCAGATATCCATGAGACGAGAGAGTCCTGCTGGGGAGAGGAACCTGCCTAGCACGCAGTGTCTGGTCTTCCCGGCCGTTGCTAGCCAGAGAGGCCTGTCATCCAGCAGCTCTCTCCTGCAGCCTTAGCTCCCAGTAGCGGGCACAACCAGCACCCCTCACTTCTAACTTCTCCATTTTCTCAGCCAAGAGACCGAAGGAAGAGCCAACAATACCCTGCAAAGGCTCAGAGGCCCGCAACCCCAGGGTGAACCTGACCAAAAGAGTAAGCACAGCACTTCTTTCCTTTTCTGGATTGATTGATTTGTTATGTAGACAATCTTCTGCCTGCATGTACACCGGCACGCCAGAAGAGGGCACCAGATCTCGTTCTAGATGGTTGTGAGCCACCATGTGGTCGCTGGAAATTGAACTCAGGACCTGGAAATACAGCCAGTGCTCCTAACCCCTGAGCCATCTCTCCAGCCCCTTTCCCAGCGGTTTCTGCCATGTACAAAATGGACTTCATTTCTTGGGAGGGAAGACCCCGGTGCCTGGATAGTGATTCAGACAGAAAGCGCGGGGTTCACTTTTAAGATCCGGCAGCCCTTTAATTCTAGAATTGCTTTTGTCTGTCACTCTGACCCCAGACTTGGGGTCTCAGAGCCCTGTGCCTGTTACTGTTAGAAACAGAGTCCTCCTGTCTCACTGAGATGGTGCCACACAGCTTCACGGGCCTTTTCTACACAGCATTTCACTCTCCAGCCAGGCTAGTTCTGGCGCTCACTGCAGGCCTGCCGGGAAGCTGACATGACTATCTGGGGTCACGCAGGATGCCAGAGGAGAGGCACAGCTTTCCACTCAGTTTTCAGACCTAAGCCCAGCCCTTATTCCCCCCCCCCCTCCCCGCCAACAAGACCTACCTCATAGTCTTCCCTGTCGAGATTCACAACCACAAGCTGGGGCGGGGGCCCAGGGGTAGAGTGCTTGCTAGCATGCACAAAGCCCTGGGTTCTGTCTCCAGCATTGCAAAAAGAATTTTTTTTAACTTCAGTAAGAACCCCCCAAAGCTGGCTGTTTATACCATCCAGATAGCCCGTGCCCAAAGCCTTAGGAAACAGTGAATTGCTGCTGTTTTTGAAAAAATTTGATTAAGTTATTGTGTGTGTATTGGAGTGTGTGTGGGTGTGAGTGCACATACCATGGCACACATGTGGAGGTCTGAGGACAACTTGCAGAAGTCAGTTCCCTCTTTATTTCTTTTTAAAAGAGATTTCTTTATTTCATGGATGAGTGCTCTATCTGCATGTACCCCTGCAGGCCAGAAGAGGGCACCAGATCTCATTCTAGATGGTTGTGAATCACCATCTGGTTGCTGGGAATTGAGCTCAGTCTCTCTCTCTCTCTCTCTCTGTCTCTGTCTCTGTCTCTGTCTCTCTCTCTCATATCTTGTGAGCCCCAGGGACTGAACTCTGGTCGGGCAGCTGGCGTCTTTACTCGCTGAGCCGTCTTGATGACCCCATTTACATCGCCCCTCGTTTTCTGTCTATGAAACTGTCGCCCTGTCATTACAGAGAAGGGGAAAGAAGGCACACTATTGCTTTAAACTGTGGACACGATGGAGCCCATTTCCATAAATGCCTTTTTTTTTTTTCTTTTTCTTTTGCTTCAGCAAACAGCAGATAAGAATCTGCTGGCAGAGCGACATGAACACCCCCCGTTTGATGAGACTAAGCCCAACAAACTTCCCAACGGCGTGGCCTTCTGCGACATGGTGGGCAATGTGATCCGGTCTGAGAAAAACACTCTAAGTGGCAAGGTAAGGGAGAGAGCAGAGAGCGGGTCCCACCGTAGGCCAGCTCTGCGCTGACCGTGCAGGCAATGTGTGAGGAGGTGAGAGGACACTTTGGGGGAGGAGTGGGACCCAGCCCATCAGTATTGGCAACGATACTTTTACCTGCTGAGCCATCTTGCCAGCCCTGCAAGTACGTTCTGATCACGTGCCCCAGGAAAGAAGCTGTAGCTTGTGCCTTTACGGCTGCTGGTCTGTTTTCAGGCTGGATGCTATTCGGTCGCCTGCTCCGTGGCGCTTCAGTAAGCCTGACTTCTATTACTTTCCAGTCAAGACCACTGTGGTTTGGATGTGAAGTGTCCCCACAGCGAGGCCCACGTGTTAATGGCTTGTCCCCTAACGTAGTGTTCAGGGGTAGGGCTTTGGGGGAAGTGGTTGGCCACGAGGGCTCTGCCTTCCTCATCATTGCATTGATTGGTTCCTGGTCTGATGGGGTTAACTGGGCATTAAACCAGCTGCTTTTCTCGTTGCTGTGACAAAATACCCAGCTGAGACAACTCAAGGAAAGAAAGCTTTGTTCCGGCTCATGGTTTTAGAGAGCTGAGTGGCTCTGTCCCCGTCTATGCCGGTGGGAGGCAGCGGCTGCTGGTTTACATGGCAGTAGACAGGAAACGGGGCAGAGCCACAGACCCAAACTAGGATTGGACTCGGCACCTTGAGAACTGTGCTTTGGAGGGGACAGTGATGATGCCCACAGATGGTACATGCATAGGTGAGGCGATGCCAGAGGCAGGCGATAACTGTGTGGAGGTCCTGCAGAAGGAAGCTGCTCTTGGTGACCGGATAGCGGGGCCGTCGCATCTTTTATGGTCGCCTCATCTCTGTCCCCCACGCAGCTCTCGGGTCATTGTTTCATTAGCACTTGAACAGTCACCCCTCCATTCCTGAGACTCACAGGTCAGCCGTACTTACCGCTTCGCCTCGCTTTTCTCCCTGCAGCCATCTCCCCGACTCTACTTACTGTTCTACTGTTCTTCCCTTCTTTTCTTTTCCTCCCTTCTCCTCTTCCATCTCTTCCTGGCTCCTTTCTGATGCCCAGCTGTCAGTCCCATCTGAGTGAGATGAAGATGAAGGTGTGTGATCCAGTGGCAGACACACAGGCAGCATTCAATTAAATATAATATAATATAATATAATATAATATAATATAATATAATATCATATCATATCATATCATATCATATCATATCATATCATATCAT
>NW_026587215.1:1793199-1813407 GCF_907164565.1 Psammomys obesus | reverse complement strand
ATATCATATCATATCATATCATATCATATCATATCATATCATATCATATCATAATGTATTATATTGTAAGGAGGGGCAAGACAAGCTAAATTTTCTGCTTCTCTGAGCTTGTGAATAATTGCTCTAATTTTTGCCTTGTGTATGTTTGTTACTGATTCAGTAGAACGTCATGGCTCGGTCCTTTCATTTGTATAATAGCCACACAAGTTTGCAACTCTTGCTTGTCCGGAGGCGAGATAGGGAGGAGGTAGCTGGGCGCCTCCATCCAGAGTTACGGGTTCCCAGGACCGGCTCTGCCACTTGCTTGCCGTATTACTTTGGGCAAGTACTTTCAGCTCTGTGGTCCTCAGTGTGGGGGGGGTCCTCATGACTGTGGGGCCTCATCCTCTTAGTATGTGATAATAACGCGTACTCAAAGATCCCAGCCCAGTTAAGAGAAAATGTAATGTCACTTAGCTTAGGGTCACAAAAAAAATCACGAGGACTCACTGAATAGTTACGGGCCTCCCCTCTCCCCACCATTCCTGGGCATTCAGCACTCAGAAGGCTGAGGTAGGAGAGCCACGAGTTCCATGTCGAGGTGACCTAGTGAGACCCCTGAGCAACAGCAGCAGTATCAGTATCAGTGGTCACAGTAATAATGTGAATTTTATTTCTTCTCCAGTGTTTCTGTTCAGACAGAGAATTAGAGAAGTTTCTGTCTGCTCCTTCTCCCAGTGCCATATGGCTGGACAGCTTTTGGTGGATATTTCATGAAAGGTACCAGGTAAATGCGAACCTGCGTTTCTCCCTTGCTTAACTTACTTTCCTACGGGACAAAGTCCCGTTGCTTTAGCACGAGCAACAAAGCCCCTCCCTTCCCAGGAGTCACCTCTGTAGACTCAACCAGTTACCTCCCTACTCAGGCCCCTACCATGTACCTGAACTTCAGCCTTACCGGATGCCCTGCAGCTCCCCTGAGCCTGAACAGACAGTCTCTGCTAAGTAGTGGGTCTTAGAGTAGGGGTGAGAGGAGAATTTAGGACTTCCCGGGCCCGAGTCAGGGGGTTTTCCTCCACTGTAAATGTGGACAGCAGACAAGCAGTTTATACCCCAAAGCATGTGAGGTCAGCTCTCTGGAGAATAAGATTTCTGATGTGAGAGCAACGCTTCACCTGACCTGCAGAGCCACTCCAGGGGTTACCTGGTGAGACCAGGTCTGGTGACACAGCTAACAAAAACTCCTCAGCAAGGATGCTAATGGTTCTCTGCCTATCTCTTGACCTGGCAGCCAAACAAGGAGATCCAGAGCAAACTGTTCGACCGAGTAGCCCGAAATTATGCCTCACTGTTGATGAAAACAGTCCGGTCCCACTATGAAGAGGCGCTCATAAAAGTGAGTGTCGCCTGCTGCTTAGAAAACACTTTTGCTGGCAAGAGAATGCCCCACCCCCCAAACAGGCTTTTCATAAAGAGGTAATAGGTGCTCATTCCCTAGCCACGGAAGCACCCAGCATACATGTGCTGCACAAGATATATGCGGGCAAAACATTCAAGTCTAAAACAATTAAAAAAAAATTAAACATCTTGTAGATTCATGGATAAACCCACCAAAGAAAGTATGAATAGGAGAAAAGTTTACACACACACACACACACACACACACACACACACACACACACACACACGTACACGCACACAGTGGAAATAATAAGCACCCCAGGAGCTGGGGATATAGCTCAGTTATAAAGTGCTTCTCACCGAGCTTGAGGTCCTAGGTTCAATCTCTGGCATCACAGAAAGAGATGGGGAGAGAAGAGAATAGCCCACTAAGCCCGTATAATGGTTCACACCTGTAATTCCAGCTTTCGTTGGGGGGGGTGGGGAGGGCGCTGAGAGACCCTGTCTCGAAACAAAACTGATTCTCCTCTTTGGGGAGATGGTAATAGCAAGGAGCATGTGTATGTTTGTGGATCCATCTCCCTAGCTTGTTACTTCCTTGGCTGTGCTCTGGGCAGAGATCAGAAGCATTGAGCACAGAGGCCTGTGAGGGTGGGGTGGGGCAGGGAGAGGCGGCACGGGGAGGGGCGGGGCTGCTGGCGAAGCAGAACTTGGTACCTGAGGAGCCTCCTGAATGACACTGGCGATGGAGAGGCAGCCCAAGGCAGAGAGGAAGACAGGCTGGTGTTGGGAAAGGGCCTGGTCACAGACCTGTGGCTCTGCCAGGGCCCTTTACTGAGGGGAAGGACAGCGGGGCTGACGCCAAGCTCCGCCCCCTCCCAGAGGCTCCCTTCTCTTCTGAGCAAAGCCCTGTACACCAGCTTCTGCTGCTGCTTCCCCCAGTCCTGGTTCAACACCCACGAGTTCAAGTCGGAAATCTGCAACACCATGAACCTGTGGATTTCAGGTGAGAGAGGAAGGGCCTTCCCGATAACCAGGGAGAGAACTTGGAGCCGGAGGCTGGGTGTGTCTTGGGCTGCCTAGCACTCTCCATCAAGGCAGCTTTCCTGTCTCTCTTTTAACAGTGAAGTCTACACTTGATGTTGCATGCCAGCAACCCCAGTGTTTGAGAGGCTATGGCAGGGTTTTGTGAGTTCAAAGCCAGCCTGAACTTGTGGCAAGACCCTGCGTTAAAAAAATTCCATGAATATAGCAGCCAAGATAAGCTATAAAGAAAGTTAAAGCCAGGCATGGTTCTTGTACTTGAGAAGTAGAAGCGGGAAGGTTGCTATGAATTTGGGACAGCCTGGGTTACATGAGGAATATCAGGCCAACCAGAGTAAATGAGACCCAGCTCAGAACACCAGAGAGGAAGAAGGAGGGAAGGAAGGGATGGAGAGAGAGGGAGGGAGAGATGGAGGGTGAGAATGAGAGAGAGTGAACTGAGCTGCAGTCCAGATTCCCTTTTCCTTGTGGACAGTTCTGAGACATGGCTGCCTGATCTGAGTCTGTGCCCCCCCACATCCGCAGGGAGCAAGGCATCCTCTCCTAGGAAGCCGAGGTATCAGCTTGACCCTGTTAGTTACCAACATGCCATGGGCTGACGGACCCCAGGGCAGCATGACCCACGCGGCCACCACAGCCCACCTCAGGACACACTGTGGCAGCTCCACACACATCCCGGCTATCTTCATCCCTTCCCCCCACTTTCCTACCCCAGCCTAGAGCCTTCCCGAGGTTACCGAATGCTGCTATTTATTGTGAGGTTGTCGTTGACTAGATACTGTGAGAAACAGGCAATTACATTTCCTATTGGGGGCAGAAGGATGGCAGGGTCTCTTCCTCATAAGGGGCTTTGCCAGCACTGCTAAGCTTTACAGGTTCAGTAAGGAAGCACAGGTCACAGGGAGGAGGGGCGTGCTTTGGGGGACCCCTGTGCAGGCTTCCTAGCGCTCGCTGCCTCCTTCCCACAGGAGTCACATGGATCCCATTTTTCTACCTGCCAAGGAGAGGCAGTTACTGCTGTGTGGTGTCTCCTCCCAGGGGAAGGACATCAGAGATTCAGTGGCCAAGGTTTTTCATTCAGGGTCATCATGGAGACACCTCTGTCCATCCAGTAGCACAGTTCTGGAAGGCAGGTGTTCAGCTAAGCCACACTGTATACGGACAGCCCAGGAACAATAGCTCACTCATTAGACATCGTCTTCTGTCGGTGTAAGGAACTATTTGCCGGCTGTGTTTCCAGACTCCAGCGAAGACCCAGCCTTGCAAGCCGTTCTAAGACCAGCAGCCTTGGGCCTGCTGTGTTAGCTCTTCACTGCACACCCATTTCAGCCCCTCTGACCATGGAGTTCCAGGGCAAACAGCCGAGTGTCATGTTTTATTTGGATCCAGGCTTATTTCTCTCCAAAGCTAGGTCTTGGGTCACTGGGCACCCTGCCTGCCTCTCATTTCCCACTCTCTTCCTGCTGCTCCTCCTCCCTGTAGCAGTTTTTGCTTAACCAATCACCAGAAATAAACCTCCTGCCCCCTCACACTTCCCATTGGCGGCAGCGGCATTGCACAGTGGCTCAGCCTTCTCCAGTGACCCTTGGAAGGCGTCATTTCCGGTGTGAACTTAGCATGGCGGCGTTTTGAAGCAGCCTTGGCTGAGCACTTATTTACTGCTGCCAAGTCCAGCCGGAGGCAGTGGGGGGCGGCGACTTGACTGCCTGATCCTGGGGAGGGGGACTCATGATCCAGCAAGAACAAGGGGAGGCCAGTACAGAGCCCAACCTGGGCCACCGCAGCACCTTCATTAGCCCTTGTCACAGAGTCACACACCCAGGCACTAGAGGATGGCGAGCCAGGCGGCATTGTCCCTATGATGCAGGTGAGGAAAAAAAAAAAACAAAAAAAAAAACAACCTCTAGAGAGGAAGTGGCAAGGCCAGGACAATGCCAGGAGCAGATCTCAGGCTCCCCGGGACAAGAAGGAGGCTCAAGGCCCCTGGCTCCCCTCGTCCCGCTCCATTCTCCTTGGCGGAAGTGTCCACCACCACTCTTGGTTTCTTTTAGGGACGTATCCTTGCCCACAGAGCTATAACAACTGGGACTACTCAGAACTGGATCCAGAGAGGTTCCGGAGAGAAGAATTACTACATCGCAGCAGTCGACTTATAAAGGGTAAGCTCCCAGCTGTGGCCCTGTCTCTTGTGGCCCCTGACACAACCAGCCACCACATAGCTGAGGCACGGGCACCAGGGCATTGATGTTCCCACCAGGTTATCGCTCAGACTTTCAAACTGGCCACCCAAATGAATACAACATTCAGCGCTTATGGTTTGCTAATGAGGAGTAGAAGCTTGCATTCGGTGGAAAGGCTGGGGACACCCAGTTCTGGTGAAGGAATTACCTAGCATGCACAAGAATTCAATCCCCAGAGCTATATGCAGACAAACAAATCTACCCTCTTGTCTCTTTCCTATACTATGTCAGGTCTGGTATCTTCTATAAGGCCTGTGGGTTCTATACTCTAACCAGTCTATATGTTCTAGTATACTCTCTCTAGGAGGCCTGTGTGTTCTATACTCTGTCCAGTCTGTATGTTCTAGTATCCTCTATGAAGTCTGCGTGTTCTATGCTGTCCAGACTGTATGTTGTACTGCACAAGATGAGAAGTTAGTTAATAGGAGCCGAGGAGTTTAGTGGCGCCTGGGACTTGCTGGAATCTCTGTGCACCATTTCATCTTCATGACAACCAATCACAGGAGCCCCACATGCATATCACAGACGAGGAGGAGCTTTCACAACACCGACCAGGTCATGCCATAGACATGTCTTGGTGGCACATAGCTCTAATTCCAGCAGTTGGGAGGCAGAGACAAGAGGCCTTCTTCAAATTTGAAGCCGGCTTGGTCTATTAAGGAACAGAAAATTCTCCTGCCCACGTGCCAACCACAATGCCCGTACTCTATCTACAGCTGGCACTGATGTTTCACTATGGTGGCCAGTTTGAGAGTCTGTGACAAGTCATGTCAGGCCACGGACTCCTGTGGGAGCCAGGCCCTGTGCTGATGGTATCACTGGGCACGTAAGCCTCGCAGGGCTAGGGAGGCACTTCAGCATGTGGGTAGCTCCCGCCTTGGGTGGAGACAGGGGACAGAGGCCACAGGGAGCAGTGCCCGGACAGCCCCTGTTACTGACTGTTCGGAATGCCCACACCGAGATTTGAAGGCAAATGTTTCAGAGAAGCAGAGGCTGTGGAGCTTAAGTCAGTCAGACCCAGCAGCTGACTAAGGCCCACACCACCTGCAGCCAGAGGGCAGCTCAAGTCCCATCTTGGGGCTGCAAGGAAGAGCCTGCCTGTACCCCTTTGCACAGAGCAGGCTGCAGAGTCGCTCTAGAAATTGTAACAGCCACCTCTCTCAGAACCAGACCCTTCCAGCTGTCACTGTTCTAAGCAAACAGATGTGGTTTTTCTTAGTCAACAGATATACACAGGGAATTTTTTTTTTTTTTTTTTTTGGTAAGGAGAAAAAAAAATGAAAGAAACCAGTCCTTACATTGTCTTCATTCCTGCCTTCAAGGATTAGCTATGTTCAATTGTTTTTTGATGAATTGTAAGTTTAACAGCTTGTCATATGATAGTTTTTTTTTTTTTTTTTTTTTAATCTTTTGGTGGTTTCAGGGCTCAAACCCAGAGCCTTGTGTAATCCTGAGCTCTAACACTGCACCACCCCAGGCCTAGATTTTCTTTTACTTTATTTTATTTAATTAAAAATTTTTTTAGATTTAGTTTGTGTGTGTGAATATTTTGCCTACATGTATGTCTGTGTACCACTAGAGTGTGCTTGGTGCCCACAGAGGTCTGAAGAGTGTCTGTGAGCACCATGTGGGTGCTGATAATGAACCCAGGTCCTCTGTAAGAGCAGGATGTGCTCTAACCACTGGACCATCTCTTTCACCCTGGATTTATTTTTTTTTTTTTTTAATCCAGCCAAACCTTCTGGCACACACTTCTAATCCCAGCACTTGGGAAGCTGAGGCAAGAGTATTGCAAACTAGAGGCCAGCCTGGCCTACACAGAGAGTTCAGGGCCAGCTAGATAGTAAGGCCCTGTTTAAAAAGCAAACAAACACAACAAGTTTAGGAGGAGCAGGAGGCCGGGTGTAGTGGGGCACGCCTTTAACCTCAGCACTTTGGAGACAGAGGCAGATGGATCTTTGTGAGTTCGAGGCCAGCCTAGTTATAACCAGAGTTATATAATAGAGAGAGAGAGAAACCCTGTCTCAAAAGAAAAACAAAAGCAAAACCAAAAAGAAACATTTTATCTGGTACTTACTTGGTTCAGTTTTGTAGGATTCTAGGTGGTTAGTTTTCTGTGAAGCCACTGTGGGTTGTTTTCCTCTGCCCTGTGCCCGGAACATGGGGTCTTGTAGACTTTATTCTTTGGCTAGCTTATCAGCAAGGCCTGTGCTTGCCTGGGGCCACTTCCGGTTCCCATTCTGCTCCTGACGGTGCTTCTGAAAGGATTGTCTCAGCGTTCCCATAGTCTCAGATGCAGTGGCCAGACACCACAGAGCAGCATTTCTCTCTCCTAGGAAGAGAGCGCTCCACTTGTAGGAAAAATTCCAACCAGAAGACAGAACAGAACAGGAGCAAGAGAATCCATAGCGGTCAGGTAAGTGGGGAGCACAGACATGGGCCCTGGATTCCATAGTGCCCTGAAGACGCTACAACCCTAGGTTTCCTGGAGTCTCTGTGTGGCGTTCTGTGGGAGGCACATTCCTGTGCTCATGCTCTGTTCTACCCCGTTTTCTCAGAGAGGTGCTCGATAGGCCCCAAATTATCCACACGTGAGAGGAACAGCTCCTGAAAAACCACAAAATGACAAGACAGGAGTGAGTGGATCTAGCCTTTGAGTCCAGGCTGAGGCCCAGATATGCAGGCTCAGGGTTCCAGGCTAACATTTGGCTCTCAGTTTTTCTATCTCTGTCTTCTTCCCCTCTCCCTCTTCCTCTCTCCGCTGCCTCACATCCCCTCCCGAGAGTTGAATCCAGACCATGCTAGGCAAGCACTCCACTACTGCGCCTAGCCTGATGCCCTTCACTCTCACGCTCAGAGACGCTTCTCTGGGTCTGTGGGATGCTCCTTATGAAGCAAGCCCAATCCCCTTTCTTTCTGAGCATTCCTGTGGCCCAGCCATCACTCTGATCATGGCCACGTCCACGCTAATCTTGGAGCCCTAGGTCACATGCCTTTTCTGATGCTTGAGTGCCCACAGCCAACACCACACACAGCCTGGTGCTGTGTTAGATGGCACGTCCCTGGCTGGGAGCAAGATCCGTGTGTTTTCCCTGGAGCACTCAGCATGGAGAGGTCTCAGCACAGAGCTGATGCAGTCCTCCTCTATGTGTCTCTTATAACAGCTTGCCATTCTTGTTTTGTTTTGTTTTTGTTTTTCGAGACAGGGTTTCACTTTGAAGCCCTGGATGTCCTGGAACCAGGACACCACTCTGTAGTCAAGGCTGCCCTGAACTCACAGAAATCCTCCTGCTTCTGCCTTCCGAGTGCTGGGATTAAAGGCAGGCGCCACCACCGCCTGGGGATGACCTGCCATCCTTACTGAGGGTTTCTTTGCTGGTTGGAGTCCTCCCTCTGTTAGGATGTAAACTACACAAGGGAGGGCCTGTCTCCTGTCACTGTCTGAACTCCTTCATTTTCAAAGTTAGGTCTGCCATCGAGAGGGCACTCCATAGCTCTCAGGACTTCATAATGATCACCTCTGTAAGCTCCGAGCTCTTTTTAGCATGGGACGGAGCTCTATAAATATCACTCCTGCCCCAAGCACAGACAGAACGGCATTTCTGAGGGCCAACTGTCCCTCAGAGATCAGCACCAAAATATTATTCAGTGTTTGGGTGCTCCCATCACAGCACCCAAAACAAATAGGTCTCTTTGTACTGAAACACAGAAAGCCTTCTGGCATTTATTGCAAGAACCCAGCTGAGAGATCCCATCTTCTGTCCTGGAAATAGAAACAATCAAAAAGTGGAACCTTGGAAGCAGCTGAAATGTAAATGGCAAACCAGGACAGAGGGAGAATTTGGATGTGCTGGGCTAGAGCCTCTTGCCATGAACAGACAGTTTCCCATCTGCTCAGTGAATGCAGCTGGCTGCAGTTAAAACATGAATGGCAGCGGGAGCAGACTATCAGAGAGCTAAGAATTCAGGTCACTGAACCACTATTTCTCTGAGACCCACCTGCCATCTGCCCTTGTTTCACACACGCATTGAGGACTTGTAATAGATCTCCTGTGGCTCAGGCATAGGCCAGAGCTCCCAGGAGCCTGTCAGAGACTCAGTCAAGTCTTCTGTTCCTTTAATGGGTTTAAAGAAGATGGTGGAAGGCAGCTTCTATAAAGAGGAATTTGAGTCGGAAGCTGGCCCTGCTGACAAACTACTTGGCATATAAGCATGAAGACTTGACTTCAGTCTCCAGAACCCATGTTAAAAGAGAGAGAGAGAGAGAGAGAGAGAGAGAGGAGAGAGAGAGGGGCAGAGGCTGCCAGATCCCTGACCGGGGATCTCTGGCCCAGTCAGTTTAGTCTGATCATTGTCTTCCAGGCCACTGACAGGTCCTATATCAAAGACAGTGTTCTTGGGGACTGGCTGTCCTGGCTGTTCTCTGTGTCCTTCAGGAAGCCCTGTCAGCAATCCTCCTGGACAGCAGAGTCTGTAGTGGCAGTTCCCCTTGTTTATTCTGTCTTGATGCCTCGGGCAGGTGTGGTGCATAGGAAGGGTTGGAGAGAGGACAGCAGTGTGAGGCTATTACCCTGGGATGTGGAGAGGAAGATGGCACACCTCAAGTGGCACTCTCAGAAGGTGCCGTGTGAGCTGAGACCCAAAGGAGCTGTCTTAGTTAGGGCTTTATTGCTGTGAAAAGACATCATGACCGTGGCAACTCTCAAAGGACAACATTTCACTGGTGCTGGCTTACAGCTTCCAGAGGCTTAGTCCATTATTGTCATGGCGGGAAGCCTGGCAGCCTGCAGGCAGACATGGTGCTGGAGATGGAGCTGGGCGTTCTGGCAGCAGGAGACTGTGCCACAACTGGGTATAGCTTGAGCAAGAGGAGACCTCAAAGCCCGCCCCCACAGTGACACACTTCCTTCAATAAGGCCACACCTCCTAATAGTGTCACTCCCTATGGGCCAAGCATTCAAACACATGGGTCTACTGGGACCATACCTATTCATTGGGAGAATGAATGTGAGCCACTTTTAGAAAGCAAGAACAGCATGTATGAAAGCACTGAGGAAAGGAAGGAAGGAGAAAAGGAAGGAAAGAAAGAAAAAGGGAAGGAAGGGAGGAGAGAGGGAAGGAGGGAGGGAAAGGAAAGTTAGAAAGAAAAAGCAACAGAGCTACTCAGGGAACAAAGAGGAAGGTGGGTGATACGAAACTTCGTAAGTGAGGGAAACTGAGGCAGGAGTTAGGGCTGGGGACATGGACTGGCCAGTTCTCAGAAATGGAAGGCCATACCAGATTTTCATTGTCCGTTCATGTATTAATGAGCGGCTGGGCCACTTCCATTTGCCTCTGTAGTAAGAGCAGCCGTAAAGATGTTTGTGCGGCTGGTGTGTGTGTGTGTGTGTGTGCAGTTGTCTGGGTTTCAGGCCAGAAGCGAAGGTCATGTGGCAGTTTTGTTTTACTTTTAAAGGTTTATTTATTTATTTAGTGGCGCCTATCTGCATGTACACCTGCACGCCAGAAGAGGGCACCAGATCCCATTATAGATGGTTGTGAGCCACCGTGTGGTTGCCAGGAATTAAAGTCAGGACCTCTGATTTTCATAAAAGCCTTATTAACTTGTACCCCACATCAGGAGTAGTTCAGGACTCCTCTCCCTCAATTCTCTCCATCCATTTGCTGTCACACTGAGAACATTTTTGTTGTACAAGGACATGACCACAAAGAAAGGTATTTCCTTGACTCCCCTACATCTACCCATGGACGTGTGACTACGGTTGGTCGAGTCAGTGAGGTCCATGGATGCAGTATGTGGCAGTGTATGGGACCCTTCCTTCCTTCAAAAAGCCTTGTATGGCTGCTTCCCAGTTTCCCTTCCTAACCAGCTGCCTGGAGTATGAATGTGGTGACCGGTGCTCTGGCTGCCATCTTGCTCCCTGAGGAAAATGTCCTTGAGGGTGGGAGAAGTGCAGAGTTCAGAGCCTTAGCACAGCAGGGCACACCACATAAACTCAGGGCTGCTTGTCTCCGGATATGTCTGTGGGAGAGCAGGTTCTATGTGCTTTGAGCCACTGTTACCTCAGTGTCCTGCTAATCTGGGAGGGCTTCGAGGCAAGGAGTGGGTTTCAGGGATTGCCCAGCACCAGATACCATAGTAGTGGCTCAAAGAAATGCTAATGAAGTCCACAAACTGACAAACCGCTTAGAGATGACCGCAGCGGGGTTGGAGCACTCCCGGAAGCCACAGCGTGCACTGCATTGGCAGTTGCCTTCACCTTCAAGAAACCCCAGGTAGCACAGACGTTCCGTTACTTCTCCAGATCCCTAGCGGATGAGTGACACCCATTGCTGCCTGGGCCCCCACTCCACATCACTCCTTCTCTTTGCTAGGGCCAGAGAGCTCTTTTCAGATGCGTCCCTTTACTGAGAATGATGGGATATAGCTAAGGTGCAAGTCTTTGTATCATTCAAGTTTTGCTAACTTTATTCTTTACAAAACAACAACAACAAAACCAAAACATATGCTCCCCTGAAGTCTTCTGGCTTTCCTATAACCCACGAGAGAGGCTTTTTTCTGAAGCAGGCCACAGAGGAAAGTATTCGGTCCCAACACACCATGAAAGGTAAGCTGCTGCGGAGGGCAGGGCTGGTTTTGTCTCAGTTACTAACTATCCCCAAAGCTCTATGGATTCATCTGAATTGCTTTGCCCTTGGGTTTGACCCAGCCCGTGGCATCAAGCAATACCGAGAGCAGAGTGCACCTCAATGTACAAGACATTCCCCGTGACCAAGAGCCCCCTGTGCCAGTGTCAGGGCTCCCAACCCTGCTCCTTCTGTCAGCACTATGGGATGCGGTTGCGCATTGCCATCCTTAACAGCCCGAGGAGTTTCCACTAGAGTCCTGGGGACCTTTGCTTAGTCCAAACTAATGTTCATAGTTGCCACGCTGAAAAGAATTCCTGGGCCCATCAGAATAGCAAAGCAGAGATGGGGATTTGTCTTAAAGGTACGCGCACACACGTATATGGTTGTTCTATTTTTATTGGGGGGGCGTGTGTGAGACATATGTGCAGATGCCCCCAGAGGCTCAGAAGACAGCATCAGATCCCCTGGAGCCAGAGCTCCCGCAGTTGTGAGCCACTGTAAAATGGCGCTAGGAACCAAGCTCTGGTCCTGTGGAACAGAAGCGGATACTCCTAACCACTGAGTCATCTCTCCAGCCATTGACGATATTTCAAAATAGGTTTCAGGAGAACAGAGGGACTCAGAAGAAGTGAAGTACACTGGGGAGCATGAGTGTAGGCTTCTCAAAGAGGAGTTGTTCCCTATCGTCTAGGCAACAGTCATCTGTAAGATTTTTGGTGGGGTTTAAGGCTACTCTCTTATCAGTGGATGGTCCTTGAGGGACACAGGAATACCGTTGATAGCATGAAAGTCCAGCCCACAGGGAATAAGGAGATAGGATTTTACAAATTCTTCTTCTTCCTTCCTTGCCGTGTAGACTAGGCTGGCCTCAGACTCATGGACTTCCGCTTATTCCGACTCCCAAGTACTGGGCTTAGTCATGTGCCACACTTGGCAAGGATATGTTCCCCATAAACAAAGTTAAGTTTCGTCAAGATTCCATGCCACGTCTAGACAAGGGACTGAGGCTCTGTCCAGGGGCCTACACATTCAGGCCTTAGCTGCAATCTTAACATACAGTGGCGGCATCTGAAAGGGGCTATCAGCCTTTCCAGCAGATGTGGTTAATTGTGCTGGCTTTCTTGCTTCTTAGCTGGTGAGATGTCAGTCAGACTTCGGGGTTATCGGGCTCCTCTCTCTTCTCATGTTCACATAATGCCTTGTCTTTCTATCCTACTTCAGTTTTACAGCTTTGAAACACATATATATTTCAAGATTTACTTATTGTTTTATGCATGTGGGTGTTTTGCCTGCGTGTATGCATGTGCAAACGTGTGGGTGCCTGGTACCCAGACAGGCCAGAAGAGGGCACCAGATCCCCTGGAGCTGGAGTGAAAGGTGGTTGCGAGCTTCTGGGTGTGGATGCTGGGAACTGAACTCTGGTCCTCTGGAAGAGCAACATGCGCCCTTAACCTGTGAACCATCTCTCCAGCCTAAGACGTCCTTCTTTTCTGCTACTGGGGACTGAACCTGTGATCTCGGGCATGTTAGTCAAGCTCTCTGCCACTGGGCTATATCCCTGTCCTAGACTAATGGTACTTTTCCTCTTGCTGTGTTGGTGATTTTGTTCCATTGTTCCCTGCCTTCCAGTGCTACCATGGAGAGCTCAGCAGCCATTCTAGCGACCTTTTGGGAATGACCTATCGTGGTTTTGCTTATCTTCACAGCCATTCTCTGCTAACCTCCTGCATGAAAGCCATCGTTGTGTGCAGAAGCGGCAATGACTTTGCTGCTGTTCTGCAGCCCCAACAACCTATTCTGTTGCCGCTGGCATTTCAGAACCTTTGGGTCTTTGACGATGCACCATTTCCCATAATTTAATCATGGCACCCGAGTTGCTGTGACACTGTTTATGTGTCTTTTTTTTTTTTTTTTCCTCTCAGTAAACTAGGAGGTCCTTGAAGATGATCTATTTCTAGCACCCAGCATGAGCCTAGTACAGAATAGATAGTCAGTGAGTATTTGTGGCACGGAACAAAGGATGGACAGATGGGCCAACATGGCCTATGGCTGTGTGTCTGGCTAAGAAGCAAGTGGAGTCATCTGGTTCCCCTGTAGCTCCAGAGGACTGCTACCTTGCACAGATCCCAAAACACTAGGGCTTTTTTTCCCCCCTCTAGCAGGAAGCTGAGACCCACCCCAAACTCTTTCTTTCCCCTGGGAAAATACTCACGATCACCTTTTGGTTGTATCACCTTGACAGAACACTTCATGGCATCCCCAACCTCCAGAAAAGCCACACAGCAAGTCAAGAGGATCTCCGAAACCAGAGCGTGCCTGAGTTTGTATCTGAAAGCGGTGAGCACACACAATCGGAAATGTAGAGTCTGCTTTATTGTCTTTAATTGTGTGTGTTCTTGTGTGCCTGTGAGTGTGTGCATGTGCCTGCATGTGAGCGTGTATGTATGTATGTATGTATGTACATGTGTATGCATGTGAGTGTACGTGTGTGTGTGTGTGTGGGTGTGTGTGTGTGTGTGTGTGTGTGCAGGTACCCTCAGGGGCCAGAAGGTGTCTGATCCCCTGGAGCTGGAGTTATAGGCTGTTGTGAGTCACCTCACGGGGAACCGAACTCCCAAACTCAGACCTTCTGGAAGGGCAGGAAACACTCTTGACTGCTGAATGTCTGTGACTTAAGAGAAGAGGCGATTTAAAGGAGGCATGGCTAGAATAGCTTCATCTTACGCAGGGTCAGGTAAGAGCTGGGGTGTTTCTGATACAGGCCAGCGCTCCTCAGGAAGATTCCTAGGTTAAGAAGACACCATGAGCTGGGCTGTGGTGGCGCACACCTTTAATCCTAGCACTCCAGACACAGAGGCAGACGGAGCTCTGTGAGCTTGAGGCCAGCCTGGCCTACTTACAGAATGAGTTCTGGGACAGCCAGAGAAACCCGTCTCAAAAAAACAAAAAATGAAAAATCAAAACAAAAGTGTGATCTGTGTTTAAATTTCCTGCTGGAGCCAGGTGTGGTAGCTCACACCTGTAATCCCCCAGCACTTAGGAGACTGACTGGGGAGGATTGCTAAGTACTCTAGGCCAGCCTGAACTATATCATGAGTTCTAGGCTATCCTGGGCTACAAAGTTAGACTTTGTTCTCTGAAGGCTTAAATACGTATTTTTTTTTCCTGCTTTAAACTCAGACCCCCATGTGTAGCAGGAAGAGAGGTGTGGGCCTGCTTCCTTCTCCCTGTTACAGGAATAAATATGCCTTCTCAGTGCGTTCAGATGTCAGTACTGCCCTCTCCCTTCTAGACCAGCGGTTCTCAACCTGTGGGTCATGACCCTTTTGGGAGGGTCAAACAACCCTTTCACAGGGGTCACCTATCAGATGTCCTGCATATCAGATGTTTACTTTACAATTCGTAACAGTAGCGAAACTACAGTTATGAAGTAGCAATGATAATAATTTTATGGTTGGGGGTCACCACAACATGAGGAACTGTACTCAGGGGTCCAGCGTGAGGAAGGATGAGAGCCACGGGCCCAGCTCAGCATCTCTGGTCCCTGGTTGCTAACAGCTGCTGGATGTGCCCCATGGGGAGAAGGAAAGGCGTGGCACAAGCATGGCCTCACCTGTGGTTTGTCGGGGTGGGAGGAGTTAGACTGGAGAGTGACAGGCTCGGCCGGCCGGGGATGACCAGTGGGGCAGCTGAGAACCCAGGGAGCTATGGGAAGAAGTGCTGAAACAAATTGGTTCAGCCGAAAGGTGTTGGTGGATACTATGGCAAAGAGGCAGGCGGCGCCATCGCCTTAAGAAACCCGGCATTTCCGTACCAGGATGTGGGGTGGCGGGGCACTTGCCTGCTCTGGTAAGGGCTGATCACCAGAGGAGAGCAAGAACTGGGGAGATCTGTGGCCACCAATCCCTGGCCTCCCAGGTGCTGGCAGCGTGCACCTCTCAGCAACTTCTTAACGGCCTACTTACTAGAATGGCAATTTTGCCCTGGGGGGGGGGGGGGGGGGAGAATTCAGATTTTGTTAAATTATGTATTTGTGTGCGTGTCTATTGTTTTGTCTCGTGTGTACAAGCGTATGTGGAGGGAAAACTTACAGAAATGGGATTGCTGGAGCAAAATACACACCTTTAGATTGTTCCCCAAGAAAACAGTAGTTAGGATTCACTTGTCCCTGTGACTAGGCTGTGCATCGTACAATGGTTTCTTGCCGTCCTGATGAGGGGAATCAGCTATTTGTTACTGCAATAGACCACACATAAAACCTTTCCTTTGGTTTGGCCATTCCCTGAGGAGGAGCTTAAAGCTGGAGTCACAGTGACTGGGTCAGAGGCAGGGGCACCATAACACGGTGTGTCAGTTACCTTTCTGTGGTAAGACAGCTGGCTAAGAACAACTCAAGGGCAAGGGGTTTGTTTGGGTTCATGGTACAGACCATGAAGGCGGGGCAGCGAAGGCAGCTGGTCACGTCTCCGCACTGAGGGAGCAAAGAGCCGTGTCCTATGCTAGCTCTGAGCTCACTTTCTCCAAGTCACACAGGATCCCTACTCAAGGACGTCCCCCCCACCCCCAGTCAGATGGATTTCCCACTTCAGTCAAGATAACCCCTCACAAATCTGTCCAGAAACTAGATAATTCCTCACGTTTGTGTTCGGAGACTTGTCCTCCGAGTGACTCTACTTCCTGTCAAATTAACCTTCCCCATCCCATGTGACAATATCCTTTTTCTCTCCCCCCCCCCTCCAGTCCCACCCTGCCTGCAAAAACCCCAAGCTGATTTCAAACCAGTTCAACCTGTATGGGGAGAGTCCGCTAATCGTGTACTTCTTCCTCAACTACGCCGAGCTGAGGAAGCGTGGCCAAGACGTGCTGGTCAGCAGGAGAGAAAAGACCGAAATGATCCCATATCCTTGCCCTGTTTGCAGAAGCAGCGTGTGAGGGGATGTATCCAGGCTCTGGTACAGAGCCTGGCACACAGTGCGTACTTGGTAGGAGCAGCCATGGTATGTACCTCAGGGATAGAGTCTTGCTCCAATACTTAGGTGAGCCTCAAGTCCAGGCCAGGACACCCTGAGCATGTCGAATTTCCCCACGGACAAAGTCACCTTTTTCTCATCTTCCAGCATGGAACTTAGGTACCATAGTCTCCCTGATGTTCACTGGCCCAAGAGCGTGGGACCATCAGCTTTAGTATCTGTGTGTGAGTTTCATCTGACCTCCTCCTCACACGCTCCTCCCCGGCTCCTGTTTGGAGTTGGTATAAAGCTCAGCTCTTGGGGAACAGGTGCAGCATGGGTTGGTATCCTGAGCCTTAGCAACAACACTTTGGGGTCAGAACATGAGTTCTACTGGGAATCAATTTGCTCTGTTTTCCTAAATAGCCCAGGCTCTGAAACTAAGGCTACCTACCCCTAGCCAGCCAAGTGACTTTGGGGACATTCCACTTTCTCAGTGGGCATCATTTATTTAATCTGTAAAACCAAAATAAGGGTTCCCACCTCAGGGGTGCTTTTTGTTTGTGTGTGTATTTTTATTGTTGTCTGGGGTCTTTGTTGTTTATTTGTTTGTCCTACTGTGTAGCCCTGGCTAGCCTGGAACTCACTAGGCAGATCAGGCTGGTCTTGTATTCACAGAGCTCCAACTTCCTCTGTCTCCTGAGTGTTGAGATTTAAGACTTGTGTCACCATGCCCAGCTTCAGGGGTGGTTTCACAGATTGATTCCCAGTGTGGTAGAGGAAAAATTGCCCAGCACACTGGTACTCAGTGGCTTTTGCTGGCTCGTGGGCAGCAAGGGCACCAGGAGGCCTTTTCCTCTGCTGCCCTTAGAGCTTCACATCACATCCCAGACACATCACAGGTGTCTGAAGGAGGACCAGCTGCCACTAGGCAGCACAGTCCAAAATGTCCCCAGCATCACCCTGTTCTTTAGGTCACTGTGGTTCTGGAGACAGCCCCGCAAGATCCCAAAGTGAAGATGGTCCTACCAAGTAAGGTGACTGAATGGTGTATAGCGGGCACTGTATGAAGAGCTGGTCTCCATCCTCTCAGGTGGCAGTTCTGATGCTGCACCCCTTTAACACCGTTCCCCACGTCCATAACTGTAATTTTGCTACTGTTATGAATCGTAATGTAAACGTCTGTGTTTTCTGGTGGTCTTATTAGGTGACCCCTGTGAAAGGGTCATTTGACTTCTTACTCCTCCAGAGGAGTCAAGAGAGTATCTCTCTTTTTTAAAATTTTATTTATTTACTACGGATACAATATCTGCACGTGTGCCCTCATAGCAGAAGAGGGCACCAGATCTCACTATAGATGGTTGTGAGCCACCATGTGTTTGCTGGGAATTGAACTCAGGACCTCTGGAAGAGCAGCCAGTGCTCTCAACCTCTGAGCCATCTCTCCAGCCCCTGAGTATCTCTTCTTTTGAGGGAGGTTCTTGAGATAGGATCTTGTTATCACTGAGGCCAGTCTCAAACTCTGGACAATGGCTGCCTCCACCTAGTGAGTGCTGAGATCGTAGGCGTGAGTCACCACGCCTGGTTTGTAGTCTCTCTCATGGATAAACGGAGGCACAGAGGGTGACAGTGGCAGTCCTGCGGCCTGCCACAAATGCCGCTGAGAGTGTCACCAAGGATGGGGGTGGAGCAGAGGAGAAAGGTGTTTGTTGTTTGGTTGTTTTGGAGTTTTGAAACTCTCGATTTGTCTCATGCAGCTCTGGCTGGCCTAGAACTCCCTGTGTCCTTGAATTTGATCCTCCTAATTCCATTTCCCAAATGCTGGGATTACAGTATTACAGTGTTCCATCACCACACCTGGCTGAAAGAGAGCCCTTTTCGGTAGTAAGCCTGAAACGGACTGAGTGTACCTGTAATGCCAACAGCTCAGGAGGACAAGGCAGGAAGCGAACTATGAACTTGAGACTGCATAGCCAGATCTTGTCTCAAAAAAACAAAAACAAAAACAAAACAAACAAACAAACAAACAACATCCCTAGCCAGGCTTGATGGTGCACACGTTAAATCCCAGCACTCAGCAGGTAGAGGAAGGTAGGTCTCTGTGAGTTCCAGGCCAACCAGGTCTACATAGTAAGACTGTCCCAAAAAACAAAAACCGGGTACGGTGGCACATGCTTGTAATCCCAGCACTCAGGGAAGCAGAGGCAGGCGGATTGCTGTGTGTTCCAGGCCAGCCTGATCTACAAAGTCCAGGACAGCAGAGGCTACACAGAGAACCCCTGTCTTGAAAGACAAAACAACAAAGACAAAAACAAAGAGAACAAAAAACTCAACACAGAAAAGAAATTTCTCATGCCCACAAGGAGAGAGTTGTTGGAGCCCCTTCCGTCTTGTCACTGTGGTGACAGACTCCAAGCCCAGACTCTCAAACTGGGCTCAGAACTAAGCTTGTGGCTGTGGCTACACTCATCTGTAGAATGCGGTGATGTTGGGAAGCCTATCTCTGTCCTTCAGACAGCCTTAGGAAGTCTTTTCCGGCTCCCTACCATGGACAAAGCCAAAGGGGGCTTTATGACAAGGTGGACACTGGCTGGCCACAGAAACGATGACCTTTCTTCACTACCAGGCTGGCCATAGCCAGTCTCAGAGACCACTGCTTGTGTGGATTTTGGAGTACCTCTTCCAGAACCCCAGAGCAGCAAAATAGTAGTCTTTGTGCGGTCCCCATTCTCCTTTTCCTTCCCCACGCCCAAGGCCCAGCCGCTAACAGTGCAGGGGCAGCACAGTGTTCCTTTCCTTGACAGCAGAATGCACTGAGTCCGCCCCGACCTATGCTGACATCATCCACCAGGTTATGGAGAACATGGAGAGGCGGAAGAGAAAGCTCAGGGAGCTGGACCGCCTGCACTGGAATGAATGGGTCTATTTTAAAAACTACCTAAAGGAGCTGAAGGAAAACTGTGCGAGGTGGGTGTTGAGGGTATCTGATCTCACTGCCCCGAGACTGTGTACCGGGAAAACCTGTTTCTGGTTGTGGTATGGCTCCGGCACGTACCTTTAATCCAAGAGATTTCTTTTCTTTGTGTGTGTGTGGGGGGGTGTTTCAAGACAGTGTTTCTCTATGTAGCCTTGGCTGTCCCTGGACTCACTTTGTAGACCAGGCTGGCCTTGAACTCACAGAGAGCCGCCTACCTCTGCCTCCCAGGCTGCTAGGATTACAGGGGTGTGCCACTGCGCCTGGCTTAATCCAAGAGGTTTCAGAAAAACAGGATTAAATAAAGTGAACCATAGGCCAAGAGGCGGAGCAAGCAACCAGATTGACATTGAGTAAATAATTGGAAACACTGGAAAAACCATAGAGAATGAGAGGAAGTCTGGAGAATGGATAGGGAGATGGACAGGAAGTAGAAAGTAGGGACAAAGAGTTTTTAGGGTTTTTAAGACAACGTGAAAGAGAAGGGGCTTTTTCCTTCTGGGATGTCAGCTGAGTAGGAAGGTCAGCTGGGTGCTTTCTCTGCCTCTAGTAAGCTTCTCCCTAGCATCTGGCTCCTGATGCTGGAAAAAAAAAAAAAATCAAACGTTTGGGATTTTGTTTAAAAAACAATAGGTAGGAGGGCATGGGCACAGAGCCACTCTTGGACACCCACTGCCGAGTCAGCAGGATTTAGCTAGCGTGGGGCGGGGGCTGCCAGCTTGCTCGCTACCCTCACTGAGCACAGCCAGCTTTTCTGGGGCCAGATTAGAAACAGCTTCGGGCAGTAGTGGTGCTCACCTTTAATCTCAGCAGTCAGAAGGCAGAGGCAGGCAGATCTCTTGTGAGTTCAAGTCCAGTCTGGTCTACAAAGTTAGTTCTAGGAAAGCCAGGGATACACAAAAAAACCCTGTCTCTAAAAAACCAAAAAGAAAAAGAAAGAAGGTAGGAAGGAAGGAAGGAAGGAAGGAAGGAAGGAAGGAAGGAAGGAAGG
>NW_026587215.1:1772085-1793189 GCF_907164565.1 Psammomys obesus | reverse complement strand
AGGAAGGAAGGAAGGAAGGAAGGAAGGAAGGAAGGAAGGAAGGAAGGAAGGAAAAGAAACAGGTCATTCACAAAACTTAGATCCTTTCTTTAGAATGGTGTGTGTGTGTGTGTATGTGTGTGTGTGTGTTTCCCTACTGTTTGGTGGTGGCTGACAGTTGTAATTCTAACACTTTTGAAGGCTGAGGCAGAATTACCTCAAGTTCTAGGCCAGCCTGGGCTACAGAGTCAGAACCTGACTCTCCTGCCCCACCTTCCATGCTAAAAACAAATTAAAGTAAACCCAAATCTCTTTTTAAAAGGCTGAAATCATAGCATAGGTCTGTAGTCCCAGCACTCAGAAAACTGAGGCAGAAAACATCACAACTTGGAACCTATCCTGGGCTCAAAACACAGGCTGAGAGTGTGTGCACACTCTTGTGAAAGTGCACATGGCCAGAGGAGGGCCTCACTCACGCTGTTTCCTCTGCTAAGCTGGCTTGAGCAAGCCCTAGAAATCCACCTGTTTCTGAGTCCCAGCTTATTATGTGGGTGCGGAGATCCAGTCTCTGATCCTTGCTGATTGCCCAGCCAGTGCTTTTAACCACAAAAACACCTCTCCAGCTCTCTCTCTCTCTACCTAACTTCTGACACAGGGTCTCCTACTAAATCTGCGGTGAGCTCCAGTGCCCCTCCAGCACTGGGATTGCAGACACATAGCCCCCACCATGCCTGGCTTTTTATGTATGTACTGGGGAGCTGTTCAGGTCCTAATGCTTTCTCAAGTAGCTCGACCGAATATCTAAATAGCCAAAGTGGAGCCGTGCGTTGTTTCTGAAATACTGGCCATAGCCAGGATGAAAGTGGCCAGATGGAAGCTGACTCCTAGGTAGGGCAGGGCTGTCTGGGATCATGAGTACTTGTTTCTCTAATGGAGCATGACAAGAACATTGGCTTTAAAGCCTGGCAGACTGAAGCTGTCTCTGTCTTATCCACATCAGTGAGGCTCCCGACCTAGGCTGTGAAGGATGCGGATGCATCTTCCGTGAACCCATCCAGTACAGAACCTGCCTCACAGAGCAGTTCTAGCCTAGCGCCTCGCTCAGAGGTGTCGGCTGGTGAAGGGAACACATTGGGGCCACACACCAGGGCACTATACAGGGCCCTAGCAACACAAGGCATTTTAGCCAGAGAGTCTGCAGCCAGAAGATCAGAAACAACCAAGGTCATCCATCAGACAGCTGCTGGACCTGCCAGTGTTGGGAAGTGGCCTCTCTGTCCTTAATTAGGGCCGCACTGAGGAAGCACAGGGCCATTGGTGGACAATTAAGTTTCCTGTGAGTCCAGAGCAGCTGAGACTTAAAGTACTATTGGAAAAGCTCCAGGAAATGTTCCTACATTTGCTTCTATCCTTATGACTTCTGTCTTAAAGGGAACAGAGAAATACGTAACAGCACCTCTCCCTCCTTTTCTTTTTCCATTTTTTTCTGTGTGCATGTATGTCTATGTGAGAGAGAGAGAGTGTGTGTGTGTGTGTGTGTGTGTGTGTGTGTGTGTGTGTGTGTACATGTGTTGCCCTCGCTTAGTCCTGAATCTCTGGGCTCAAGTATATACTGCCAACTCAGCTTTTATGGCATCATCTTTTAAAAAAAAATTTTTTTTTTAATTTTATTTCTGTGCGTGTCTTGCCTACCTGTGTGGAATTCACACCGGTACCACCTGATGTGGAAGTCAAAAGAGGTTTCTGAATCTCCTCGAATTGGAATTACAGGTGGTTGTGAGCTGTCATGAGGGTGCTGAGAACTGGACTTGGGCCCTCTGAAAGAGCAGCAAGTGCTTTTAGCTGCCAAGCTGTCAATCCAGCCCCTTAGGACAGCGCCTTGAGCTCCCACAAACATACGTTAGTGGCTATTTTGTTGACCCTGAATACTCATAACCTGATTCCTCATCAGGTAAATATTTACTTGCACTGAGGACTATCCAGTTCAGCAAAGCCATCCTGTACCCTGTGAACATGCTGGACCGGAAGCCTCCGGCAGCTGCCAGCCTTTATTGAGCACTTCCCATACACCCAGCACCGTTAAACATTTGGTCTCTGATAACTCACACCTCGCCACAAACCATGTGAACATAAGAACATGGAGAAGTTAAGTGATTTCAAGGTCATCCAGCAAGCAGCAGAGCCCCAACTTAGATTCATCTTCCTTCCAAGACTATGTGTACATCAGCCTTCTTTTAAAATGGTGGGCTCTTCGTTGTTGAGGTTGATCTGGAGCTACAATGCATCCAAATGTTAACTGCTTGCCCCCAAGATCCTTATTGTCCTATGAGCAAGTTCTCACATATCCAAAATGACATTGTGTAAACCTTGCCTCCCAAATTATCCCCGATTGAATAATAAAAGTTGCTGACAGCCCATAGCTGTGCAGAGAGAGAAGTGGAAGGCAGGACTTCCTGGCATGGAGAAATATGCTTATAGGACATTAAGGATCTTTTGGGGCAAGCAATTAGCATTTGAATACATAGTAGCTCCAGGTCAACACCTCATCCAACACCTCATCTCTTCTGTAATTTTATTTATATTCATTCTAAAGCCAAAGCCAGGCTTGGTGGTGCACACCTGTAATCCCAGCACTCAGGGAGGCAGAGGTAGGTGGATCACTATGAATTCAAGGCCATCCTGGTCTGCAAATGGGGTCCAGGACAGCCAGGGCTTTTTTACCCAGAGAAACCCTGTCTCGAGAAAACTTAAAAACAAAACAAACTAAAACTCCAGCAAACTGTATCTGGGATGGGGTCCCTGCTGTGTGGTCAGCTGTTTCTATGCACTCTGCCTAGCAGGTTGGCAGATCACATTACCGGACAGCCAGGGCTACACAGTGAAACCCTGTCTCTGGATGGGGTGTGGTGGGGTATAGGGGGTGGATGGAGGTGAGTGGGGATGGGGACAAGAGGAAGAAAAAGAAAAAAAGAAAAGATCAAATTGACCCTTTTGTCCTTTCCCACATATGCCTTTTGTCATTTTATTCCCCAGGGAGGTGGCTCTTATCAATAAAAAAGCAGCAGAAAAGAAAAAGGCCAACCTCACAGTCCTCTTATCCTTGGATGACTCATCTGACAAGAAACCCAAAGGAAACACCCACATCGAAACTACACTTTTAAGGTTTGTTCAAACAGAAGCCTTAGAAAATGTCCATTGTGAAGGATGTGAAAATTCTTGCCACATAGGGAAGGTACAGGTACAGGTCTGGGTCCAGAGGACACCCACGGAACTTTCCCAGTTCTCGTGTCTCAGAACAAAGAATTGGACCAGGGACACAAGGGTAGTGACAGGGACAGTCTATTAAGGAAGAAAGAAGGCCACCTCTGTGAGTGGAGGTGGGCTAGGGAGCTGGGAGAGAGCTAGGGTGAGAATCAGAGGCCTCAAATGTCTTTTGGAATCACTCACATAGCACCACCTTCTCCTTCAGCTCAAGACCTTGGGGTTTTTCTCATACACGCTCTGTCTTGTCACCTGTGGCCACAGCCAGGAGGGTTTTCCAGTCTTTCTGCCATCTGGCTTCTCTCCTCTCCTTCCTCGCCCTCTCCCCAGCCCCTTATCACTCATCTCAATGACTGCCTCCATTCCACCCTCCTAATATAACTTGTGTAACTTCTTCCTTGTAGTGTGACCCCTTTGCACTGTTAAAAAACAAAACAAAACAAAAGCACATACTGATGGTTATATATTAAGAATGTGGCTGGGCGTTGGTGGCACACACCTTTAATCCCAGCACTTGGGAGGCAGAGGCAGGCGAATCTCTTGAGTTTGAGGCCAGCCTCAAACTCAAGAGTTTCAGGACAGCCAAGGCAATACCAGGAAACCCTGTCTCACAAAAACAAACAAAAAAGAACGGTAAAATACAAAATAATAATTTTAAGGAGGAGCCCACTGATGGAAGAGATTAAAAATAAGGCAGTATGAGGTAGCATCTTCTTCCTTTTATGCATGCAATATTCTTGTCCCTTACTGGGGCTGTACATACACACACCCTTCTAGTTTTCTTCCAGCCCCATACCGAGTCTGTCTCCTTGAGGCATCTTTCTTTGTGTGCTGGTTTTTATTCTTTTATGTTAGTTGTCTCTATATTCCCAGTGACCTGGATTGTCTTTTCATAGTTTGGAACAAAGCTCCAAGAAGTTCACAGGGGAACCAGCACTTGTGGCCAAGTCTTCTCCAGCCAGTGGGATCTCTGTCTTCTTGTGGAGTATTAAAGTTACATGGCAGTTTCACAAATCACGCCATGTGACTGGTTCCCCATGGAAGGTTTTATTCAGGGAAGGGGGAGGGGTCACAGAGACTGCCTCTGGCCAGTTTTATGCCAGTTTGTGAGACCCACAAAGACTACCCGGAACTGACTCTGCTGCAAATACATGAGGGTTTATTTAATATGAGCTTGAGCCCGGGTCACAGCAACCTCCTTGGTGAAGAGGAGGAGTGTGGCAGGGCTGTCTAGGGGAACACGGCTTTTAAAGGGAAAAACCTTTAAAAACAAACAGCAGATTACATGCCTTGGTGTTACATGATTGGGTAAGGGAGATTGACTTTTGAAACGATTGGTTTACTTTAGGCACCAAGTCCATAAACAGTTCTGGCCTGGCCATCTGGGCCGGTTTCCTAGCAACTGTATCTCTAGTGGGCAGGAAAAGAATGTGGTAAGGCTAGTTCCTCCTGGCAAGTGGCCGGACATGTCTCCACCGGGCTGGCCTTCATTCAGGCTTGTGCTTTAAACCTTAAACCAATACCCCCCAAATCTAAATTCTCTCACAGGGTAGGAAAGAGAGAGAGCTAGAGGAGGTGGTGTGAGTTCTCTTATAAGTTGACCCAGAGCATGTGCAGGTGGTTTCAGGTGGTCTGCGGGTGGTCCATAGGTGGCCTCACAGATGCCTGCTATCCAGTTTGTCAGGTCACTTGGGGCTGGCTGTAGAGATGCCTGCTTACAGATCCCAGCATTCCTCCCTTTTTGTTTTATTAAAAAGTGAGGAGCTAGGAAGGGGGTGATGGTGGGGAGGACATGGGGCGACCTTTGCTCTTTAAGCTACTTCCTGCTGATTAGGGGTGTTGTCATTCACAGGGTATAGCTGTCCCCACCATCAGGGTTGATTGAAAGGTCATCGTCATCTGGTTCTGTGGGCAGAGGTTGATAATCCTGTAAGAGTAATTGATTAATGGTTTGGTTAGAGAATCTTTGCATTTGTTGTTGAATGTAGAGAAGTTAATAAAGCAGGGTGCAAAAAGCAAAAGCAGAAAGATGAGCAGAAGAGGTGTGAGGAAGGGCAGAATTCATTTCCATATAGGGATCTTGAAGGCCCAAGAGCTAGAGGCCTCGAGCTGTTCCCTTCACTTTTGTAAATTTGTCTGGAGTTGTTGGATTTTGTCTTTTACTATACCCGACTGGTTGACATAAAAACAGCTTTCCTCCTGGAGGAAGATGCGAAGGCCACCTTCTTTAGCTGTGAGGAGATCCAATCCTTGTCGGTTTTGAAGTACCACTGCTGCCAGTGAGTCAGTCTTTCTTTGGAGAGTTAGTATTGTCTGAGCCACTTGCTGGAGGGCCTGGATGAACTGGGAAGAAAGCTGATAATACAAAGTTAGTGAGGTGGCTGGTCCTGCTGTCCCGGTCACAACAGCTGCTGTGATTCCTGCAACAGCCAAGAGGGGCAAGATTTGGATTGCCCTCTTATCCTGCTGGGCAGTTATGGAGTCCATGACGGGGATTGGTAGGGGCTCCTTTTCATTTATCACTCCCAGCTCAGGGAAGAGGAGCACCAGTGTGCAAACTCCTGACCAACAAGCAGGGAGACGATGGTAGACCTGAGTACCACAAAGGTATTGTTAACAATAGGGCACTGGGGTTGAGATGAGGTATTGAGGATTATAGTTTTATTACAGTCTAAGGAACTTAGCATTCCTACAGAGTGTGTCCTGGATGCCTTGAAACAGCTTGCCATGCCAAAGAGAGTGATATGAAAAAGGTAGGGGGTTGTGGCAACATCAGAGTGAGGGCAGTTAGTGAATGGTGAAGTAAGGTTACTCGACAGAGTCACCAGAGAACAGTCAGTGGTAGTTCTGAGTTGGTCCCAGGTGGAACACACAGCCAGCAAGCTTTAAAACGACCCGGTTAGGTCACATTAAGGAGCTTGTAGGCCAAGGTCAGAGTCTGAAGTAGGAGACAAAATAACAGGTTTGTATTATTTAGGAGGGGTGATGTCAGAGAGGCAATGATCTTAGAGGAGTGTTTAATTACCTTCTCTACTTCTCGAATCCCCAGGATTGGGTAATATATCAAGTGGGATCCTATAGCTGAATGACCACAGAAGAACGGTGCCTAGTGACAGAGGGGTTTTGGACATCCCAGACTTGGGGTTCCACTTGAGAGGCTGGTAAAGGAAGCGACGTGTCACACTTGTAGGTAGAGTAGCTAGGAGAAGGAGGAGAGAGGATGTTGGTGAGCTTGGGGTCAGGCGAATGGGTGGCGTAAAGGAGATAGAGGCTCCCACTTTGGCTAAAATGTCCCTTCCCAGTAATGGAACTGGACATGTTGGCATCACTAAAAAGGAATGAGTCAAGGGAACACCCCTGAAAATACAACTGAGTGGTGAAGGCTGGCAAGGCTGTCCCCCTTCCCCAACAATGGGGGCACCAGAAGGCGAGGTTGGTCCCCAATACTCCGTCAGGACTGAATAAGTGGCCCCGGTGTCCACAAGGAAGGAGATGGGCTGCCCTGATACCATGATAATTACCCGAGGCTCCCTGCTAGTAATGGCAGTGGTCAAGTCAAGGGAATCAGGCACCTTCAGTTGTCCATCGATCCAGGAGTGATGCCCCCATATCATGGGAGAAACAGTGGCAGTCAACACCCCAATGTCCCGCCTGGTGCCTTATGGGGGTTAGGGCAAAACAGGGCCCAGTGACCTTCTTGACCACATTTGAAACAGGGACCCCATGGTCCTCATGCCTTAGGAGGCAAGGGAGCCTGGGTAGTCAATGAGGCCAGTCAGATGGCCTTGGCCAGCATTTGGTATTTTTGCTTTCGGCTTTCTCATCTCTCCCATGGTACATCTTAAAGGCCAATGCTAAGACTTCTGCCTGTGGAGTCAGAGGTCCTCTCTCCAAGCATTTAAGCTTAGCCCTGATGTTGGGGTAACTCTGGGAGGGAAAAAAAACAAAAACAAAAACAAAAAAACAGGTCATCAGGAGTTGTCTACCCTCTGTACTTTGGGGGTCTAGATTAGTATGTTGTAAAAGGGCCTCTGTAAGGCGCTCTAGGAATTGAGACAGGTTTTCATTCTTGTCCTGAATGACCTCCTGGAACTTCTCATGATTAACTAGCCTTGCGGAGACCAGCCAGAAGGCAGGTCATGAACTGATCTCTCGCTAAAATGCCTTCTGGGGTATTATAATCCCCTTGTGGATCCTGGGTGGGCACTGCCTTGGCCCCAATCAGGTGTGCTGTGGTGAACCTCAGCTGCATGCGTTCTAGCCTGTTCCCAAGCTTGCCTGCGCTCCTCAGATAATAGGTTGTTGGTAAGAATCATATATATATATATATATATATATATATATATATATATATATATAGAGAGAGAGAGAGAGAGAGAGAGAGGAAGGTAAGACTATAAGATTGAGTGAGATATTGAAATTCTTTAATTAAAGTAGAAAGATTAGAGGTATGGGATCCTGGTCTCTCTTCTACTTGAGAAAGTTCAGTTAATGGGAAGGGAACATGCACCCTAACTAAGCCACCTCCCACAAGGGAAGGATTGAGGCTGGTTTACACTGAGTAGAAGAATGGGGCTTCTCTACAGAGTGAGAGCAGGTAGCAGGGGGGCTAATAGCTGTTGGTGGGGTGAAAGTGGGTGCTAAAGCAGGATGACTAGGACAGCCTGTTGCTGGGGAGGGGAGTGAGGGTGCTGGAGAAGCCAAAGAGGAAGAGGAGGAAGTAGAGGAGAAGGGAGAAGCTGGAGGTTCATCCTCGGGGTCAAAGGTAAAGAACTCTTGAGGTTGAGACTTTATGGCTAGAAGAAGCAGTTATAAAGTAGGAGAGAACAGGAAGGACAGGAAGAACAGAGAGAAGGTTTAGAGTGGAGAAGAGAGAAAGCTTGAACATAAAATAGCTCCTTCTGTTTACCAGATCACTGACAGTAATTACAAAGATCCTGTAAAATATTGGGATTTAATGTGCAGTCAATGGGCCAATTTGAACCATTACCTAAGGAATATGTAGGCCAAGTTTTATTTCAGTGGCGTATGAACTTAGAGGCCTTTAACTCAGGCTCCATGTGCAGGGTTTTTAAAATCTCCAGAAGACATCCCAGTGGGGGTGCTGGAGGAACAGAAGAATGGGCAGTTCCCATTGGGAGGGTAGGAGTCAGTGACCTCACAGAGGCATCCCAAAGGCAAGGTTTGGCTCAGTAGATTAGTATGGTATGACCTGATCCAACAGCTCATCAGTGTTGGCCAGAGACCAAGGGCACAGCTGCCCATGGTAGACATGGTTTATCCAGCACTAGGATTTTCGTAGGTGACTTTGTGTTGGGGTCGGGGGACAAAACGGTGCCAGTAGAAGGAAAAAAATATCTCACCTAAGGGAAAAAGCAAACCCTAAATGGAGGTCAGCAAAAAGGGTCAACCGTGGCCAGTGAAGGCTGTGGTTGGGGGTTCCTCCGTATCAAAAAGTACCGGGAAGTTGCTCAATGGTCAGTCTTCCCCTACCAAGAGATATGTTTATGCTGACCAGTGAGGGGAACTCACCAATCCAGCTGGTGTCGCATGTAGGAGGTAGTTATCCAGTTGCCAGAAAGTGGGTCACAGGTGGATTTGAAATGAAATAGGTTTCCAGCAGCTCCAGCGGTGACACTGGCACCGAAAGCAACCACCACTCGCCAATGTTAGGATTCTACAGCAAATTACACGGCGAGTTCCTCGTGGGAGGTTTAATTAAGGGAAGGGGGAGGGGGTCACAGAGATAGTCTCTGGGTAAGGTAGGAGGGAGGGAAGGAAGGGGAGAGACAGGGAGGGAAGGAGGGGGAAAGGGATGGAGGGAGAGAGAGGGAGGGAAAAGGAAGAAGGAAGAGTGAGAGAGAGAGAGAGATGAGGTGGTGCGAGTTCTCTTATAAGGTGACCCAGAGCATGCACAGGTGGTTTCAGGTGGTCTGCAGGTGGTCTGTCGGTGGCCTCACAGATAGATGCTTGCTATCCGGTTTGTCAGGTCCCTAGGGGCTGGCCATAGAGATGCCTGCTTATGAATCCCAGCAGTAGGGCTATCCTCACAGAGAGGCACCTAGCCTCAGCAGCCACTTTTCTCAGGAGCATCCTGTGCCTGGGAAGGGAAGAGCTTTTTTATTTTTATTTTTCGAGGGTGGGGCTGATGCCCGGATGACTGAATTCTGGAACTGGAAAAGGGACCCTACATTCAAATAAACCACTCAATTCCCCTAATTTTATTTAGTTCTTATATCACTGCTCCTCCCCTTTTTTTTCCGAGACAGGGTTTCTCTGTGTAGTCTTGACTGTCTTAGACTCACTTTGTAGACCAGGCTGGCCTCAAACCCACAGGGATCTGCCTGCCTCTGCCTCCCAGAGCGCTGGGATCAAGGATGTACCCCACCATACCCTTCTTGTTACTGACTTCTTTATTCTAGTTTCTGTAGGAAATAAAATAAAACTTTAATTTTTGTGATAGTTTTTGAAGCATTATATAAATTAGTATTCTATCTAGATATATATCACAGAAAGAAAAATAACAGTGGTACAAGTTAACCCCCAGAAATGGACAATATAGACCTGGTGGGGGAGGGGTTCAGGGCCTCCAGGAGACTAGGATTCACCACCCTGTCCCTTCCGGTTCCTGAGAGTCCACGTGGCTGCTAGAGTTCCAGGCATTCAGTCCATGTTCCAAGCCAGCAACCCAAGAAGGCTAATCTTACTCTGTTTTAGCATTCTTCCTAGAAGTCTAGGTTGCTGTTCCTGTATTCTCATTGGTAGTGTAATAGGAATATAATATTTTCTCTCTTAACACTTAAATGCACAATTCAGTGTTTCTGAAAATTATTGAAATTTAATGATTTGAATGACACCTGTAATTTTAAAGTTGGGCGTCAGTGACCGCAATCCAGTTTTTTAACGTTTCCCTAATCTATAAAGGTCTGCCATACCCATTTTCAATAGATTCCCATTACTTTCTGTTTTATAAAGGACCTTCCCTGGAAATACCGTGATATTACAGCTTTATTTCAGAGGCCAGATATTAGTCACATGGTGATTATTGCAAAGGAGCTTGGGAAACATGTAGTTTTAAAAAGTTAAGACCACTTCCACCCCCAGACTGGTTCCATTGCTTCGGTAAATGATGGGTTGCTTATGCCTGTCCCCATCACTGACAGGTGGTGGCAGCCTCTGTTTAGAGTTGAAGAAACTGGCACTCAGCCAGACTACAGAATGAAAGACTGTCCCTACTTAAGCTTTGGACTGAAATTTTTCTTGAATTGAGAAAAGACTATGACTTCTAAAGTTATCAGTTTGGCTTGAGCAGCGGACTCATGGGAGTAGTGAGGGAGCATCATTAACAGTCTTTGTCACATCCATCAGTCCTAGATTCTCAAGCATCAAAACTGCACCTCAGTCTAATTCCCTCAGACCTGACTCTTCTTCATTTTTCATCTGGCCTTACACCCGGCTCAGGCTCCACTTCCTCCAGGAAGTCTTCCCTGATGTCTACTCAGAGCATATCCTAAACTGTATTTTTAGTTTGTCCTCAAGGTCAGGATCATGTTTCCCTGGAGTCTTGTCCAGTCCTGGCCCCAAGATGCTGTCGGAAGATTAGTTAGGAGTGGCCCTGTGCTGGGCCCCTACCTCCATCATCTTTGTCAATCTTACCTGCATACATGTATTTTTCTCCCAGGGCATATCAAGGTGCCCATGAAACTGCTGCTGAAGATCCACACTGAGTTTCTGAACTGGTTTTATTGTCATCTACTTTGCTTCCCCCGCAGGAAGGAAAGGAATATAGAAGAGAAACAGAAGCTTCGTCTCCAATCCATTTCCTCAACTCAAAGCCCCCCGTCTAACTATTCTCTGGACCTGAAAAGCCCCTATGGGATCCAGTATGTTTCTAGTGCCAGGTAAGGTGGAACAAAGCGAGGAGAGGGGACTAGGAATCGGCCACTCCCCAGGGCAGCTCCCTCGGGGGCTGCTGGAGAGACTGGGCAGGCAGAGTTTTATGCGTGGCCACAGCCTCTTTTCAGACGTTTTATTTCCCCATGCTACTTAAAGTGTTGCCACAGTGATATCAAGCTGTCAGGTGACGACGACCCTTCCCTTTACCCTATGCTGAGCGTTAGGAAAATAAATGTGGTACAAACATGACCTCACAGGAGAGTCACATTTCCCTCAGATAGGCATTAGTCACGGTATCCCTGAGCACAGACAAGGGTTGCAGGCTCCTCTAAAATGGTCTGTGGAGATGCAGCTGTAGGTACCCACTGTTAGGACTAAAAACAAAACAAAAACAAACAAACAAACAAAAAACAATGGCAATGCGCACAGCAGATTTTATATGAAAGAGGTTTATTAGATGGAGATGAAGAGAGAGAGGAGAGAGTGAGACATGATAGGGCCTCCCCCCAGCCCCGACAGAGAAAGGGGAGAGGGCAAGAGAAGAAGAGGGCAAGAGCCAAGAGGCAGACAAAATGGCAGGTTGGTTCTTTTAAGGAGCAAAAAAAAAAAAAAAAAAAACCACGCCTGCCAGGTGTGGCTACCTGGCCGTGGACACATGATGACATCATAGGTTGCTAGGCAACCCAGAAGCAGGCTGCCTAAATACTAACACCCTCAGCCCCAGCTGACTGTGCTGGGAGGCAAATACATGAGCAAATTAAATGCCCACACAGCACTGGGGGACCCTGGGAAGATGAAGCAGGAGTCCAGAAGCCAGGTAGGCAGGGTGCCACTGAGTCTGGCAAAGGGGACAACACATAAACATCTGTAATTCTAGTTCAGAAGATCTAAAGCCCTTTTCTAGCCTTGTTGTACCTGATTCGAGAGACCCCAAAAGCCCACTAGGAGTTGAGAAATCACACGAGGATCTTTATTCAAGCTTAAGCTTGGGCGGCCAATCTTCCCTAATGTAGCAGGTTAGAAAGTGAGGCCCTGAGTCTCAGGGAGGCAGAGTTTTTAAAGGGAAGAACGGCAAGCGGGGAACTCCAAGCCTTGGAGTTACAGGGAAGGGTAAGTTTTGGGCAGGGGTTTCAGCAATCGAGATGACCTTTAGGCGACTTGTTCCAAGCCACCTGGCCAAACCAAAACATATCTAAAATATTTGTAGATAGCCTGCCTGCTGGGTGGAGTGGAGGACCCACGAACACACTCTGTGGGGCAGAGGCCTGATGATAGTTATCTATTTACACATTCTGTGGTATCCACGACAACCTGCAGGGTAGAGGGCCATGTGGGTCTTCTCGGAACCCAAAGGTCAAGTCACTCCAAGGTCAGTCAACTTAAGATAGAGTCTGAGAAACAAAATGGAGCCACCCCTGCCATCCTCAGTTCCTTCAGCCTCTAAGAGGGTACCAGGCATGCACGTGCTATGCATATATCATATTGGCCAAACACATTTAAATTGTAAAGATCCTAAAAATAAGAAAATTGAATCGTTATTGAATTAAAGTAAGCTGAAGTAAGGAATAGTAATTTTTCTCTCCTCTCTGTTTTTGTTTATTTATTTATTTTTTTTTTTGTTTTTTTTTTTTTTTTTTTTTAAACAGGGTTTATCTCTGTATAGCCTTGGCTGTCCTGGAACTTGCTCTGTAGAGCAGGCTGGTCTCAAACTCAGAGATCCAGCTGCCTCTGCCTCCAGAGTGTTGGGATAAAAGGCATGCGCCATCAATACCACCACCTGGCTGACACAGTCATCTTTTGTTTTGTTTTGTTTTTAAGACAAGTTTTCTCTGTGTAACCATCCCGGCTGTCCTGAACTCACTTTATAGACCAGGCTGGCCTCGAACTCACAGAGATCCATCTACCTCTGTCTCTGCAGTGCTGGAACTAAAGGAGTGTGCCACCAGGGTCCTGGCTAACATAGTCATCTTTTAAGGGCTGAGCAGAGAGGCAGCAATGGTCTCTGATCACTGAGCTTTTAATGTCAGTCCCCGCAGGCCCTCTTGGTTCTATAGCCCAGAACACAGTGCCTGATGTGAGCAAAATAGGCGCGATAGAAGTGCATTTTCCTCCTCATTCTTAACATTACCGTTTGCGACAGAGTCTTACCATGTATCCCAGAGTAGTTTCAAACTGAAGAGCCTCCTGCCTCAGCCTCCAGAGTGCTAGGTTATAGGTGTGTGCCCCTGTGCCCTGCCCTGGAAGTGCTCCTTAGGTTAAGCACAGTTGGTGGTAGAACAGTGCCTCCTCTGTACCAGGTTCCCAGCTCCCAGCAGCTGCACTTCTTTTTCCCTGGCATATCTGATGTCAGGCTGCTGTGGCTGCTTCCTTACTTTCCCAAGCCCTTTCACTGAGTCATTAATAGATTTGTGATTAACTCAACACCATTGTTAAAGCACAACTGTGTTTGTTTGTCTTTCCCTAGAACACTTTTATCTTAAGAGCCAAGCCTAGCTGTCTATTTTAATTTTCATATCTTCTTGATTTTTTTTTTCCTCTTATATATTTACCACAGTTCATCCCCACATTCTTCCTTGGTTGAATACATGTCCTTCTAGGACACTCAGATCCTCCATGTCATCTGCCATTTGCTGGCCTTTTGACCTGCTTCTCTCAGGTGCTTGATTCTAGCCTGTTGATGTCTTGGTCATATGAGGTTCCCACCATTTCTTTGTCTTCTCATTCCTTCACAGCGAGCCCGGCACCAGTAGGTCCAGATCCTCACAGGACGAGGTGCTCTTCAGGCTCTCACCATCCTCCATGGAATGAGCTCACCCAAGAACAGGCGTGGACTGCAGGGGTGATCAAAAACAGAATCAGCAATGGCAAGTGAGAGCACTACTGCAGCCAGGAACAGGCGGTGTCTTTCTCAGCCCACGGGATAAGGAACATTAAAGTTCACATCTGCCACAAACCATGCAGGGCTTAAAGACACCCTGGGTCACCTCACCCATTTAGACATTTCCTAATTCATTCTTTCATTCATTTATTAACAATAACAACACAATACAGCCCATCCTTATGAAACATAGCAAGACCTTATCTCAAAGAACAACCAACCAGGAAGCATTAGAAAGGAGCTGAGCGGCTGAGTGTAGTGGCCCATGTCTTTAGTCCCAGCACTAAGGAGGCAGAGGCAGGTGGATCCTTTAAGTACAAGGCCAGTCTCTTCCACAGACAGAGTTCCAGGATAGCCAGGGCTACACAGAGAAACTCTCTAAAAAAAAACAAAAAACAAAACAAAACCCCATCTGACTTCAAACTGACTGAACTGAAGGTGAATTTCATGTTTCACACAGCCTGCTAAGGACTAGGAGAGATGGCTTGAAAGGGGGGGGGCGGGTGGAGAGAATGACACGATGCCCCGGGAAGCTTGTAGGGGTGTCTTCACTGTCCTGAGGGTAATGAGAGGTCTACAGTCTTATACTATGCCTTAAAGGCATGGATGTTCTTGTGTTAACTACACCACAGGCTGTTTCCAAAATGCATGTGTTATCTGAGCACGATGGTGGATGCCAGTAATCACCGCACTCAGGAGGTGGGACAAGGACGATCAGGAGTTCAAGGCCAGCCTCCTGCACATTATTTGTAAGAAAAAAAGCTTTTTTATTTAGACAAAAAGGGAAAGGTGTTAGGGGTTGGTCTGGTGCTATGTATTCTTACGCTAATTACTGGCCACCTGTCTCTGTTGTGTAAACCTTGCTCTGCCTAATTTAAAGTTGATTGGTTAATAAAAATGCTGAAGCCTGTGACTGGGCAGAAGAGAAGTAGGCTTATGCTACTGGGCTTGGGGTCTGAGATGGACTGAAGGAGAGGAAGCAGAAGATGTAGCAGGAGGAGGGGAAGCCACAGAGAAGGAAGTCGTTGTGGGTCAGTGTGGCTGTGAGGACCGACTGATGGAGCAGGAGCAGCCCAGACAGGAATGATTTAGGCGAGTAACACGGGGTGTGTAACTGGGAAATAGCTTAGAGGGTTGCCATCTGCCCAGCTCTCGTGCTTTAAAGCTTATAAAATAAATCATAGTCTCTCTGTGTCAATTATTTTGGAAGTTAGCAGGGTTAAAGAAAAACTTGCTTTATTAATTTCTACAACAGCAAGTTCAAGGCTAACTTTGGCTCTGCCTCAAAACAAACAAAAATAAATTATAAATACTTATTTCCAAATTCTACCCAAATAACCTAGAAATAGAAACTGACAATAACCCAGGGCACCCTGTCACAGTGCCAGGCAAGTGCTCTACGACTGAACCCCTACCCCCACCCCCACTCCCACCCCCACTCCCACCCCAGCCTGCAACTGTGGCCTGAGATAGTGTTTGCACTAAAAGGGCTCATATGAACACAGCAGGCCTGCATGCAGGGAGCACATAGACTTGAGCAAGCTGTGAGTCTGGGGCAGTGTCCATGGGAGCTGTGACAGATCCTGTCTCACTGTGTCTGTTTGAAACCCACTAATCCAAGAAAAGCACGTGTCGAAGTCCCCAGCTCCAGCAGGGGCTGTATGCATGCTTTTCATCCTGCTTCCTCCCCAGAGCCTCAGGCTGCCTCGGAACCACAGCGGCTCCAGAAGAAGCCTTGGCGGGTCCGGGTACGTCTCCCAGCGTGTGTGGCAGGCCAGCCCTCAACCAGCTTCCTGCCCAAGGAAGGGTTATACCATACAGGGCAGGGACAGCTATGCTTGCTTCCCAGTGGCCTTCCTGATCCTCACAGGGCTCCGTGCAGATCACCCTCTGTCTTCAGCTTCCCAGTGGGACTCTAGTTCTTGAGGGAAGGTGCCTGCCTTTCTCTCAGTATCTAGCAGGGAGCTGAACTGTCTGACGAATGCTGAGGCCGTTTCTGCTCACAGGTTTGCCTCTGCGTGTGAACTTAGAAGGCTTTCTCCTCTGGAAATGTGAACAAGTGAGCAAGTCCAAAACATATCATGTGTCACTTATATGTATATATTTAATATATTATATACCTATTAAAATATTTTTATAGAGAGCTGGGCGTGATGATGCACACCTTTAATCTCAGCAATCAGGAGGCAGGGGCAGGCGGATCTTTGTGAGTGCAAGGCCAGCCTGGTCTATAAAGAGAGTTCCGGGGGGGCTGGAGAGATGGCTCAGTGGTTAAGAGCACTGTCCGTTCTTTTCTTCCAAAGGACCCAGGTTCAACTCCCAGCACCCACATGGCAGCTCACAACTGTCTGTACCTTCAGTTCCAGGTGATCTGACACCCTCACACCAATGCACATAAAATAAAGTTAAATAAATTGTATATTAAAAGAAAATTTCAAAAAAAAAAAAAAGAGAGAGAGAGAGAGAGTTCCAGGACAGCCAGGGCTTCTATAGAGAGAAACTCTGTCTCAGAAAACCTAAAACAAACAGAAAACATGCCATAGAATTTATTCATACATTTTATTAAAATATATGTGATACACACAAACTTATTTGGGGCTTGTTCATCTATTGTCTATATTAAGTTAGATATTAACACATCGTAAATTTATTGACATGTTTTTGGTTTAAATGTTTTTGTTTGAAGTACTAGATACAGAACCTAGGCCTCTCAGGGTCTTGCTACATTTTCTGCCCCACCCCCTCTTTTTAAAAACTTTTATTATGTGTAACATGTTCTGCCCGCATGTGTGCCCGCAGGCCAGAAGAGGGCACCAGAGCTCACTATAGGTGGTTGTGAGCCACCATGTGGGTGCTGGGAATTGAACTCAGGACCCCTGGGAGGGCAGCCAGTACTCTTAACCCCTGAGCCATCTCTCCAGCCCATCTGGGCCACCCTGGAGCTTGTGAGTCACTTGCTTTAGTCACTGGGCCCAGCTGCCTCTATTTTTATTAGGGTTTGGGGTAGAGCAGCAGAAGCGTGTTTGAACCTAGATCTTTGCATTTCTTTAAATCTTGCCTGTCTTTGTCTGAAGTGTGTCATCCCTGATGGGGGTTGCTTGCTCTCCCAGAGCTGTGAAACAGTGGATTTCTTTTCCGGGAATGGGAGCTGGTACCACTAAACGTTCCCAGGGCCCTTGGATTCCGTTCAAGGTCCCTGAAACTGTGCTCACCCTGAACACTAACTGCTCTTTTGGAAATCTACCCTAAGGCAAAAAAAAAAAAAAAAGAGAAGGAAAGGCATGAGGAATATGCTTCATTTGTCATCTTTGAAAAGGGGGTTGGGGCTTGTTGATGACAGACATTCTATGGAAGGCTGAGCAGCCATTTAAAGCTATGTGGGAGGCTGGAGAGTCCAAAAGTAGGACTAGGGGTGTGGCCGAGTGGCAGAGTGCTTCTCAAGAGTATGTCTTTTTTGGGTTTTGTTAATGTTTTCAGTAAAGACCAATTGTTTCTATTTTGATTTTAGTTTCTAAAACTTGGATGATTTTTCCCCCCCTTTGTTTCATTTCCTCCCCTTAAAACGGTAGGAAGCCTTTAGATTCATGGATATGCACGTGTCATAGAGTTTGTCAGAATGTCTCCTCAAAGTAATAAGCATAGTATTTAAAATCGGGCACGAGATGAGGGGAAGCAGAACAAGAGCAGAAGACGGGCCTGGAGACAGAGCTTGCAGCCCGAGGACAGGCTTTCCCTGTCCGCTGTCCCTGCTACTGAAGCCTGGCTTCATACACTGGCCTTTGTCCTCCCATCATCCTGCCAAACACTCAGGGACTCAGCCTAAATGCCATGTGTCCCCTCCCCAACCCTAACCAAATCAGGTGCCCGTGGGTATTCCATTCCCACCCTGTCTGCCTCTGTTTGTTTCTTTTCTTTTTTTTAAAGACAGGGTTTCTCTGTGTAGCCTTGGCTGTCTCGGACTCGCTTTGTAGACCAGGCTGGCCTCGAACTCACAGAGATCTGCCTGCCTCTGCCTTCCTGAGTGTGGGGATTAAAGGCCTGTACCACCATGCCTGGCTTCTTTCTATTATTTTTAAGGTTTTTATTTTTGTTTGTATGTATGTGTCTATGTGCATGTGTGGGCATCAGATCTCCTGGAGTTGGAGTTTAAGACAGTTGTGGGTTACCTAATGCGGGTACTGGGAACTGAACTCAAGTCCTCCTGAAAAATAGCAAGTACTGTTAGCTTGTATGTACTCTCGCAAAAGGAGAATAGCAGGGACCTCAGGTTAAGAATTTTCCCAGCTGTGCGCAGACAGCAGGCGTGTGTGTGGCCCAGCACAGGCTGTGTGTGTCTTACTCTCTTTTACCTGTTCGGCGATGCTGCGGATCAGTCTAAAGGTCCCAAGCTTTATAGTCAAGCACCCTTCCACCGAGCTGCTTCATCATTGGCTAGTCAAATCTGGTCTGCACGCAAAGTAACAGCATCAGGGACATTGTGCCGAGACATAATACAACAAACATTCGTATATAAAAAAGCAAAACTCCACGGAAGTGAACTGTGGGTTTTCTCCTTGGTTTGGACAACAGGTATTTTATACATAAGTCATGGTAGCGTTTGCGTTTACATGTGCCGAGATGCATGGAAAACTCAAAGCGCTACTCCAGCTCCACAGAAGTCATTCTCAGGATGGTGGCGTGACAGGAGGATGTGCGTGATGCGTGTGGAAGACACACAACAACCCTCACTTCTAGGAGAAAAGAAGTGCTGTGTTTTATGAAAAACACAAGGCTGCCACTTCCATTTTCGATGTAAAGCACTCGCTTGTCGGTCAGATAGCAAGGATCTGACCAGGAGCTACAGAAAGCTCCCTGTATCGGGGAAGGTTACCACAGACTCTGAGGCAGGAACTCACAAGCCAGTTAACCAGAATACAGTGACATCAAATACTTCCCCCAAACCTTCTACAGCACATTGCCAATCAGGTAAAATGAGAGTTCAGTCACCCATTTTCTATTAGTTGGTCGCCTGTGGTAGTTAAAAATAATAATTAAAAAACAAAACAGGAGCCGTTTTTAGACTTTTTTTATTGATTCTTTTATGAATTTCACATCACGTATCCCAATCCCACTCATCTCCATGTCCCTCCATATCCACCCTCTGAGGCCTTGCAACCTCCTCCGCCCAAAAGAAAACAAAAGCAAAAATAAAATAAATACAAAAATAAAAAATAAAAACATCCTGGACCACTACAACTGTTATAAAGGAAAACATTTAACTGGGGCTTGCAGTTCTGTGGTCCATTGTCAGCGTGGTGGGAAGCATGGCCCATCGGCAGACATGGTGCTGGAGAAGGAGCTGAGAGTTCTACATCAGGATCCACAGGCGGCAGGAAGAGAGAAAAAGAAAACGGGTCTGGCTTGAGCCTTTGAAACCCCCGAGTAACACACTTCCTCCAACAAGGCCACACTTTCTAATCCCTGTGAAGTTAGCACCACTCCCTAATGACCAAGCATCAAATCTATAAACCATGGGGAGACCATTCCTATTCAAACCACCACAGGCAATGATTTGAAAGCATGGGTGGGCAGGGTGGTGCATGTCTGTAATCCTAGTATTCGGGCAGGCGAGTCAGGAGGATTGGACCCAGCCTAGGCTACCTAGGAGGAGCCTTTGTTGTTTGAAAAACAACAAAACAAAATACAAAACCTGAAAAGGGGCAGGAGAGTTGGCTCCGAGGTCAAGTGTGCTAAGCCTCTCAGAGAAGACTGAAGTGTGGCTCTCAGCAGCCAAAACAGGGCTGTGCCCAGCACCTGTCATTCTTGACAGCTCAGCATAGAGACGAGAAAGTCCTCAAAGGCTAGCCTCTGTACCTTATTCAAAGTAAGAATAAGGTACAGAGGCTAAAGAGATGGTTCAGAGGTTAGGAGCACTGACTGTCTTTCCAGAGGACCTGATTTCTTTCAGTTCCCAGCACCCACATGGTAGCTAATAACTGAACTCCAGTCCCAGGGGATCTGATGTCCTGTTTTAGCCTCTGTGGGCACTACACACATGTAGTGCACAGAAATGCAGACAAAACACAAAGTAAAAATAATTTCTTAATTTTTTTTTTTTTTTTTTTTGTGACAGGGTTTCCATGTGTACCCCTGGCTGTCCTGGGAATCACAATGTAGATCAGGCTGGCCTCAAACTAAGAGATCTCCCTCTCTCTGTTCCCTGAGTGCTTGGATTAAAGGCATGCACCATCATGCCAGGCTAAAATAATTTTTTTAAAAAAAGAATAAGGCACTCGGGGAGGCAGAGGCAAGTGGATCTCTGTGAGTTCGAGGCCAGCCTGGTCTACAAAAGGAGTTCAGGATAGCCAAGGCTATACAGAAAAGCCCTGTCTTGAAAAACAAAACAAACAAAAAAGAATAAGACCATATAAATCAACGTCCCAAATGAGAAAAGTACACAGTAGATAATAGAATGACATCATCTGTTGCTGTACTTTTAAAACTCTTTTATTTACATTTCTTATGCCTCTTTTCCCCTACTCCACCCCAAACCCTCCCAACACCCCAACACCAGGTAGGAGAGAGAAAGGGTTAGTGGGAGAGGGGGTGCAGTTCTCTTAGCTGCTTCCTGCTGCTTAGGGTCGTCCGGTTCCTTGGAGCCAGTCCCATCCTCCTTTCAGGAGACCTCCAGCTTCTTGTCACACAGCATCAGCAGAAACCAGGAGCCACAGTAGGGAAGCAGCAGCAGCCTTGTTTCTTTCTCGGAGCTCCTCAACACTCTCTGGGCTCTGGCATTTATTCCCTTTCTAGACTCCTTAGATTCAAAGTATTTGCAACTGGCAAAAAGCTCCTCTCAGAGGAGTTGAGAATGGCTATAAGTTGCCATGTTGGTGCTGGGAACCAAACCTCAGGGAGCACCATCTCTCTGGTCCCATCAGTTAACTTATTGTTGTGGATAGAAACATGTTTTTGTTTTAATCCCAGGTGTGAGGTGTGGGACTGATTTAGACTGTCCACAGCAGCAAATTATTTGCCATTTCTCAACTCCAGTTCTAGAGGGTCTGACTCCCTCTTCTGTGTCCTCAGGCACCAGGCAGGCACGCGCGCGCGC
>NW_026587215.1:1761693-1762085 GCF_907164565.1 Psammomys obesus | reverse complement strand
CAAGGCATGCAAAACAAGCTGGTCAGCAATATTCTTCTACCGCCTGTGTGTGCTTCAGATCCTAACTTCAGGCTCCTGCCCTCAGCTTCTGCCCTGGCTTCCCTCAGTGATGGACTGTGATTGGGGTGTGTAAGCCAAATGAACGGTTTCCTCCCAGAGTTGCTTTTGGTCAGTGTTTTAGCACAGCAATAGAAAACAAATTAGAACTGGTGGTGGTGGTGCATGCCTGTAATCCCAACATTTGGGGAGCGGTAGGTAGCAGGTAGATCTCCGAGTTCAAGGCCAGCCTGGTCTACAGAATGAGTTCTAGGACAGCGAGGGCTATGCAGAGAAGCCTTGTCTCAAAAAGAAAGAAAGAAAGAAAGAAAGAAAGAAAGAAAGAAAGAAAGAAA
>NW_026587215.1:1724791-1761683 GCF_907164565.1 Psammomys obesus | reverse complement strand
AAAGAAAGAAAGAAAGAAAGAAAGAAAGAAAGAAAGAAAGAAAGAAAGAAAGAAAGAAAGAAAGAAAGAAAGCAGGAAAACTACTTCTTAAATTATATTTCTTATTTCACCAGAATTGATTATTTTCTGCTGCTCTCCTTTCAACATGAAGGAGGATCAACTTATTCAGGAAGAATCGGGATTCCAAGATGAGGAGGTATTATTAGAATGTTGAAAGTTATGTTGACATTCAGTCTTTCCACAAAAATTCTTGTTTTTTAAGCTACTGTTTTTAGGAACTAAAAGTAGAAATAAGACATACACATAAATGTGTAACGATTTCTTTGGTAAAGGGTGCTAAGTTTAGCTACTTAGCAACTGGCATGAAAGTATTTTGTTTGTTTTGCAGGAGAAAAGATCTAACCCAATCCCTTTTACTGGTAGGCAAATGTCCTTCCACTGGTTACATCTCCAGCCCCGTATGAAAACAATTTAACAGCTTACTCCTCCTGCCTATGCACACTGGTCCTGAACAAGGATGTCAAGATTTGTATTAAATAAAATAGGTCAAATAGAGGCTAGAGAGATGGCTGAGCAGTTAAGCTGGTTGCTCTTCCAGACAGCCAGGGTTTGATTCTTAGCACCCAAATGATGACAAACTCTAATTCCAAGGAATCTGATGATTCTTCTGTTCTCAGAAGATACTGCATACCGTGAATACAGACATACATGCAGGCAAAATGCTCATACACAAAAAGTAAACACTGTTAAAAAAAATATATAGGTTCAAATGTTGTTCCACTGCTTTACACAGTGTTTTCGTTATGGAGGTCATTTCTAAGGACTTTCATTGTTGGTGCATTTTCTAAATATGTAACATGTTTGAAAAAGTGACTCCATTGTTTAGAGAAGTAGAATTTAAGTATTATGGAATGACGAGTGAACCAGTATTAGTCACTCTCAAAAATGTGAAACATTTATTTAGATACAAAAATCTAAAATCCATTCTTTCTATTTCATTTCATTTAGGAATCTTTGTTTCAAGACATTGATCTATTACAGAAACATGGAATTGTGAGTAACTTTTCAGTACTGTATTAAATGGTCCGTTCCATTTTCTCAGCCATGTTCTTACCAACCCTGGATAATCCTTTATTGTGTGGTGCAGGGGGCTGTCTGTGTCTTAAGTAGTTTAGCAACATGCTTGGTGTTCCAGAACAATTTAACCCCAGTGTATGAGAACTGTCCCCAAGGAGCCAGGAGACTGAAGCAAGAAGCAGTCAAATCCAAAGTTGTAGAGAATATAAACAAGGGGAACTTACTGATAGAAGCGTGGCTCTGGACGGCAGCAAGCCCAAGCAGATCCCCACAAGTTGACTTAGAAAGATATATTGGCTAAGATAAAAGTGACTTCATCAAAGCTGGAACAAGTCTGGTGATCTTAAGCTACTGTCAAAATCATACTCCAAGGCCCAGTAATAATAAAACTACACATACCACTCTAGTGGTTTGGTGTGTTTATAGTGTACTTGGAAATTACACAAGAAAACCCCCCCACCAACTAGTGTCACTCTGGGCAGTCATGGAGTTACAACTCACAGATATCTCTGGTCACCTCAAACTGAATTCATACATCTGCCTCTACTCCTGCATTTGATGGGTTAGTACCCCTCCACCTGCAACAACCAAAAATGTCTCTAGACACTGCTGAGGGTTCCCACTGATTAGGAACCATGGGTTCAGCTGGAGATGTTCAGAGCTTCCCTAAATATCCATCCCCCTTTGTCTCTGTAGATCTTACATTAGATATAGAATGCTTTCTTTTACAGAAAATTCTATTTGTCAGAAAACCAGGGTAAATCATGGTGGCAGCAATGTAGACTCTCAAAATATGTGGATGACAACAGCAATCATTGGTGTTAAAAGTTTGCTAAGGTTGTCTTTTTTTGTTTTGTTTGTTTTTCTGAGACAGGGTTTCTGTGTGTAGCCTTTGCTGTCCTGGACTCACTTTGTAGACCAGGCTGGCCTTGAACTCACAGAGCGCCTCCTACCTCTTCTTCCCCAGGTGTTGGAACTAAAGGCATGTGCCACAATGCCCAGCTGAGGTTGTGTTTTAAAGTCTTCATATTAATCTCTTTCCATTGATTTTAGAAAATAGAAGCAAGAGAAAATCTCAGTCTTTTGGTGATATAGTTATTTGTGTTCTTCAGGAGCAGAAGGGAAAAAAAAACTTTGAAAAATTCAGAGAACATATTGGTAATGAAGTTCTGTAGAAAGAAAGAGCTGAACTGAGGGGGTGAATGTGTGATAAATTTGTTAGCTTTCCCACCAACAGACTTTTCTTTTTAATTCCTGGCTACATTGCCATGGTCTCACTAACATTCTTGGGAAAATCAGGGCACAGCCAGAACATTTGGCAACCTGCTGAGTATGCTCTACTCTGATATTTCCAGAACATTTGGCTAGGTGGTGGGTGGGTTCCACCTGGTTTCATGTGTAAAATTAGCATCATGATAGAAGGAGATGGACACGAAGTTTATGACATAGTAAAGGACACTTTTAGGCTGGCATTTTATTAATCTGCTAGGCCCATTCTTTTTTTTTTTTTCAGAACATGGCTGATATTAAGAAACTGAAGTCTGTGGGAATCTGTACCATTAAAGGGATACAAATGACAACAAGAAGAGCCCTCTGCAATGTCAAAGGGCTCTCAGAAGCCAAAGTGGAAAAGATTAAAGAGGCAGCCAACAAACTAATTGTAAGCCGAGTTCATTCTTTTCTGTTTTAGCTTAACAGAGTTGTCTTTGTTGCCTTTCTCATGAACACTAGAAACTACGGTAGAAGCCTTATGTTCTTGAAGATAGACCACAATATACTATACTACCCATGTTACCTGCTTATCACTTCAGTTCCAAAGCCACAGAAGTTAGTTTCTGGAAGACTGAGCTAAGCATTAAGATAGACCTAGAACATGGACTGGCCCTGAGTTTTATTCCTAGAACCAACATGGTAGAGAGAGACATGGTGTGCACCCCTACCACACATACAGTTAAATGTACACAGAGTAATGAAAATCTAAAAAGAAAACCTATTTTGTTTTTTAAAGCTACTTGGAATACTATTGAAGGTGATTATTTTACCCAAACTTGCCTTTATACTACTCTGGCTTTTTGTTCCTCTGCCATTTGTTTGTTTTTGCCTGCCCGTCCTTTGTTTGTCTTGTCTTCTCACATATGCCTTATACCTGCTCTGAAACTCAGTATTAAAGAATTCACTCTTCCCTAGTATAGGCCAATTTGTAAAAGAACTAGCATCAGTTGGGTGGGTCTATGTGTGTGGAACTGAAGTAAATGTAACCATGAATATGTCCACTGAGGCAACTGAGTTCATAACCTATGCCTCCTAGTGACCCTACAGAATGAAGTCAGGCTATCAGAGAAAAGCATATAGCCTTTAACCTAAACTCTCTTTTAGAGTTTTGGGTATCATGAGGTTCTGAAATATTAATGTACAGAAAGTAGTCACCAAGTACCCCTCTCTTCAGAAGACCAAGGCTTTCTATTTCTCCATGTGTATATATGGGTCTCATGATCCCATGGCAGTCAAAACAGGAAGGTAAGACAAGTGGTATTGTGGTCTTGGACTTGGAGAGGACCCAGGTAACCACTGCTGTTCTTGGCCCAATTGCTCTGTTCTAGATCCACTAAGGCACTGTATCCAGAGGTTACTTCCTGAACTGCCAAAATGTCTGAGGAGGTTCCACAGTAGTACCCAGATTTTGGGAAACTACTGCTTTCTAGCTTCTACACATTTTTGTTGTTTTGTTTGTTTGTTTATTTTTTGAGATGTCTCTCTGTATAGCTCTGGTTGTCCTGGAACTCACAGAAATCTACCTGCCTCTGCCTCCCCAGGCTGAGATTAAAGGTGTATGCCACTCCGCCCCCCAATTGCTCCTATATGTCTTTACTTTTTTTTTTTGTCTTCAAAATTTTAAAAAACATTTTTTTGAGACAGGGTTTCTCTGTGTAGCACCAGCTGTCCTGGAACTTGCTTTGTAGATGAGTCTGGCCTCCAACTTGTAGATCCAGGCTGTCTCTACCTCCCAGTGCTGGAATTAATGCTGTGTGCCACCATCTGCTGGCTAACTTCTGGCTTTTTTTTTTTTTTTTTTTTTACATGAATTCTGAGAACTGAACCCAGGTCCTTGGTTTACAAAGCAAAAGTTTACTGACTGAACTATCTCCCCAGCCTCTAAATGTCATGTGTGTGCATGGTGTATGTACATACGTTTGTGTGTGTAGAGGCATCCTATGTCTTCCTTTATTACTCTCACCTTGTTTTTAAGACAAAGTGTCTAGCAGAACCTGTGGGTTACTTTTAGCTAAGCTGTCTGGCCAGTGAGCTCTAGGAGCTACCCCTCTCTGTTCCCCAGTGCTGGGCTTATAAACAAAAACAGCTATACTTAGCTTTTTACATAGCTGCTGAAGATTTGAGCCCAGGTTTTCCTGCATGCCTAGCAAATGTTCTTACTCACTCAGCTATCTTCCCAGCCATACATTTTATTATTTAAGAAAAACCAAAATAACACCTTTTCTGGATCCAGAATCTTATCTTTTCTTAGATAAAGCTGGGCCTGGGCTAACTCTTCCCTCCCTGAAGTTCTTCAAAGTTTAAGAACTATTGTCAAACTGGGCATGAGGGTGCATGCCTGTAATCCCAGCACTTGGGAGGCAGACGCGGTTGATCTTTGTGTATTTGAGGCCATCCTGGTCTATGAGTCCAGCACAGCCAAGACTATACAGAGAAATCCTGTCTTAAAAGCCAAAAAATAAAAAGAAAAGGAGGAAGAAAAAACCTCTGTCAAGAGCATGGAACAACAAAGGAACATAACTGATTGCATTAGAGGCCATTTTCACTGTTCATCACTATATCATCTGTAGATTGTTAATTCTGATACAGCCATGAGTGAAAGACAGTATCACATGAATAGTGAAAACTATTTCTGGGCTACTTGAAATGTCTGGAGCTGAGGGAAAAATGATGGTATTGAATAAGATCAATTGAATCATTCAGTAAAATACTGTTCTGTTTTGTGCCATGAATGGATTTCATTTATTCAAGGAAACCCTCTAAAGACATAATTATCCATATTAGGCTACAAACAAACAAACAAAAAAAACAAATGTGAATTGTGGCAGGTACCCTATATCATGCAACTTAATAAGAATGTGAGATGATGCTAAGGCCTTTTTAAACATAAAAAAAAAACCCAGATTTTTATTTTATGTATGTGTATGAGTGTTTTGCATGTATGCATGCACACTGTGTACATGCAGTGTCCATGGAGAACTCTGGATCAGAGTTTCCAATGGTTGTTAACCACCATTTGGGGGCTAGGAACTGAGTCCAGGTCCTTTGCAAGAGAAACAAGAGCTCTTAACCACTGAGTCATCTCTCCAGCCCCACGCTAATGTTTTTCTCCATGTTCTGATAGTCTTCAAAGAAGAGCATACACAAATGACAACCTTGATAGCTGAACATGTAGGACTGGGAGGCAACTGGCATTCCAGTCATCTTATACTGTTTTTAACCTCTCCATTGTCTTTCTTTAGGAACCAGGATTCCTAACTGCATTTGAGTACAGTGAAAAGAGGAAAATGGTTTTCCATATCACCACGGGGAGTCAGGAATTTGAGTGTGTATCTTAGTTTTTATTACCACTAAGTACAACCTTTGGAGTCCATGTTTCTTTTCCTCTGGCTCACCATGATTTCCACTACTATGGGTAGAAGCAGCTTCCTCCTTTGAAGGAGTTTGTAGTGCTTTGTTCCAAGATAAATGTGAGGCAAATTCCAGGCTGCTTGTAGAAACAGATTGCATTTCTTCCAAGGAATTCGCACTCATAAGTCATTTCAAATTTAGCCTTTATTTATCTATGACTTGAAAAATCTGCTTACATTTTCTTTCTATCTTTGTTGATGAAGAAAATTTCGTTTCTCATTTTGGGTTTACTTAAAATCAGTTGTTAGGGCTGGAGAGGTGGCTCAGAGGTTAAGAGCACTGGCTACTCTTCCAAAGGTCCTGAGTTCAATTCCTAGCAACCACATGGAGGCTCACAACCATCTGTAATGAAATCTTGTGCCCTCTTCTGGTTCATAGGTGTACATGCAGACAGAACATTTATAAATGTTAAACATAATAAATCTTTTTTAAAAAATCAGTTGTTAGCTTGAATATTTTAGAAGAAACAATTTTTAGGCCTTAGTCCTCAGCAAGAGCAGTTCTAGTTTCCTTTTCATTTATTCCTATGATTTCTGACATGTATTGTTATTTTCTCCAAGTTGGTTATAATGTGTTTTCCCCGAAATACTGCATATATCTTTTTTTTGACTGGGTCCTATTAGATTATCCAGGCTGATGTTAAATATAGGATCTTAAGTGACCTTACTGCTTCCAAGCAGTTGAGGCCACTGAATTTAGCTTAATTTTTTTTAATATAATAGTTAATTTATAGAATTTCTCCTTGACTTTCTCTTCTCCTCCTAAGCCTATAATTGTAATATACTTATGAAAGAAGCTAGGTGGTTTACTTTTTAATAGCAGAGCTGGGAGGTTTGCTAATGTAATATAGTCAGGGTACGGTCAGGGCTGCCAAGGATGATGCCTAGGTTTTAGGTCTGAAGATCAGGAAAATATAGATCACTAATAAGAGAGTTGTAGGAGGATCAGATTTAGGACCAAAAGCTGAAGATTGAAGCCTAAACTATTTATTAGACCCAAATGAATGCCAAGTACACAGCTCATTTTTTTAAAAGATTTGTTTATTTATTATTTATGCAGGACTCTGCCTTCATGTATGCCTACACACCAGAAGAAGGCACCAGATCTCATTATAGAGGGTCATGAGCTGCATATGGTTGCTGGGAATTGAACTAAGGACCTTTAGAACAGCCAGTGCTCTTAACCTCTAAGCCATCTCTCCAGCCCTTGGGACTCTCATTTTTAACACCATCACGTCACCAGTTCCTGACCCCAGAGAGCTCAATTTTCTGACTGTCTTATGGCTGGCTTTTTTTTTTTTTTTTTTGTCTAGGGTCCCATAATGTTACCTAGGATGACTTGAACTTGTCATCTTTCTGCCTCAGCCTCCCAAGTGCTGAGATTACAGGCATGTACCACCACACATGGCTCTTTGTCTAATTATTAACTAGTACAATCTTCTCAAGGGCTAAATGTGGCCCAGAGACTGAGTGCTTACCTAGCAGTTGCAAGGCTCTGTATTCCATCAAGAAAGCAAGTTCTTCCCTCAAATGTAAATATCTTTTAAGTCTAATAATCTTAGAAGTTTAGTGAGATTTAGGCATTCATAAATATTCAGCTACTCTTCAGAAGCGGTTATCAACATAAAAACTGCAGATCTAATACCACTTAATTCTTCAGGGGCTGTTTTGTTATTATTAAAAGGCCAAAGTCTCTCAGATTTTGAAAATTCTCAAACACCAAATATTACTATTTGTAATTGTAATATTACAATTTGTAATTGTAGGTTTGATTTGTATCTGTTTAAATCTTTCTAGATTTAAAATATTATTCTTCTGTACCTAATTCTAAATGTTCCTGAGTTTTACAAAGGAAAACATTTTATTATCTCAAATAATTTGGGCTGCCTTCACAGACAAGTTTTAGGGTCGGTTTTTTTTTTGTGTGTGTGTGTGTGTGTTTTAGCTTTTCAACATTACATAAATACCAGAAATTTTGCCTGCTTTTTTCCAAAGCTATACATTTTTAGAGTGATTCTTCTCAAGATGAAGAGTAGTGTGCAAATTCTTTAATAGTCCCCTCGCTTACAGAATTTCCAAGGGCTTTCCATTCTCATGGGATGATTTTGTAGCCCATGTCCTTTTCAGAATTATACATGCCATTGTTTAACTTTTCTTATTTTGTTTTATGTGTATGAGTGTTTTAGCTCCTGAGGGCCAGAAGATGTCATTCTGATGGTTGGGAGCCACCATGTGGGTGCTGGGAACCAAAATCTACCCCCCTGCACCAGTGCTCTTTACCACTGAGCCTTCTCTCTAACCCCTTTCTTAATTGACGTCATCAGAGCCCTCATGAAGTTTGTGGATAACTTCAAAATGCTTCAGTTTGAATTTCAATTGCTGTCTTACATAGACAAATATAAATCTTTTCTCTCAAGGCTTTGTCTGATTTGTGATTGTATCCCCAAAGGCATGCTAATGGAAACTATGAAGACTTTTAAGTGCTCCTACCAGGTCGTAGTACAGAGATTATAATTTTGTTAGCTCTTCTCATATTGAAAACATTAAATGCACTAAAAAATTGTGTTACCAATTAAATATATGCTGTCAAAACCTGGCAGTTCTTTTTACTGCTAACATTGTATATAACATTGTATATATAATTCTTAGTTAGGGTTTCTATTGTTCTCATAAAACATCATGATCAAAAGCAACTTGGGGAGAAAAGGGCTTATTTCATTTTACAACTCCCCCACTCCTTTCTCTCTAGCTTTTTGAAACACTTCTCTCTGTGTAGCTTTGTCTGTCCTGTAACTCACTATGTAGACCACGCTGGCCTTGAACTCACAGAGATTGCCCTGACTTTGCATACCCTGTGCTAGTATTAAAGTGCCACACCCCACTTTCAAAACTGTCACGCTCATCACTGATGTAAGTTAGGGCAGGAACTCAAGACCTGAACCTGGAGGCAGGAAGCACAGGCCTTGGCGGAATACTTCTTACTGGCTTATTTCCCATGGCTTTCTCAGCTTGCTTTCTTATAAGACCCAAGACCACTTTTCCAGGAATAATATTAACAAGACCATTGCATGGTATGTAATTCATGCTTTCTTACCATGTAGAAGACCCTGTTTCAATCCCTGGCACCACAAAATAAAACTTAACAAAACTTTTAATTCCAAATCAAAAGAATAGTGGACATAAAGCCTTACTGACTCATTTACTATTGATATTCAGAAGTGAGCCAGGTGTGGTGGTGCACACCTTTAATCCCAGTACTCAGGGGAGCAGAGGCAGGCAGATTGCTGTGAGTTCAAGGCCAGGTCTACAAAGTGAGTCTAGGACAGCCAAATCTACACAGAGAAACTCTGTCTCAAAAAACCTGATAATAATAATAATACTCAGAAGTAAGAAAAGGGCTCATAAATTGCTTTGTTTATCTGCCTGCCCACCCACAATAGAACCTGTGATCTAAGCAGTTAGTGTCATTTCTTTCAACACTGAATATCTGTTCTTGTTGTATATATAGACAGATAATATGTTACTAATAACATCATACAGATTTCATCTCCTTTTTTGTTTGTTTTTTGAGACACAGTCTCTCTACATAGTCCTGGCTGTTCTAAAACTCACTATGTAGACCAGGCTGGCCTAATGCTCACAGAGATCCCTCTGCCTCTGCCTCCTTAGTGCTGGCATGATAGGCATGCTCCACCACACTATGCTCATCTTCTTTCTTGATATCTGTATTTATACTCTGTCACCAATACTTTATATCTGTTTTCAGTAAATTGCTAGGCGGTGGCATTGAAAGTATGGCAATTACAGAATGTTTTGGAGGTAGGTGGAACCTTAATAGTTTTATATGGGGTGATATATGCTTTTGTATATAAATATATAATTAAATATAAATACATAATAATATATAATAATATAAATATATAATTAAGCAATAAATAATATATAAGTTCCTATTTTGGAGCTTTTGATGAAGTATCATTTATTATAATACAGGATCATTCTAATCTAAAATGAAAATATATACTAACATTAGCATATTTCTTTTGTTTGTTTGGTTTGTTTTTTGTTTTGTTTTGTTTTACAAGACAGGATATCTCTCTATAACCTTGGCTATCCTGGACTCACTTTGTTGACCAGGCTAACATTGAACTCATAGAGATCCTCCTGCCTCTGCCTCCTTGAGTGCTGTGATTCAGGTGTGTGCCGTCATGCCCAACTTGAGAAGCATATTTCTTATTGACATTTTTTTCCTCTTATCTCTGATTACTATAGAAATAAATTGAATTTTTTCTTTGTTCTCTCAAAAAGTAATTGAATCATAAGGTTTATCTTTTGTTTAGGCAATGCATATTCCATGAATACAGAGAACATTTTTTTCTCAGTTTATGGCATATATAATATGATATGTATATGAGTGCATGCTCCTGTGTGTGTGTGTGTGTGTGTGTACAGAGTCTTAACTGTGTGGCCCTGACTAGCCTGGAGCTAACAAAGAACTACCTTCCTCTGCCTCCAAGTACTTATATTTAAGGCTTGCACCACCACACCTGGCCTATATACTATATTTTTACAAATAATCCATATACAGCTGTTTCACATGCAGAATCTTGATAATCTAAATATTTGCAGCCTTAGAGAACTAAATGTTTTTGTTACTAGTTTTGTTAATCTGGTTTTAATTATTTCTATTGACTCAATCTTAGCAATTTTTCTTATTGGATATTATTTATGAGCTTTTTAAAAATATTTAAGCTGAGAGTTCAGTTTACCTAAGTAATTGGTAGAGAAGTTTTCGTATGGAGAACATTGCTGGTGACTAGGGATGTCCCCATTCTAGATCACATCAGCTTTTCCTTGAGGATCTCAGCACCGTGAAGGAGCTTTCTGTGGTCAGGTCTTAAACCTAAACAGTTTTGTTAGGGATGGGTATGTGAGTTTTTTTCCTCTCTCACTTTTGGTATTCACACGTATAGATCTGACAGTTATAAAGAGGTGAGGTCTTTTGTGGAGGGGAGATTGAATCTAGGACGCTGGGCATTTTAGACAAGTGCTCTACCACTAAGCAGCATTCCTAATCCTATGCGGTGTTAATTTTGCTTGTTTAGTGTAAATATCTAAATAGTAACTATATTTTTCTAAAAGTTCTTTTTTTTAAATTTCACAGAATTTCGTACTGGAAAAACTCAGCTGTCTCACACCCTCTGTGGTAAGAACACACACTAAAGTCAATACAGCGGTGATAGAACATTCAGTTACTAGAGCTCTGCTGCTCTGTCTTTACATGATCTTACCCAGGATTATCACATTTTCAAGGAACAAAAGCTCAAGAGGTTAAGTAAACAGTCCATTGTTACACAGATAGTTTTGGAATGTGTGTGTTTGAGGTATTTTTGTCAGTCCTGTGCTATGAACATCTGAGTGGAAGTACAGAGAAGGGAAGTGGTTTATGAGTGAATTGGCAGGAGAAGCGCCCAGTGTGTCAAATTCTTCCTAGTCATCTTATCGGCCTTTTTAAAAAACATAGCAAAGACACAAAATTTATTGAAGGCTAGAATACTTTACTGTCTATGAGATACATTTTGTCTAAAGAGAGGAGTAAAATTAAATTTGGGGCCCAGTAAGATGGCTCAGTAGGTGAAGTCACTTTCTCCAAGCCTGAGAAACTGTGTTTGATCCCTAGAACTGACATGGTAAAAAGATTCCTCCCACAAGTTGTCTGCTGACCTCCACAGATGTGCCATTTCATCATGTCCCTAAGATTAATACATACATAATTGCATATAATTGTGTGTGGGGGGTTCTTTGTTTGTTTTGAGACAAGATCTTACTATGTATGTAGCTCTGCTGAGACCAGGCTGGCTTTTCCTCCCAAGTTCTGGGATTAAAGGTCTATATTACCACATCATATATATATATATATATATTTCTTTTTTTTTTTTTTTTCAAGACAGGATTTCTCTGTGTAATATTCCTGGATGTCCTGCTGTCCTGGACTCACTTTGTAGACCAGGTTGGCCTCGAACTCACAGAGATCTACCTGCCTCTACCTCCCTGAGTGTTGAGATTAAAGATGTGTACCACCACACCTGGCTAAATATAAATTTTTAAAAGAAGTAAGTATATATTTTTTTCTAAAACAAAGTAAATGGGAAATTCTTTATTTACAAAGATTCTATTTGCATTTCTTCTACTTAAATAGGCCTGGTGGTGTATACCTGTAATCCCAACACTCTAGAAGGCAGAGGCAGATCTCTGTGAGTTCAAGGGCAACCTGGTCTACAAAGTGAGTCCAGGACAGCCAAAGCTTCACAGAGAAACAAACAAAAAGGAACATGGAAAAGTAGTTAAAAGAGGGTCCTGATGTGTACCCTAACACACATGAACATGTATACACACAGGCTAGCACAACACACAAACACACACAAGAAAAAACTGGAAAATAGGCAGTATTCTGGAATCAAAATGTCAGTAAATGAAATAATGTGGGTGCCTAGTGTGCAGTACTTTTTATGTCAACAACTGCAGTATAATACATATGAGTTAGGGATGCAGCTCTGTTGATAGTCATATCTAGCACATGAGGCCCTGGGTTCAGTCCTCAGCCTTTATAAACCAGCTCAAGTCTATATGATCTTAGCTCTGAGAGGTGGATCAGCGTTTAAGGTCATCTTTAGCTACATAGTAGGTTAGATGCCAGTTTGAAATATATGAAAATCTGCCTTTTTTTTTTTTTTTTAAAGCAATACTTGGGTTTGGGTAAAGGCTCAGTTTGAGAAAAGTACTTGCCACATAATTGTGAGGACCTGAGTTTGTATGCATAGCACTTTTGTAAAATGCTGAGCACAAAAGCATACACCTATACTCCCAGTGATGGGGAAACTGAGACAGGAAGACTCCTGGCCAACCAATCTAGCAAAATCATTAAGTTCCAGGCTCAATAAGAGATGCTGCCTCCCCATGCTTGGTAGGGCGTGCCTTTAATTCCAACACTTAGGAAGCAGAAACAGGCGCATTTCTGAGTTCCAGGCCAGCCTGGTCTACACAGCAAGTTTCAGTTCAGCCAGAGCTAAGACCTTGTCTCCAAACAAACAAACAAAAAACCCATATTATATTAACTAATGTATTTATTTGTTTTAGGGGCACGTGATGCAATGGCCTGTCTGTGGAAGTGTTCTACTTACCCAGTTCCAGGACAGCCAGGAAAACTCTGTATCAATTAAAAACAAAAGGGGAGGGAGAGATGCTTTCTCACAAAAGGTGGACATATAGGTACACATACATAGGAACAGGTACACATGTCTATAGTACACATACATATATAGTCATGCAAAGTAAATGCACTTAAATATTGATGGCAATTGAAAGGTAACTAAAATAAGTTATTTAGCATAAATTATTTTGTACTTGTTATAAAAATAAAATTAGTAACATTTAAGTTCTAATTCCATTTATTTGGGTGAGTTAACTTTGACAAATGTTTCCTATTGTGAGAGATGTTTAAATTCTCAGTTGAATTATTATCCTGTGTCTTATTTATTGCTGTGAAGAGACACCATGACCATGGCAACTCTTATAAAAGGAAACTTTTAATTTAGGCTGGCTTACAGTTCCACAAGTTTAGTGCATTATCATCACAGCATGAAGCATGGTGGCATGCAGGCAGACAGGGTGCTAGAGCTGAAAATTCTACATCTTGATCCATAAGTAGCAGAAGGAGATTGTGTGCCATACTGGGCATAGCTTAAGCATATATGACTTCAAAACCCACCTCCATACCTACTTCAACCAAGCCTCACCTCCTAATAGTGTCACTTCCTATGGCCACACATTCATACACACGAGTTTTTGAGAGCCATACCTATTCACATCACCACATCCTGGTGGAGTACTTATTTTACCATTGGTTACTAAGGTGGAAGTACAGCAATCTTTTTAGAAGCCAAAGCATCGTTGTTCTTTGCTAAGTTTACTAGCATTGCAACCAGTATAAACTTAATGTTAATTTATGTACTTATTTCTGCAAAGTGTATTCATTCCTGTTAATATTAATTTTTAATTGTTTCCTAGTGACAGCTCAACTTCCAGGAGCAGGCGGCTACTCAGGAGGAAAGATTATCTTCATTGATACAGAAAATACTTTGTAACCCTTTTATTTGAACAAGGCCTAAGGCAGTGTGGGAGAGCAATAATACTACAAAGGATAGTACCTTGATACATTGTTTTTGTAGTAATCCTAGAAACCAAAGATAATGACAGAAGCCAAAGGAACAGCAGTGCAGACCAAGAGCTCACATCACTGCTTGACTTACTTATCTTTACCTCTACATGGTTTGATATAAAATGACAAAACAAAGACATGAGATTAAATTGTATCTTAATAATTCTTAAAATTTCATATCCAAAGATTTTGCCTCAAATAGAGGGAAAGATGTAAAGAACATAAGCATACAGAAAGGAAAGGGTCAGAGCTGTTTGAGACAGGACATGGCAGCTTAATTGATATGAAAGCACTCCAGAATACTCAGGCAGAAAGATGATTTGGGTCTAAGACATGAAGGGCTTTGAAACCAGATGATGGATGTCAATGAGATATTCTTTTCAAAAATCTAGGAAAATAGTAACTTTATCTAGGTTGGAAGCAATAAGAACCAAAAGAAAGCCAGGTATGGTGGTACACACCATTAGTCCCAGCACTCAGGAGGTAAAGACAGGTAGATCTCTATAAATTCAAGGCCGGCCTGGTCTACAGAGTTCCAGTACATGTAGGGCTGTTATACAAAGAAAACTTGTCTCAAAAAGCTAGCAAGTAAACAAGCAGAAAGAACAGGAAACATTAGCAAGAGAAACTATCCAGACAAAGGCTTGAGAAACTACCTGAGTCCAGCAGAATGGTGCTGAGGACAACCAATGTTTCTTGGCAGCGTGTTGAACATGAGAGTCAGGAGGGTGTACAGATTATACTAGGCAATGCTGGGAAAGGGCAGAGTCAGAGATGTGGGTAAACTAACCATAACTTTGATGTGTGCTTGTATTTATGAAGAGGACTAAACTAAATGTACAGTCAAAGGAAGGAGGAACTCTGCGGAGAGCAAGCAAATGGGAAATGTGAAGAAAAGAGAGCAGATGAGAAAGCTCACTGGAGTTGGGAATTATTAGTTCCAGATAACATTTACAGTGGAGTCTGGGGTGATGGAAGCGCCTTGTAAGGAAACAGCAAGAGAGGCAGTGTATAAGTTGGATGGCAGCCATGGTTTGAGGAGGTACCAGGTTCAGAAGATATACTTCTCACTATTGTTTTAACTAGAGGCAAAGGATGAGAATGTTCCCATCCTGCTAAATATGCTTTGTTGTTAACAGGAAACTATTGTACATTAACATTCTTTAGGCTATAAAGGTTTTTGTGTTGTCATCAAGTCCTCTTAATAGTCTCAGCATCTTGCTTTTGTGTTGCTGTAGCACTTTCTTAAGTACTGCTCTCAGGAAGATGATCAGGGTTGTAAAAACAGACCTGATATGTCTGAAGTGCCTTTGCTTTGCCCTCTTCTGGCTGTCAGCTTGGCTGGTCATATAGAAATCCATATGTTGCTTTCCATCCTACAGGGGATTTGCTCCCTCTATCTCCATGACATAGTCTTACTGAATCATACAAATGGTTAAGCCTCTCATATCAAGGCCTGCGTTTTCTGATTTTATGTAATTACCTAGTTCAGAAAATCTTGGATTTCTGAACTATTGTAGAATTTATTATCAAAAATACTCCTGTGGAAGAACTATTTATAGAATGCTGAGAAATCTGGGCATGAGAAGTCTCTGAAGGAGCCTTCTAAGTTGACAAAGGAGGGTAAGATGTTTAGAGCCGTAGCATGAGGGGCTCAGCTGGAATTCAGCTAGGTTCAGAAAGAATTGACATGATGCTCTTCAGAGAGGGAGGAATGGCTCTTGCAGATTAACAATATGGATTTTAATAAGGCAGGAAGAGAATAGTTAGGAGCTAAAGGAAATTCAGGAGGGAAATCTCTCATGTTATTCTCTTGAAGTCTCTCAACCTATACTGCTGACTCTTGATAGTTTTCTTACATTTATATTTTGCTTTGGTATGTTTCAAGCTTATCTAGGGCATGACTATTTATGTTTTCTATAATGCTCTGCATTGATAATGGGTTAGTATGGTTATCAGTTCCATGTTGTATCAATAAATACTTGTAGAATTATTTATACTTCCCCTCAGTGTAAGCCCAACTCTTATTTTTTTTAATTTTTATTTAATCATTTTACATCCCAGTCATAGCACTCTCCCTCTTCTTCTCCTGGCCCCACCCTTCCTCCCTGTTTCCCCTATCCCCACTCCCTTAAGTCCAACTCTTAAGCCTCTGTTAAGATAGTGTCCATGATTTGTAGAAGCTGACGTGAATGACCTTTTGTTGCCTCTTGCCTAGGATGTACAAGGGGTTTAATACCTAACAATGGCATAAACAAAAAAGATAAGTGGGGCAGTAAAGGCACCACATTTAATTGCAGCACTCAGGAGGCAGAGGCAGGCCTATCTCCAAGTTTGAGGCCAGCCTGGTCTATAGAGTGAGTTCCAGGACAACCAGGGTTACACAGAGAAACTGTTGTTTCAAAATAAACAAACCAAAAAACAAACAGAAAAAAAAAAAATGAAAGGAAGGAAGAAAGAAAGAAAAATAAAGATGGCCTTGCTTTACAGCAGCTAACAGTTGGTATTTGATAAAATGCAAACAAAAGTGAAATGAACCTGCATATAGGCATTTTTTTGTTTCTTTTTTTTTTTTTTTTTTTTTGTAGTGTTGCTAGTGGAGATATATTATCTTGGCTGTTATTTTTTTTTTAATTTTTATTTTATTTTATTTTTCTTATTAGTTACATTTTGTTAACTCTGTGTCCCAGCTGTATCCCACTCCCTCATTCCCTCCCCCACCCCACACTCCCTCCCTGGTCTCCTCCCTGCCCCTTTCCAAGTCCACTGATAGGGGAGGACCTCCTCCCCCTTCATTTGACCTTGTTTTATCAGGTATCTTCCGGGGTGGCTGCAAAGTCCTCCTCACAGGATCTCAAGGGCAGGCTCTTTGACCTCCCCACCGCTCCAGGGGAGGAGCAGTCCTGTAAGGCCACAGAGGAGGACTTTTTTGTTTCTTTATTTCACTTGTAACCATGTTAGTCATGAAGGACCAGAGAATAAAGTGTCAATTATTCTCTATAGTTTACCCATTAGTGATTATTAGCATCTTCCAGGGTACCTTTGGGAGTATATGAATTTGCCTCCATAAGAATTTACTAATTTCAGAAAGCTACCAACACCTTTAGAAGATGTATAAAAGCAAAACAAAACAAAAACCTGCTTTGATCATTCCCTTTTAGACCTTTGAGGTTGCTTTTTTATTTTTTTGCCACAAATTATTAGGGGAATGTTAAACTATTTCATATTGAGCCAATGAATAATCTGAAGTGATTTGAATTATAACTCAGTGACATAAGTGTTCTCGAATAGGTCTATTTTTATAGAGCTGAGAACAAAAGAGACTCACAAACCTTAGTTTCTAGTTTTTCTATTTTGTCTATTCTCCACCATAGTCCTAAGCTATTTGTCAAAACTCTTTGTCAGTGCCTTGTAAAATGAGGACACCATAACTAGCTTCTAAACTTATTTTAAAGATTTTTATAACTTAGTATTTAATTTCTGCTCTGCCATGTCTGTGATCCCCACCATCACGTAAGATATTCTGAAGCACTTACGAAAAAAAGCTTCTTAAGTAATCACTAGCATCCAAAATGCCTTTGCAAATGCACTGTTGTGTCTCAGTTGTTTTGCTTGCTGACAGTGCTACCATTTGTAGCCATCTAAACTTTCTTTGGAATTGGTTTATTGGATCCTTAATCTTGGCCCACTCCAGTCGTCCAGACCGCCTTCGTGACATTGCTGATCGCTTCAACGTAGACCACGATGCAGTACTGGACAATGTGCTCTATGCGCGTGCCTATACTAGTAAGAGCCCTGTGCAGTTGCATGTTCGGGTTATGGGAAGGTTGACATTTACCATTTGATGACACAACATTTTCACCTATTTTCAATGTTGTATTTAAAATTTATGCAAATTAGTACACAAATATTATTATCTGTTAAATTCTCGAGGTATTTAAATCCCTACAAATTCTTTATTTGTCCTCTCTGAAATGTAGAGTAACAGCTATTTTCCTATTGTGGTGCTGGGATTGAACCCAGGGTTTCACATGCTGCAGGCATGTGGAAAACCACCAAACTGAAACTCCCCAGAACAACATTCTTTTGGCTGAGGTACTGTTTGCCACATATGCTTAAGCAGATTTTGCAGTCCTGTTTAGTAAAGCGATAAATAGCAGAAAAGAACTCTGCCTGGCTCCCAGACACATGCATGAGCATAGCCTCTGCTTCTAGCGTTTGTAACATTTTCTCTGTTTCCCATCAGGTGAACATCAGATGGAGCTACTTGATTATGTAGCAGCCAAGTTTCATGAAGAAGCTGGTATTTTCAAACTATTGGTACAAGCTTCTAAATAATGTTCACTGACAGCTTTTAGCATGTTATTTTATTCTTCCTAAATAGCCATCTTCCTTATATTTTAAAATCAATGTTTGGTTTTATGTTACTCTTGTGCAGATCATTGACTCGATAATGGCACTTTTTCGAGTAGATTTCAGTGGCCGTGGGGAATTGGCTGAACGCCAGCAAAAATTAGCCCAGATGTTGTCACGACTCCAAAAAATCTCAGAAGGTAGATCTTTAAAATAAAATGGTACTGTCACATAGCATCTGTTGACTATGTTTGCTATAGTATGTTTTACAAAGAAGTTCAGAAGGATGTCAGAGAGTAACATTTTTTAATTACTTTCATGGGAATACAACTATTTAAACTAAGAGGGATTTTGATGTAAATAACAAAAGTGATAACTTTAAGTAATTTTTACTATTAATAAAAAATAGGAAGCTGGACATGGTGGCACATATCATTAATCCCAGCACTTGGGGGGTTGAGGTGGATCTCTGAGTTGAGGTGAGCCTTCCCTACAGAACGAGTTCCAGGACAGCCAGGGCTACACAGAGAAACCTTGTCTTGAAAAACAAAACAAAATAAAAACAAGTAGGAACAAGAGCTTGTTTATAAAATAAACTCGTGGTATAATATTCCTAAACTAAAATCTAAACAATGAACTTTGTCTTTTTATTGCCCTTTTCTTAGTTTCTTAATTTTTTTTTTTCTGCAGAATATAATGTTGCTGTTTTTGTAACCAATCAAATGACCGCGGATCCCGGAGCAACTATGACGTAAGCCCTTCTTTTGTATTTCACAGATATTACTATCAAAAGTTTAGAATATAGATTAAAATCACTTAGAAATAATCAACCTGAGCTGGAGAGATGGCTCAGCTGTTAAAGGCTAGGCTGACAACCAAAAATATAAGAAATAATCAACCTTATCTGGATGTAATATCACATACTTGTAATCCTAACACTTGGGAGACGATGGTAAGAAGACAGAGAACTCAGAATTAGATTGGAGTATGTGATGAAGTCTTATCTCAAAGCAACAACAATAATACTCAACTTTGATATGGACACGTATATCTCAGATGATTTCATTACACAGCACACTGTACTTCATTACTGCTTATAGTGTTTGTTAATCAAGACCTGTTTCTTTCCCCTGTATTCTCTATAGAATAAAGTAGTGTTTTAACTACTTTCATAGGTACTAGCAGCCGATGACATAGGAGTACTGAAGGACAACAAAAAGATCTTAAGGGCTTGAAAGATGACTCAGCAGTTTAGAACACTTTTGTTCTTGCAGAAAACCTTGGTTTGAGCCCCAGCACCTATATGGTGCCTCACAGCTATCCATAATGCCCATCTCGGGGAAATGTAAGCATTAGGCATACACGTGGTTCACATACATACATCCATACATGCAAGCAAAACACTTATGCATGTAAAATAAATCTTAAAAAAGAAAATGATTGCCTGGACTGTAGTGCCACCTTTAATCCCAGCATTCAGGAGGCAGAGGCAGAGGCAGAGCCAGGCCAGCCTGGTCTACAGACTTGAGTTCTAGAACAGCAGAGCTATACAGAGAAACCCTGTCTTGGGGGGGAGGGGAGAAGAAAGAAAAAAAGATCTTAGACAGATAAAAAAAATTACATTCCAGAAACAAACAAGCAAACAGATATACAAGATTGATTTGATTAGATATACAAGAGAGACATCTACAAAAAAATGAACAAACAAAAAACACCAGAGAAGTTTGCTGTTCATGGAAACAATGTCAGTCATATAAAATATATTCAGAATTTACTGAAGTATTTGCACACATACAAGAGTACAGTGAGCAGGGCGTAGTGGCACACTCCTGTAATCCCCCAGCAGTCTGGAAGGCAGAGGCAGGCACATCTCTGTGAGTCTGTGGCCAGCCTGGTCTACAAAGTGAGTCCAGGATAGGCAAACAAGACTACATAAACAAACAAACAAACCAAAACAAACAAACAAACAAACAAACAAACAGAACAGTGGCTCTCTGAAAGATGGCAAGGAATAGCAAAGCAGAGAGAGCTAAAATATGATTGTGAAAACAGAACTCAAAGGAAGGTTTGTTATCACCATCCAGAATGTTTGACTGAATACATGTTGTCAAATAGTCCTGAGTTTATAATGACTTTCAAAAGCTTTTCTTCATTTTACTCAGAAAACTTTTTAGTCAGAGAAAATTTCCAGATTAGCGTAATGAATGCATATGCTGCATTCACTTAGGTCACCAACGGGTGTTGTTTCTCTGCGACACTCTTTCTTCCTCTCCTCCCTACCCCCTCCCAGTGCTTTGAATAGGGCCAGCCCCCATAGACTCATGTGTTTGAATGCTTGGCCATAGAGAGTTGCACTATTAGCTGGTGTGGCCTTGTTGAAGTAGGTGTGTCCTTGTTGGAATAAGTGAGTCACTGTGGGGCAGGCTGTGAGGTCTCCTATGCTCAAGCTATGCCCACTGTGGGACACAGTCTCCTTCTGTTGCCTGCTGATCAAGAGATGGAACTCTTAGCTCCTCCAGCACCATATCTGCTTACACATTGCCATGCTTCTCACCATGACAATAATGAACCCAACCTCTGAAACTGTAAGCCAGCCCCCATTAAATATTTTTCTTTATAAGAGTTACTGTAAACCCCTCCCCCCCCCCCAAGGAGCAGCTACAGAGGAGGACTTTGCAGCCAGTCCTGAAGGTACCTGATAAACCAGGGTCAGATGAAAGGGAAGAAGGTCCTCCCGTATCAGTGGACTTGGAAAGGGACAGGGAGGAGATGAGGGAGGGAGGGTGGGATTGGGAGGGAATGAGGGAGCAGGATACAGCTGGGATACAAAGTTAATAAACTGTAACTAATATTGAAAAAAAAAAGTTACTGTGGCCATAGTGTCTCTTCACAGCAGTAAAATCCTAAATACTTTCTCATTTACATACATGCTGCCATGCACATCTGTGAAATCTTTTTTGTCTATGTACATACTCACAGTCATGCATTGACATATATATATATATATATAACTCTTTTTTGAGAGTTGTCTGGTTTTTTTCTGATTGTTGATATTATTTGTAGACCTTCACATCAACAATGATGCTATCTGTTGTCCAAGTTTCTCTAGTTGTTCTGACAGTGTTATTTATAATTGTAAAGAGGTCATGCATTATGTGTACTTGTTGGGTCTCTTTAGTCTCCTTTAATCAAAATAGCTCCTCAACCTTTTTAAACTTCTATGACACTGATACTCCATTTAATTTAAGCTTATTTATTTTTAACCACATGCATATGTGTATGTCTGTATGTGGTATGTGCACATGTGAGTGCAGGTGCTTATAGAGTCCAGAAGAAGGTGTCAGATCCTACAGGTGGGTTATAAGCATCCCAACAAGGGTGCCCTTCAAGAGCAGCATGTGTTCTTAGCTGCTGGGCCATCTCTCCAGCCCCTTATGACGTTAACTTCTCTCTCTCTGTCTCTCTCTTGTTTGTTTTTGAGACGGGGTTTCTTTGTGTAACAGAGCCTTCAATGTCCTGGTCTTGCTCTGTGGACCAAGGTGGCCCTTCAATTCAGAGATCCTGTTGCCTCTGCATCCTAAGTGCTTGGATTAAAGGCATGCACCATTATGACCAATGTAACATTAACATTTTTTAATAACAGGCCAACTTTCCAGTACTTCTCAATTTGAAGTATCTTTACATTTTTAAAAACCATTTTGTTTATGTGTGTATACACACAGACACAACTTATAGAAGTCAGCTTCCTCTTTCCCCATGTGAATCTGAGAATTAAACTCTGTCTGGCTTTGTGGCAGGTTCCTTTCTCTGCTGAGCTATCTGGCTGACCCTGATTGTTTTTCTCACTGTTTTAAATGTAAAATGCTTTTGACAGGAAAACTACCTAAGTGATATTAGAGCCATCTGAGTACATCACATTAGAAGGCACAACATGGCAGTTTGCCCTGTTATTAAGATGTTAAATTTGGCCAGGCATGGTGGTGCACACCTTTAAACCTAACACTTGAGAAGTAGGCAGATCTCTGCACGTTTGAGACCAGCCTGACCCACATAGCAAGTTCCAGGCCAGACAAAACCACATGGTGAGACCCTGTCTCAAAAAATAAAACAACCAAAACCCAAGATGTTTAGAATGTATTCTTGAGCCAAGTGTGGTGATACACACCTTTAATCCCAGCACTTAGGAGGAAGAGGCAAGTAGATCTTTATAAATTCAAGGTCAGCTGGCTCTATCTACGCAGTTGAGTCCCTGTCAGAAAACAAAACAAAACAAAAAAAAACAAACAACCAAAAAATCCAGCCAACTAAACCAAAAAAGAAAGAAAGAAAGAAAGAAAGAAAGAAAGAAAGAAAGAAAGAAAGAAAGAAAGAAAGAAAGGAAGGAAGGAAGAAAGGAAGGAAGGAAGGAAGAAAGAAAGAAAGGAAGGAAGGAAGAAAGATGATGTTTGTGAAAGTTCTTTATTAGAAAAGACACAAAAATGTCTCTTGGAAAATCAGTAATTTGTGGCTGACTTACTCAGATCATTCAGTATCATATTTTACAATCAGCTTTCACCATTTATTTTAGCACCTGTCAATAATTCTTGTCTAAATTAATCATTTGCTCCAATGTTGCAAAACAAAGTGATTTTACTTTCAACCAAAGCAATGCTTCTATTAGGTGCATATAAAATTATATAAATACTAGCAGATACGTGATATATTAGTACAAATTCTCTAAGTTGTGCTTTAAAATATTTAAAAATATGTGTTTATGTACTTACCTGTTTGTTTTTATTTGTTGTGTGTGTGTGTGTGTGTGTGTGTGTGTGTGTGTGTGTGTGTGTGTGAGTGCCTGCATGTAACTATGTGCAACACTCGGATGCTTGGTGCCCAGTGGGGCCAGAAGATCGCATCAGATTCCCTGGAAATGGAGTTACAGGGGTTTGTGAACCACCATATGGGCGCTGAGAACCAAATCCAGGTCACCTACAAGAGGAGCTGGTGCTCTTCACCACTGAGCTATCTCCCCAGCCCTCTTCAGTCATTTAAAAATTTACCTTAGCACACTGCTGCATCTTTTGCATTTTGATTTATCTTTCAACCTTCAACACTTTTTAAGGGGAAAAAAACTAATGTAGAAAAATATTAACTATATAAATAGTAAAAGAAAAATTAAGATACTGAGGGAACTGAAAGTGTAGCTTAGTGGTAGGATGTGTGCTTAGCATGTGGGAAGCCTTAGGTTCAACTCCTCTTCCTTTCAAAAAATAAATAAAAGATTAAGGAGAAAGCCAGCCATTCATTAGCTCAAATATTTATTGAAAATCTACTAGGTAATAAGATTCTGAGAGTTCATTAGCAAACAAAAGAGATAAAAACCTTTATCTCCACAAAGGACAAAGATAAGTGGTATCCATTTAGCTGTTTAACTCAGTATTTTAAAGTCTTGGTGTATTCTATATCACATCATCTGTAGTATAGTTCTTGAGTGCTTAAAGCAATCTTTTCTCTATGGAGTGTCTTTTGGATACAGGACATGAAGTACTTCACAAAGAGATTAATTTTAAAATAAAAAGAAATGGAAGATTTTTAAGGCTTGCTTTAAAAAGAGAAAATGACTCATTGGCTCAGAGGGAGGAAGTGGGTTGCATTCAGATAAAACAGTACAAGTTAAAGAGCACTGTTCTCTCTTCAGGTGTGGGGAGGGAACACTGAGGAGGCCAAAACTGTCACTCTAGAGTTACAAGGCAAAAAAAATTAGTGGAATTAGGTCAGATAGAGGTTCTTTTTTCTTATGTTTGTAAAAAGTTTCAAAAAGAGTAAAACCATCTTGAATTTACTCCTATAAGACAATGGAGGAAGACTTGAGAGGTTATAGAAAGGAAATAACTGAAGAGGGAGGCAGAGCGAAGAGGTTTATAAAGAGAGCTAAGCAGAGAGCCAGCAACGGTAACAAAGCCTAGTATTTTTGCTGGGTAAGTCTGCTGTGAGACATCTCTTCCACCTAGCCAAGCTGTAAGGAAACAAGGCTCACTATAATTAGTATGCTCTGAAGTATATTAAATTATAACAGTACAGATTAAATACATGTCTTCATGTAAAGCACAAAATTACCACATCTAAATTAAGGGGGGGGGACAGTTTTAAACTAAAGGATGCTGTTAGAAACAGCAAATGCTGTTAGAAACCCTCCCATAAAGAAAATATCTTTGTTTCTTGGTGTTGAGGAACTCCAAGCTGCAGCTCGCCTAGAGCCTGTCAGAGAAATATCACTATAATTGGTATGAATCCCCAAGTACACTGACAATAATTGAGGCTTGTATCCCATGCATTATACTTGATGGCACATCGTATTAAAAAAGAACAAAATTATAGAGGCAAGGAGCTGCTCTATGATACAGCAGAGCAGCGGCTCCTAGATAAGCTACAGATTCAGACTTTAGGGTTGGAACAATCCAGCCCATGAATCCTAGAGATAACAAGTCAGAGGATAGGCCTGAGAAGCTGCACAGCAGGGCAAATGAGCAGCAAAAGACACCATGATGTCACACCTACTTCTGTTGTGTCTGTGTTTCTTTTGTTTTTCCCCTGAAACAGGGTTTCTCTGTGTAGCCTTGGCTGCCCTGGACTTACTTTGTAGATCAGACTGGCCTCAGAGATCCACCTGCCTCTGCCTACCAGAGTGCAGGGATTAGAGGTATGTGTCACCATGCCCAGCTATGTCTGTGTTTCTTAAACAAAAAGCCTTCCAGAACATTTGCAGTCTTCTGGAGGCATCACTTACTCATTAAGCATGGCAACTTATGACTTAACATTGTCAGCTTAAATGAAGAAGTAATATGTTTAGGTCACTAGCATTGTGACCTTATGCAAAATGTTTATGTTATTTGAACCTCATTCTTCCCTTCATTCTCCTACCGCCTAATTAAGAGAACTTATACTTACTAATTACTTACCATGCACCAGGAGCTTTTCTGCATAATCTTATGTAATTCTCATGTAATTCTGGTGTAACTCAGCCCCCTTCCCCCTCCCTGTGCTTTCTATTAAGCCAGTCTCAATATGTGGTTGGACCTCTCCCTATCCCACCCAAATAAGAATTCCAAATTCAAAAGATGGGGCTGAGGGGTGGAGGGTGTAGACTTTTATTTTGTATGTATGTGTATTTTGGGAGCAGACAGAAAGGATGGATGTATTATTACTTAACAACAACTACTACTACTACTCCTGTTATGGGTCAGGAATAACCACACACTGTCCAGACTCAGATTGATGGAAGTTTATTGAATGATGGGCAGACTGACCCATCAGGGACACAATCTGGGCTTGTGGTCTATTTCTAAGGAAGGCTTTTTACATGAAAAACCATAACCAGGTGACCAAGTGTAGTAACGGGGGAAGGGCAGCATTACATCAATTTGACCAATTAGACAAAGCATTTAAGGCTGATTGGCTAGGATATAGGTTTGGGGAACTTTCGAGTTCCCCACCTTTCTGGGAGAAAGGAACATGGCAAGATATTGTGGCTTTGTTTAAATGAACATATATCATTAATTCAAGCAGAACATTCAACCAGTCTTGGATTGTAAGTAAAAGACTATTCAAGTTCTCAGACAGGCAGAGCCTGAGAACCTGAACTTAATTCCACCTTATGATCAAAATGAAGACTTAAAAAGTGCTTTTGTTATGCTAAAGATGAAAGCAGATGTTAACAGAGGAGCTACAGTTATGCTAAGAACTAGAGTAGGTCTCAATGGAGGAGCTATAGAGTTTAAGCAGGTTACAACACTGCTACTACTTTCTCCTCTTCCTTTTCCTTCTTCTCCTCTCTTCTTTTTGAGAAAGCCCTGGCTGTCCTAGAACTTGCTATGTAGACCAGGCTGGCCTCAAACTCGGAGAGTTCCATCTACCTCTGCCTCCTGAATGCTGCGACTAAAGGCATGTGCTACCACGCCTGGCTAACAAAACTTCTTATGCATACTCTTTTTTTTTTGGGGGGGGGGGGCAGGGGGTAGGAACTGAGACACGGTCTCTCTATGTAATCCTGGCTGGACTAGAACTCACTGTGTAGACCAGGCTGGCCTCAAGGCTCAGAAGTCTGCCTGCCTCTTCCCCCTGAGTATTGGAATTAAAAGTGTGCCCCACCATACCTGGCCATACTGTTTAATAAACCATCTCTTCTCTTAAAAATTCTCTTTTGGCTGTATTCTTTTTTGTCCACACTTTACTTATTTTTAAAGCTTCCTCCTCATTATGTTTCATTCTTTTTCTCCTCAATCCCCTTCTTAGATTTCCACCTTGACCCTGCAAGTCAAAAACACTAAAAGTCTCATTCATTATCCCTCTGACTTGCCCTAACCTATGACCTGGATCTACATGCTGACCACAATTTAAGATGGTATCATGTATATTCCTAATTTATACAAGCAGGTGACTCTGCATATATACTGTTTGCCCAATCATACAACTAAAACTAAGGAAGCCAGGATCTGAGCCAAGTATATCTTTGATGTTGAAGTTGGGCAGTTTGATGTTTGAAGTTGCTCCTTGGGCAGGAAGATGTAGTTTAGTGGTAGAATATTTGCCTAGTATCTTAGTTAGGGTTTCTAATGCTGAGATGAAACACTATACCAAAGCAAATTGAGGAGGAAAGGGTTTATTTGCCTTACACTTCCACAACACTGTTGATCACTGAAGGAAGTCAGGACAGGAACTTAAACAAGGCAGGAACCTGGAGGCAGCAGCTGCTTCAGAGGCCATTGAGGGGTACTGCTTACTGGTTTGCATTTCGTGGCTTTTTTATAGAACCCTGAACCATCAGCCCAGAAATGGCACCACCTATAATGTTCTTGATCCTCCTCCATTAATCATTAATTAAGAAGAAAATGCCTTACAAACTTGGATAAACCTGATTTTGTTGTTTTGTTTTGTTTGAGACAAGATTTCTCTGTACAACATCCTTGGCTGTCCTGGAACTCGCTCTGTAGACCAAGCTAGCCTCAAATTCATAGAGATCTGCCTGCCTCTGTCTTCCAAGTGCTGAGATCAAAGGTGTGTGCCAGCACACCCAGTGTACAACCTGATCTTATGGAGGCATTTTCTTAAATGAGGTTCCCTCCTCTGAGATGACTTTAGCTTATGTCAAGTTGACATGAAACTAGCCAGCACACTGCCATGCATAGGGCTCTGGGGTTTAGTCCTTTTGCTGTTGTCCTCCTCCTCCTTTTTCACCACCCCCATCCTCACAACATCAACAAGAACAATACAAACAAGAAAGAAAAGAAGAGAGCTGGAGAGATGGCTCAGTGGTTAAGAGCACTGTCACATGGTGGTTCACAATCATCTATAATGGGATCTGATGGCCTCTTCTGGCCTGTAGGTGTACATGCAGATAGAGCACTCATACACTAAATAAATAAATCTTAAAGAAGGAAAGAAAAGGAAGGAAGGAAGGAAGGAAGGAAGGAAGGAAGGAAGGAAGGGAGGGAGGGAGGGAGGGAGGAAAGAAAAGAGCGAAGCTGATGCTTCTTAGTTTCATCTTGGAACTGTTCTTATGCCCTCAGCTAACTTGGAATTGGAAGACCAGAATGATAGAATATGCCATGTCCTGTTCAACCAAAGTGGGAAAATCTCTTTTAGTTCCTCCTTATTACTAATATCTATTCCCACTGGCTCCCTCATCCTCCTGAGAAAAAGAGGAAAGAAGAGAAGAAAATGTAAAAGGCTATAGGAGGGACGTGGGAGGCTTTCTGATGCTGTTAACTTGGTCAGAAATAGATGTAAATTAAAGCTCTCTAGAAGAATGCAGGGTGTTGTGCCACCTTCTTGTACGTCACCTCAAGACTGACTGCCGCAACATTCAGGAAGTGCAGACACTTTAAGAAAATATTCTTGGACTATGTTTCTTTGAAAGTTGACTGTTTAAATCAAATAATTACTGCCATTTACTGAAGATATCTTATGTGGTAAGTTTGCTCTCAGGGTAGAGCAAATGTGAATAAGTGAGCAGCCGTGTTTCCTGGTACATGGTGGCTCCCATAAGTTATTCATAGTATCTTGAGTTCTCACAACAGTTCTAAAAGGTCAGGAGTTCACCCCAGTCCCCATTTTACTATGAAAGAAACTGAGGTAAAGTAAATAGGTAGTAAATGTTTGACTCACAATTAGGAAAGCAGATAAATAATAGCTGTAGTCATTAGACTAATGCTTTACCTGAATTATTTCATCTTATTCTCACAGTTGTCCTACCAGTTAGAACTATCATGATTCCCCATGAAGAGTCAGAAACAGAATGGTTAAACAGTCACAGGGGTCCAACTATTCTAGTGAAATGACCACTGTTCAGGCCCTCTGCCTTTAAGCAAAGGATCCTTCTCTCAGCAGAGACTTAAAGCTAGCACATGAGGCTTAGCAAAAAAGACAGAGGACTAGTCTGATAAGGAAAATTCATGTGACCAGTGAGTACACTCTCCCCACACATAGACCTCTAGCAGAATCCAGTTTGTTTTAAAGATTTACATATACAATGTTCTGCCTGCTAGCCAGCAGAGGGCACCAGATCTCATTATAGATAGTTGTGAGTCACCATATGATTGCTGGGAATTGAACTCAGGACCTCTGGAAGAGCAGTCAGTGCTCTTAACCTCTGAGACATCTCTCCAGCCCTCCCCCCCCCCCAATTTTTAATCTAAAGATGAAATCGAGGTAAAGTGAAATACAGATGACTTAAAAGAATGTCTTTGTTTTATATGAAAAGCCTATGAAAGACTCAGGAAATCTTGGTTCAGTGGCATTCCTAAACTTACGTTTTATATAAACATTTTATATATGTGTACATGTGTTCCTTTTGCTGGATGGAATTTTGTGTCTTTTACTTAGTTTCAAGTGTTGGTGATATATATAATAAGTGTTAAAGGCTATAACTTCTGCACACAATTGTTCGCAGAATTGTTGACAGAACAAACAAAATTTGAATTTATTCTCTCAAAGATAAGGCTGCTGATATTACATAATCTATTTTGATTAAATATCTCAAAGTTTGAGACATTTTGATAAAATTTTTTAACTATAATATCATTCCTATATGTTTCACAGCCCTTTTGAAAAGCCTATAATAATTTCCCATATAGCTCATCTGCCTTTGGAGAAGGCATTGCTACTGTTCAACCTCTACCTGGAACCATCAAGAACAGGCAGTAGACCCTCTTCTCATGCTGTGGAGGGGGTCACATTAGTAAGAGCAAACAGTAATTTGCTAAAAAGATCTTGGGTATTTATCTAGAAGCTCCACCGTGCCACCTGTGGTCAGGTTGCCAGAACAGACAGTAGGAGGATTACTTCAACTGGGAGAGCTGGAAAACTGTCTCTTTTATATTTGTCTTTATTTTTAATTTATATATGTTTTATTTTATCTTTGAGACAGGGTCTCACACATAGCCCTGGTTATCCTGGAACTCCTGTGTAGAGCAGGCTGGCTTTGAACTCACAGAGATTTACCTGCTTCCACCTCCAGAGTGATGGGATTAAAGGTGTGTGTCACCATGCTCAACTTTACATTTGCCTTTCTGTTGGAAACTTTTTCAAACATTCTTTGGTGTATAGTTTCAAATACAAGCCTGTGTCCAGAAAGACCTAGATTAGGGAGACACAAATTATCTTCTCTGTGTTCATTGCAGTGCTCCTGAAAGCCCTTCATGTGAAACACAGTTGTCTAGACATTCGATGAATAAGGATTATTTAAAATAACAGTGAAGGATGTTTTCTCTTTCCCTTTGTGATGCTAGGATGCTTTGCACATGCTAGGCAAGAACGCTATCCCTGAACTACACCCCCAGGCCAGGAGCATTCTTTAATAGACAAATAACACACTATGGCAGAAGACCACAGAACTACAGGTTCCTAGAAGGAGGCACCTGAAGAATGCATAGGAAATACCTGAGTAAACCCATTAGAGAAAGAGACTTTAATTTCAGAGGTAGAATTATGTGCAAAGGCATCAAGTGTATAAGAGGACTTACTTGAACAACAACAACAAAAAAAAAAAATCTTTTGAATGTAAGAGGAGAAACTGAGTACAACTGTAGTTAAGTTTGTAAGTAGTTATGTTAGGTTTCCACTGCTATAACAAACACCTGAGCTGGGCAGTGGCGGTGCATGCCTTTAATCCCAGAACCTGGGGAGGCAGAGGCAGTGGATCTCTGTGAGTTCAAGGCCAGCCTGGTCTACAGAGTGAGTTTCAGGACACCCAGGGTTACACAGAAAAACTCTGTCTCAAAAAAAAAAAAATAGTATATAGTAGTACTAAAGGCAGAATATAAATAAATCAGGGCTGGAGAGGGTGTAGTGGTTAAAGTGCATATTATACAATTATAAGAACAAGTTCAGCAGTGAGGGGAGGAGACTGGTGGCTCACTAGGCTTGCTGGCTTCCATCCTGACCAAGTAAAAGAAGCCCAGGTTCAGGGAGAGACACTGCCTCAAAGAAATATGTGGAGAGTGATAGAGGGAACCTGCTTCTGGCATTTGCACATTCACAGCACATACATGCACACACATAAATATATGTGCATACAGTAACAGACACACACAAATAAACATATTCTAAAAAGAAGCATAAATCGTTGTTACAGGTTCAGCCAACATCTGACTACTACTATTTCTTCTTCTTCCTTCTCCTCCTCCTCCTCTTCTTCTTTTTTGAGACAGGATTTTTCTGTGTAGATGTAGACTTGCTTGTCTTGGAACTCACTCTGTAGACCAGGCTGGCCTCAAACTCAGAGATATTCCTGTCTCTGCCACCCTAATGCTAGGATTAAAGATGTGTGCTTCCACTGCCTGGCTACACTGACTTCTTGACTGTTAGCCTCAATTACTTGGCTACTGCTTTCTTCATAGAGTTTCATTAAAAACTGTTCTTGTGGAGCAGGAAAGATGGCTTAGAAGTTAGAAGTATTTCCTGCTCTTCTAGGGGACCAGAGTTTCATTCCTGGCACTTACATTAGGTAGCTCACAACTGCCTGTGGCATATGTATACAAAAATGATAGATAGATAGATAGATAGATAGATAGATAGATAGATAGATAGATAGATAGATAGATACATACATACATACATACATACATACATACAAACATAGAAATTTTAAAACGTGTTCTTGTTCCTACAACCTATCTTAAGCAACTTCATACAATCCCAGATAGGCAGCTCTGGTCTAGCCTCAGAACTACATAGTCAGTCATAGAAGTTTTATCTCCAGAGAGCTTCTCTCTGGCCAACCTATAGACTACATATTTACTCTTATACCAGTCAGCCATATCCTCAGTACACCAAGGCTTAAATTTAAAGTGACCCCAAACCCTGAACACTGTCATGGAGCAAGCATGATTTATATTGAGTTGAAACTGTGTTCTTGCAGAATTAAGCAATTATGCTGTGTCACAATTTATTCTAATCAAATATAAGCTGTTTATGCTCACCTTCCTTTACTGCTGACTATTGAGTCTATGTTTTTTGCTAGTTGATAATTATGTTAAGTCTTTTCTTCATCCTATTAATATAGTATGTTGTTTGTTGCTTTATTGAATCACCACCCTTGGCATTTCTGGGATCAATTCTGCATGGTCATGGCATATACTCCTTTCAGCATGCTGGTGAATTCAATTTGCTGGTACTTTGTTGAGGTCTTTTGTGACTATGATCTTTTTGAAGCACTGGCATTAGGCTTATTAAGAAATGTTCAGGTGGGGCTGGAGAGATGTCTCAGTAGTTAAGAGAACCAACTGCCTTTCCAGAGGACCTGAGTTTAATGCCCAGCACCCACATGGCAGCTTACTCCTGTCTGTAACTCCAGGATCAAACACCCTGACACAGACATGTATGTAGGCAAAGCACCAATCCACATAAAATTAAAATAAATAAATAATTTTTAAATGTTCAGGAGCTGGGTATGGTAGTACATGCCTGTAATCCCAGCACTCAGGGAGGCAGAGGCAGGTGGATCACTGTGAGTTCAAGGCCAGTTTGGTCTACAAAGTGAGTCCAGGACAGCCAAAGCTACACAGAGAAACCCTGTCTCAAAAAAAAGCAAACAAAAAAATGTTGTTTAGGGCTCAGTGGACTAGAATGCATACTGTGTTTGCAGAGAATCTGGCTTAGGATACCAGAATACACTTCAGGTGGCTCACAACTGCCTGTAACTCCAGCTCCAGGGGATCTGATGCCTCTTAACTGCATGGACAACTGTACCCACATACACATAATTTTCAGAATAAAGAAAGTTCCCCTTTTTAGTTTTTTTAAATTTTTTGTTTTGTTTGTTTTTGAGTAATGGTTTCTCTGTGTAGCCTTGACTGTCCTACTCACTATGTAGACCAACCTGGCCTTGAACTCTGAGAGATCTTGTTGTTCGTTTGTTTTCTGCCTTTTTTTTTTTCCCCCCCTAGACAGGGTTTTTTTGTGTAGCCCTATCTGCCCTGGAAAGTTTGTTCTACTGTAGGCCAGTAATATAGTTTGTTGTTTGTTCTACTGTGGCCTTGTTCTACTGTGGCCTTGAACTCACAGAGATCTGCCTGCCTCTTCTGCCAGAGTGCTAGGGTTAAAGGCTTGTGCCACCACTCCTGGCTGTTTGTTTTTTGTTTTTTCTTAGACAGTGTTTCTTTATGTAACAAAGCCCTGACTGTCCTGGACTTGCTTTGTAGACCAGGCTGGCCTCAAACTCACAGAGATCCCCTGCCCCTGCCCCTGCCCCTGCTCCTGCCCCTGCCTAGTGCTAGGATTAAAGGCATGTACTGCCACCACCCAGTTTATAAGGAGAATTTTTAACCTCAATAGTTGAATTAAAATATTGTCTCTCTTTCTTGGTGGTTCTGGGAGTTGAACCCAGGGCCTTGGGAATACTAGGCAAGTACTCTACCTTTATCCCTATATTCCTAGCCCTCTTGTTTGTGTTTTTTCAATATTCATGTGTTGATTTTTTTTGTTTTGTTTTTTATTGCTAGATGTTGGACCCCGGGCCTCAAGCATTCTAGGAAAGTGTTTTAACGCAGCCTTCAATAGTAATTTCTTTCAAGCAGAGCATGAACTATAAGCTGGTGTGTTAGTGCACAGCAGTAGCCATATTATTCAAATGGCTAAGGCAGGAGGATTATGAGTTAGAGACTAATCTGAGCTACAAAGCCTAATCTCAAAAAAAAACAAAAATAAAAACAACAAAAAAGGAACTGTTTATCTGGGACTCTCAGAAGCCTAAATTAGATGGCAATTGGTTAGTAGCTCTAAACATTGCCCTCCACTGTTTGCAAATAAGCCTCTCTCTTTGTTTTAGAATATAGATCTGGGAGCTAGGGAGATAGCTCAATTGTAAAATATTTGCTATACAAACATTAAGGACGTGAATTTAATCCCTAACACCTACATAAAAAGCCAGTCACAGTGGCAAAGGTGTGTAATCTCAGTGCTGAGAGACAGAGACAGGCCCATTTTAGGCTCACTGGCCAGTCAGCCTAGCTTAAGCAGCAAGCCTACCAGGCTCCAGAGAGAGCCTATCTCAAACATAAGGCATACCTGAGGTTGATCTCTGAAATCGGTACACACACAAAGAATACACAGCTACACCATGCCTACCATCCTTCCCACAGAGCCTGCCTCTTCCTGGCAAGTACCACTGTATATCCAAATGAATCCTAAAGAAGTGTTTTATTGATTCAGCTTCCAGGCAGATCCTAAAAAACCAATTGGCGGACATATTCTGGCTCATGCTTCAACAACGAGAATAAGCTTGAGAAAGGGAAGAGGAGAACTGAGGATTGCCAAGATTTATGACAGGTATCTATTTGTTCTTCAGATCCTGTGCATGTGCCTTTAACAGAATTGCTACCACTGAGAAACTATACTTACTCCCTGGCAGATACTATTTGCTTGAATTTCCTTCTCAAATATTATGTCATTGTTCAGGAAGTACCTCCTGTGTACTCTGTACTAGGGACCTTGGGGTTCCATAGTCACATTTATTAGTGTCTGATATTTCGGAGCATATAGTGAAGCAAGAATGAAATCACATCTACTTCAGATGAAGGCTGTTATGTTTTTATATACAATATAAGATATATTCTTCTTTCTTTTGTCCAGGTTAACACCATTCCTTTTTAGATGTCAATTTAGATATCACTTTTTTGAACCCGGTATGGTGGTACTCATCTATAATCCCAGCTCAGGAGACTAAGGCAGAAGATTGTAATTATAGACCAGAATGGCCTCCATAGTAAGATAGTATCTCAAAATTAATTAATAAAGAGCTGGGGGTGTTGTCTTAGGCCTGTAAACCAGAACTTGGGAGAGGATGGTGAGGCACGATAATTGTTGCAAAATTGAGACCAGTCTGGGCTGTGTAGTGAGTTCTAAGCCAGCCTGGGCTACAGATTGAAAACCTAGCTCCAAAATTCCCTAAAACAAGGACTAGAGGTATAGTTCAGTGTGCTTACCTGATTTATGTAATACCCTCAGTGGGTTCCGTCCCCACTGGAAAAATTAATTTAACTAATTAAATATCACTTGCTCAGGGAAACTTTGCCTGTAGTACGAGGCAGGCATTCTACCAACTGATCTTTCCCCACCCAGTCCTCGTTTTTTTGAAGGAGAGAGCTTCAAAAAATTATGAGCCCAGGTGGTCTTAAGCTGGTGCCCTCCAGTGAAGGCACTGCCAGGAGTGCTCCTGCCTTAGAGTCTTCGCCCACTTGTTTCTTGGCCTGGAGTAACCCGCCCTACATCCCTTCTCCTAGTCTTCTCATCTACGTCAAGCCTTCGGTCAAATGTTGCCTTCTCCAGGATGGGGGATGGCTCAGTGGGTAAAGTACTGCTACACAAGCAGGAGGACTGAGTCTGGAGGAGCCTCAGTGGTGTTCACATAGAGCTGGGTGTGGTGGTGTGTATCTACAACCCCAGCACTGGGAGAACATTGGGGCTCCAGGGGATCGCCCACCAAGTGCAGCTGAAAGAGAGGGATCCAGATTTAGGAAAGACCCTGTCTTAAAAATGAGGTAGAGACTGATGTCAACTTTTAGCTTCCACATATCATACACATAACTAGCAAGTGCACACACACACACACAACTGTTACCTTAGCTGCGTAAAGCGAGGCAAGAGGATGAGTTCAGTGCCAGCCTGATCTACATAGTAAGATCCTCTCTAAAAAAAGAAAGAAAGAAAAAAAAACCTAATTAATCCCAGTACTCGGGAGGCCAACCTGGACTACATAGTGAGTACCAGGACAGCCAGGAATGCATAGAAAGACTCTATCTCAAGGGGAGGGGGGGCTGTGAGTGTAGCTAGGTGGAAGACCACTCGTCCAGCATGTTCAAGACTGAGTTCGGTTTCCAGCACTACACACAAAACAAAGAGAGCAAAAAGTTATTTGCTTAACAACTGGCCGCCTAGTGCCCACACAGCTTACCGCCCTTACTCAGCTCTATTTTTCTTTCTCCATAACACTAATCTTTTACCCTAACACATGGATTAGTGTGGGATCAGGCTTAGGTCCTAAAGACTTATCAGTAAGTGCCTCTACTGCTGAGCCATCTCACCAGCCCATGTCAAACCCTTTAAGTCACCAGTTAGTGAAAACTAATAATGATTTATGACTAAATCAAAAGAAACTCAGAGTACCACACATGTTTACTCAAATAGGGAATGCAGAAATGAATCCATTGATCAAAAGTTAGTCAGTATCCACAGTTCAGTATTCAATGCTATTCTGTCTTCATAATTTATATTTCTATGAACAGGTAGAATTGCACTAGTTGCAGTTAATGACAACACAGATGCATGGAGTCCTCATAGAACCAGGTAACTGAAGGACATGCTAGACAACCAGCTTTCCATTGCAGGTGCTCAGGACTTTCCTAGCTTATTTCAAAGCCTTTTTAGCTTCCCCGATGTTAGCAGAGCCTGAAGAGAGATGCACCCCAAGAAGTGAGACAAGCCCCACAGGAGCTACGCCACAGGCCTCAAACTACCCTGAAAGAACAGCCAGTTTATCCTTACTTGCCTGTTTCTAAGTTTGGGAGTAATTTTTCTTGACATTCAAAACCTTATATATAGAAGTTGTTTAACAAATGTTTGCGAGGGTTGATAACACTGCTAGGTAAGTTCTATAGTCCACATTTAGCTGTACCAGCGCTGCAGTGTCTCTGGAGACTCAGACTGATGGAAACGTGATGACTGTGACATGTGCACAGTATTTATAGAAACAGAGCTTTTTATAAACTTCTGTTCCCTTGTATTCTGTAGCCCTGAGATGCCTGAAAATGAAGCCACCTTCGCAATAACTGCTGGAGGGATCGGGGATGCCAAGGAGTAGGTGGGGAATCGGTACAGATTGCTTCTTGCTGCTTATTAGGAGCTGGAGAAATGGAAAAGCAGTCTTGAATTTACATCTTGAAATAAGAGTTTTATTTTTTCTGTGTTATTAAAGGAAAGTCAGCAAAAGAGATTTAAAGCTTATATTTATCTTAAAAGTTCCTGCCTGATATGTAACCAACTATATATATATATATATATATATATATATATATATATATATATATAT
>NW_026587215.1:1694306-1724391 GCF_907164565.1 Psammomys obesus | reverse complement strand
CATTCTGAAATTCCACTTAAATGAATCATTTTACTAAGTAAATAATGAAGCACTTTTTTGTTCTAGAAAAGGGATTTGTCTTTTCTTTAATTTTTTAAAAAGATTTATTAATTATGTATACATTGTTTTGTCTGCATGTACACCTGCACACCAGAAGAGGGCACCAGATCCCATTACAGATTTTGTGAGCTTCCATGTGGTTGCTGGGAATTGAACTGAAAACCTTTGGAAAAGATGCTCTTAACCTCTCATCCATCTCTCCATCCCCAGGAAAGGGATTTGTAACTAGATTTATTAAAAAACAAACAAAAAACAACAACAACAAAACACCTTTCTGAGTACTATATTTTGGCTTTTGTTTGTTTGCTTCTTGAGACAGGGTTTCTATGTTTAACAGCCCTGTTAAACATAGTGAGTCTGGCTGTCCTAGACTCACTCTGTAGACCAGACAGGCATTGAACTCACAGATATGAAGGAAAAAAAAAAAAAAAAAAAAGCCAGTCAGCACTCCTGATGGCAAGCCATAGAAACTCAAACTAGCATGTGCATGTCAAAAAATTCATTGGCTCAGGGAACTGAAAAGCCAGCTAAAGAGCTGACTTTTGCCATCAGTGGTGCCCAGATCTCAAATGTGTTTTCAGACATGAACCTGCCACCCTATCTGCTCTGCTGTCCTTAGACTACTAATGTCTTCAGCATAATGTTCCTACAAGGTAGCCAAGGTGCTGCCTGGAGCTTTGGAGTGTTCTTCCACCAGTCTGTACATCCAATAGAGAAATTGTGCCTTTCCTTCACTATCATCCATCGTATGAAGTGAAGACCATGTGAAACACTACCTATATTCAGAGCTTGCTGTAGCAAGAAGCTTGATGCCTTCACCACCACTGGCATTTGGTAGGCTCAAGGAAGGCACAAGAATGTCCTTTGTAGTGAAAAGGAGGACTGATTCAGGCATGCTCTGACTCGAGGCTCGTGTGGAGAAAAAACTGGAACATTCACCTGGTAGAAACACGGAGAACAGTGCAGGAGTAACATCAGCATGGGGGTGATGTGGGCAGTTACAATGATCCAACTGAGACAGTGACAGATGAGACCAGGCCAGAGTCTAGGTCAGTGGTAGGTAGGTCACTTGCCCATCATGCTCAAGGCCCTTCAGGACATCAGAATTGGTGTGAGATGATCTGTAAAGAAGGAAAGACAGCCACGGGTGCTCTTGACAATGTTTTCTAGCTGAGGAAGGAAGGAAAACAGCTTTCATCAAGGAATGGAGAAGTGTGGTGAAGCACAGCTCTTTCACCTGGAAAGGTCATCGAATGAGTTGCTAAGGCTGCCCTAACAGTTACTGAGGGTGTGCTGGGGTATACAGCTCAGCAATAGAGTACCTACCTTAAAAGTACAGGGCCCTGGGTTTGATCCTCAGCACTTTGAAAAAGAAAATAAAGCAACCAAAGCAGTACACACTGAAGCCAGAGGAGGTGTTAAACAAGAAAAATGTGCTAGCCAGATGTGCTGCACATCTTTAATCTCAGGGGGCAGAGACAACTCTGTGAGTTGGAGGCCAGCCTGGTTTACATAGCAAGTTCCAGGCTAGCCAAGGCTACATATCTTGGCACAAAAATAAATAAATATATATATATACAAACATTTGTTTGGTTTTGGTTTTTCAAGACAGGGTTACTCTGTGCAGCCCCGGCCGTCCTAGAATCACTTTATAGACCAGGCTGGCTTCAGACTCAGCTTGGTCTTTACATCTAATTAGGTTTATTCATCTGCAAAGAAAGTCAGGCAACATTGCCTTTTGTCCGGGATAGCAGGAGGCCCAGCTGACATGTTAGTGTCCTTCTATTATAAAGGAGGAAAGAGGCTTGTACTATTTTTTTCTATGCCAATTTTAGTGAGTGTGTTTAAGTCTGAGGACAGCTTTGTTCCACCATGTTCCACCTGGGATGAACTCAGTTTGTCAAGATGTAGCTGCCAGCCCCTTTACCCACTTAGTCATCCAATACGAGAAAGTCGCATTGGATAAGCACCGAGCTGCACAAATCTCCCACGGCAATGAGAAATACACTGAGTGCGTAGCACGTACCTTACAAAGAGCTTCCGATTTTGTGCTGTCTGGAAAGAGCTAGTTGGCCAGTGTCCCACTCTCTTTGGCAGCGGATGAGGAGCACAAAACCCAAGCAGTTTGTTTAATGAGGAAATGTACCATCTTGCGAAAGAAGTCCAGGTCATCAAGGGCCTGGGTCCTATTCTTTATCCTCTCTGCCCTGGTTTTAGTCTCCCAAATCTTCCTTCCTGGCCAAAAGGTGGCTAGAGCAGGTTCGCTGTCACATCCTATAGGTGTCTAGAAGAAACAGCTGCAGCAGCTGCATAGCCAGGGAATGGCCAGGCTGGAGGGTCTAAGGAGGCCCCCTGTACCCTAGGAGAGTGCCAGGAATGGTCAAAAGGCTAGGACTGCCCTCTGCAGTGATGCCATCTCTCAGTCTTCTTAACCCAGTATACTTTCTGCCAGAGCAGGGCTTCAAGAGAGTAAGCACACTCTTACCAAACCTCTGTTGGCTTCCTAGTGGCCCTGGAAACCATATGCTGGGGCATACACAAGAGTCCGAAGTCCCAGGAGTGCAGCTTCTTAGACCAGCTTGACCCTTGTGGGAATGGAGCTTTTATCTTCCAGAATTCATCTCAGACCCGTCATGGCTGCGCGCAACTGGCGATCTGACACCCTCTTTTGGCCTTTCTGGGCACTTCACGCTTGTGTCAGACATACACACATGCAGGCAAAAGCCTCAGACACATAAAAGAAAAACAAACCAGTAAAACATAGTCATTTCTGGAGCTTTCCAGTTAATATCTTTGGACTAGAGATGTGTGTGACAGCTGAAGCTACGGTACTGAGAAGTTCATGCAGGTTTAAGTTCAAAGCCTGAGAAATCAGTTATCGTGGGGAGCCAAGAAAGCCCATACACGGAAAATAAAGCTTAAGAGTTTTTCCTTCCGTTTTCCTGGGAACGTGGAACTGGCTCCCCCCACCACCTTCAGTGTTTTGATTTTTGTTTGTTTGTTTTTGTTTTATTCTGAGACAGGGTCTGTCTGTGTGACGGCCTGGCTGTCCTGGAACTTACTATGTAGACCAGGCTGCCCTTGAAATCTTAGAGCTCTGCCTGCGCCACCACGGCCGGCTTTTCTTTCATTCATTTATTTTCATTTATTTATTTACTTATTGGCTTTTTGAGACAGGGTTTCTCTGTGTAGCCTTGGCTATCCGGGACTCGCTTTGTAGACCAGGCTGGCCTTGAACTCACAGTGATCTGCCTGCTTCTGCCTCCCAAACACTTGAGATTAAAGGCGTGCGCCACCATGCCCTTCTAAAAATTTATTTTCTTATTTTTTGGGTGTGTGTTTATATGAGAGTAATAAATATAAGCCCAGGTGTCTTGTTGGTTGGGTTCAGGGAGGAAGCTGAGAAAACTCACTTCAGAGAAGGAAGCTTAAACATGCAAGCTTTATTTTCTGCGTGTGAGGGGAGGCCATCAGGAGGTTCAGGATCTGAACCCCAAATATTACATAAATATTAAAGGGTGAAAACACCAAGGCAAGGGGCCTTTAGTGAGTGGCTGGTTCATCCAATCATATTTTAACATTATGGGTTAAGCAAGGGGGTATCTGTTGGAGACTAGGCCTGATCCAAGACATCTGGCCTTAAAGTAGTTCCCTAAACATTTGGTCCAGAAGTAATTTATCCTCCTATACATTCAGTCCCAGCTCAATGTGATAGGGGAACAAAGGAGCAGGTCATCTGTAGTTGGTGAGGGCTTAGCAGGAATATATTTTTATAACTTAGGCACCTTGGTTAAGATAGCAGCAAGTTTTATATTCTTTTACAAGTTCAATAGGCAATTAGAAAAAGTTTCAAGGGGCAGGGTAGAAGCTGGTTCCCCAAGCTTGGGAATGTAAACCTAGTTTGGCCCTGCTATCAAAAAGAGGGAGCAAAATGGAAAAGTTGCTCTTGAGAAGGCTGGGCTCTGGCAGCCCCTTCCTTACAGTCTGAGGAAGCCAGAAGAGTTCATTGGATCCCCGGAGCTACAGTTATCTACAGACCGTGCTGAGCATTTTTTATGCAGATACTGAGAACCAAACTTGGGTCCTCTGCAAGAGCAGTATGCACTCTTAACACTGGCCATCTCTCCAATTCAATCACCCTTCGCATGAAAATTCGAGGAACGCAAAAGTCCATTTTTTCTTACAATTTTTATGATTGTGTATGACGTGTAAGCGCAGGGTCTACAAAGACACATGTGTGGAGTCAGAGGGAAAGGTCTCTCCTTGACTCGGCCTCACTTCATACTCTAGGGTACCCTGCCTTCCAACGTCTGGACACTCTTCTCCCTGCCTCCCACCTCACCTTAGGAGTGCTGGGATCACAGACACAAGCCACTGCATCCGGCTTTTTACTTGGAATCCAAGGATGACGCCCAGTGAGTCGGGCTTGTGTGGTAAACACTATTACTCCAAGTAATCTCACTAGCCACCAAGAATGTGAAGTGTGTTCTTTGGATTCATTTTGTAATGAAAAACTTATCTGCCAGGGAATCTTAAATCTCACTTCTTTAGAGAGTAGAAGGAATCAGATAATGACACATATAAGCGGTGTGAGGACAAGAATGCTGAGATTCTAGAAGACAGAGACTTTATCTAGTAGCACAATATTAATTATTCCAAGGAAAGAAAATGTAGGGAGGGCTCAGGAGACCTACCTACTTTATGATCCATTTGTCATTACACAAGCCAGTCCAAATAACTTCGGCGTGTTTCCAAGTATGAGCACTGTAGCTTTTTCTCTTTTTTCAATAGGGTCTCACGTAGCCCGAGGCTACCCTCGAATTCACTATGAAGCTTTGGGATGCCTGTGAACTTCTGATCTTCCTGCCTCCACTTCCCAAATACTAGGATTGCCGGTCTGTATCACACCTAGTTTGTGTATTGTGCCGGTCGGACCAGGGCTTCATGCATGCTGGGGAAGCAGATTACCAACCTTGGTGTGTAGAATTAATAGGAGCCTTTCTAGCACCCGCCCCAGCTCCCAAATAAATGACACAGAGCCCTATTAGATTTCCTCAACAAGCTTTATCACTGGGCAGACAGTCTGCCATTCTAACCCAATTTTGCTGGTCTGGCCACCGCCCAGCCACCTTGCCCTTTTAATTGCCATCTCAGTCTTGCCTTGGCCCTCTGCTGTAACTCTCTGCCCTCATGGAGAACTCCTCATGGTGCCTTCCTCTTCATGGCGATTTCTTCTCCTCTCTTTCTCTCCCTGAGAACCCTAGACTGGGTACAGAAGTCCCCATCCCCAACGCTGGTGCTTCATAGTCTTCGGCTGACTATATTCATAAGACTTGATCTAGGGGCTGGACAGATGGTTCAGTGGTCAAGAGCGCTGGTTATTGGTTGTTCCACGGGACCTGGGTTCAAATCCCAGCACCCTCATGGCAGCTCACACCCATCTGTAACTCCAGTTCCACGGTATTTCCCACCCTCACACAGACATAAATGCAGGCAAAACAATAATATAAAATAAAAATTACACACACACACACACACACACACACACACACACCTTTTTTTAACCCAGGTGTTGACAGCGTGCATTATGAGGGGTTCAGCAGCACCCCTGGCCTTTAGCCTCTCGCTGTCTCTACATGTCAGTGGAACTCCCCCCTTCCCCGAGTCATGACAGTAAGAATGCCGCTGACTTCTTGGGGTACAGACTGGTAAAAAGCGGAAAGGGCACAAGTATTCAATGTGGTTGCATGGGAAAGGGGGACAAGAAGATTCAATGGTTCCGCAACTATATCTTCCCAAAGCGGCCACGCTGAATAAATCTGCCTTTTACTACTTATTTGGCTGTTTTGACTTCTTGGGAATGGGTGGCCGGTGACTTCTTAGGATATAGACTGTGACCCCAAGTTCAGTAATACCCCGACATTATCCGTTGTCTCGTAGGGAACACTGGAAACACTGTTATTCGCCCCTGATGCTTCAGTCCTCCATATCCCAACCACCAGCAATTCACTGGCTCCATCTTCACAATCGAATCATTTCTCCCTAACCCAATGGTATTAACCGACACCAAATTCCACCATCTCTGCCTCACCGCTCCCCAGCAGGATCTCACTATGTAGCGCTGCTGCTCTGGAATTCACTATGTAGAGCAGACTGGCCTGGAAAGATTGCCCTGCCACTACCTCTCCAGCGCTGGGATTAAAGGAATGGGCCACCAGGCCGGGTCTGCACAAATTAACTGTTTCTGCCCTTGTTGCCTCTCAATTTTCACTGCAGTCAAAAGGGCCCCTCTTTATGTCACTACTTTAAACCAGAGATTTCCACCTTCAAGAAAATCAAGCTCTTTAAGTGGTCTCCAGGTCCTTCACAACAAGGCCCTCGACCGTCCTTTCTCCTTGCTCTAACTCTAGCCACACTTGGACTAGGAGCTTGCATAACTGATCTTCCCTCTGACAGGGTCCTTTCTTTAGACCTTAGCTCAGATGTCATTTGATAGGTGGGGGATGCCTTCTGAGAACACCCAATGTCATTCCATCTCAGGCTGTAGCTACCCCTTTTCTCTCCTGTTTTATTTTTTGGGGTTTTGGAGATGGTTTCTCTGTGTAGCCCTGGCTGTCCTGGAACTCACTCTGTAGACCAGGCTGGCCTCAAACTCGAGATCCACCTGCCTCTGCCACCTGAGTGCTAGGATTAAAGGCGTGCGCGCCACCTCCTTCAGGCTTCCCTCCAATCTTTTTTGGGAGTGCTATGTACTCAATCCAGGGCTTCCTGTTACAATCAGCCCGCACTTTTTCCATGGCCTCCACCCCTGCAGCCCTCCACTTTCTTGTTCCAAGTTAGCAAAGTCTAATAAACATGTCATCCGACTCCCTCTCTACAGAATAAACTCTGAGTAAAGGAATGTGTTGATTCCCCAGTGTCCCGGCATCTAGCACAATGCCTGCCTCTCCATGACTGTCTTTATGGCCAAAGTGACAAGTGGACAGGCTCTCAGAAAGCCAATAACCCGGGCAACTCTCAGAACAGGAGAAAAGACTCAGCCTCCAAGATGTCGGCCTCCTTTCTCCGCATCTGTACTAGAGGTCTCAAGGACGCTGCAGCCTCACAGTTTTACAAAGCCAATTTGGCCAAGCTTGTGTGGCTTGGCAGCGTGCAGGGATGGCAAGCACAATAATGTAGGACCTGGGTGGCACACGCAGCCTGGCCTGGCCTGCCTTCCCCGCACTGGGTCTGCAGACCCCTGCTTGGAAAGCCCACCGTTTCGGCAGCCGCGGACCCGAGCCAGGAACCCAGTTTCTTGGAGGTCAAGGCCCAAGGCGCCCGCTTTAGGAAGGTCTCCGGGAAGGTGTGGCTCCTGTGTGAGCGCTTCAACTGTGCCCAGCGAGCACACATTGTTCGGAAAATGCAACTCAGGGCGACCTGAGGAAAACACGGGGTGTCTTTTAATCCAGCCACACCGTCGGCCCCTGCAGAGGGAGACACACGACGCATACAACATGGCTGCGGCGCCACCGCGGCGAAAGGCAATGGGAAGGAAATGGCGCCGGGGCGCGTGGCCAGCGTGGAGCACACAGGGCCTCGGGGCGAGAGGCCAAGGCCATCCAAGAAGGCCTCAAGACTCCGGGTTCTAGTGCCTACAGACCCCCCCGAAGCCTGACCAAAGCAACATGGACGGCGGCTATTGTGTCTGCACAAGGCCAGCCTCAAGCGCCGTTTGAGCTCGGAATGCTGGGAAAAGTCTATTCTCTAAACAGAATGCGCTACGAAGACTGCGCATCCTCGCAATAGAGGGCAGGCCAACGACGCAAACAATGTTACGTCGCGCCGGAGGCTCGCCCCACCCCCACCCTACGTTCTAGAGCTGGCGGCGCGAGAGCGCTACGCCCGTTGCGTACACCGCCTTGTTTAGGTGGGCTGACAGGAGCGCCCGTCTCCGTCACCGACGTAAATCGATTCCCAGAATGTCTGTAGCATCGCGCGGAGCCCTCCAGGCGCTGTTTACGTAGCGTCTCGGCCGTGCGTAGCGTTAAGTTGGAGCAGTCTCAGCGGCCGCCGCCATTTTGTGCAGTCGCTGGGAAGGGAAGGAGACGCCTAAACCGTGGCACCGCCTGGTTTGCGCGTGACCAGACCTCCCCACTGCCCTAACAGCCCCGATTCTCTGTGTTTTGCTCCCGTCTCCGACGAGAGAGGCGGCGACGGTGGCGTCTGCGACGGGAGACAGCGCGTCGGAGCGAGAGAGCGCCGCGCCTGCCGCCGCCCCAACAGCGGAGGCGCAGCCGCCATCGGTCGTCACTAGACCGGAGCCGCAGGCCCTCCCGAGCTCGGCCATCCGTGCCCCGCTCCCAGATCTTTATCCGTTTGGGACCATGCGCGGAGGCGGCTTTGGGGATCGGGATCGGGACCGGGACCGCGGAGGGTAAGGGGGAGGTGCGGGCGGGGGGCGGGGTGGCCCGCGGAGCCCGTGGCTCACGACGCACAATGGCGGCGGCGCGCGGGCCGCAGGCCCGGCCGGGCGCCTCTGCGGACTGCGGGCCTGGCTCGGAACGGACAGGCCGGCCTTGTCGCCCCTCCTGGCCCGCCCGCCGAGCATCTATGGTTCCCCCCCCCCCCGCCCCCCCCGCAAGCCGCAGCGCCTGTCGGGGAAGAACCCGGATGCTCAAGTTCCGTCTAGGAAAAGCGGACTTGACATGGTTTCCTTTCCGTTATGCCTCCAGCTGTCCCTGTTAAGGGAGGGTCTGGAGTGGAGAAGACCTTTTTACATGCTAAACCAGGCTTTACCCCTGCCCCGTCACGTTTGGTTAATTGGACGCCCCTTTAGATGGGGAGTGATAGAGTTGCCTTCTGTCTAGAAGGTCGAAGTTGGGAGAGCCAGGAAAGCAGGTGACATTTTATTTATTGCCCATTAAAGAGCCAGTTGTACTTCAGAATTAATTTTGAGGCCTAAGCTAGTAAGTTTTGTTTCTATATTTTAAGTTGACGTAGGAAGCTTTTGTTGTGTTGGTAGAGAAATCCTTGAAAGTGTGCCCTGGAATCTGTACACTGAAACCATGCTAATGTTGTTCCTGACACCTAGGGACTGGGAACAGTTCACCTCTGGGATAAACTCTGGGTGTGCTTTTTATTGGATACAAAAAAGTCTTGGCTGGTAGCGGTGGCACATGCCTGTAATACCAGCACTCAGTCAGAGAAAAGACATGTTGATCTCTGTAAGTTGAAGACCTGCCTGGTGTAGTAGTGAGAGAGCCCACCTCGAAGAGGGGGGCGGGGAGCCTTTAAAAGTAACAAAAGTATTGAAAGCAAACTAGACCCCTAGAGGTGTCAAATGCCAGTGATCCCAGCACTGGAGACTAAGGCAGAAGCTTAAGCGTTCAAGGCCAGCCTGGGCTACACAGATCTTGTGTTTACAAGGTTCAAAGTGGGAGGCAGTTTTAGAAAGAAAATGAAAATTCAGTTAAAATAAGCCGTGTAAAGAAATCTTAATTTTAGAAGCTTTATTTTTTTTTTTTTTCCTAGATCATTAAAATTCAAGCAGTGTTGGCTTGCAGCAAGAATGGAAATAACACATGGGAGCCACACTAGACTCATTTGAGTTAGGCTAGAAACTTCTTAAAAATTGGGTTTGAGCTTTTGATTTTGGTTTTTTGATTTCGAGACATGATTTCTCTGTAGCCTTGGCTGCCCTGAGTTCCATTTGTAGATTAGTCTGGCCACGAACTCATAGGGAACAGCCTGCATCTGCCTCCCAGAGAAAGATCACAGCTGGGATTACAGGCGCGTGTTACCGCACCCAGCTGGATGAAATTCTTTAAAAGTAGTTACTATCAAATTTTCTCCAGTTCTGTAGTGGAATAAGGAAATGAGGTTTTAAAATGCCTTTAAAAGCTCTGTACTTTACATAGGTTACTCCAAGTAAAGATGATTTTAGGATTTGTTCTAGGAAAAGTAGCTTCTAATTTCTTACAGTTTAGGTTTGTCAAATGGCCATATTTGTATTCTTGTTTAGCTTGCCTGTTTGTTGTAAAGGATATATAAAAAACAAGACTTCATTTTAAATCTGTTTGGAGCCAGGGTTGGATAGATCAGACTGGCCTTTAACTCTGACCTTGCCACCACCTTTTAAGCGCTAGCATTGCACATGTTCAATACCATATCTAGCATTAAACCTTTTCAAAAACAAAATAAAAGACTTTAGCCTACATATTAATTTTTTTCTGTAACTCGGGACCATGTGGCTACAAGATTTATGAGGGTCTGCCTCAAAACAAGAATAGTACTATTTGGGGAAGAAAAAGGAGATAGAGTAAAATGTATAAATATAAAATAAAGATCAAGACTAGAGAGGAAAGTAGTACAGCTCTTTATTTTGCCTCTTTCTTAAGAATAAACTAAAGGTGAGCACTAAGCCCTTAATGTCCCAAAGTTTGCCTTTGTAGATTAGTGGAGAAGTGCTTGCCCCAGCATATGGCGAAATTGGCCAAAAAGCTGTTACACTTTTGAGGGACTCACTTGAAGCTTGTTTTTCTCCACAGTCTTGCTCTTGCAGTTTGAAAGATTATCCTACCCTACGAGAGGGGTCCTGTGAAGGTTTTTCTCCATGCAGAATCTCTAGTACCAGTTTAGAACACTTGGTAAGAAGTTGGTACCCAGTAATTTTGTCAGATGGCTAAAATAGGTGGTAGTACTATTCTCTGTATCGAAAACTGAGGTGCAGAGAAGTAAAGTTTGCTCCCAGATCACACAGAAAGTTGCAGGATTAGAATTTGAATCTTGTCTAGTTTCAGTCTACGCTGTTATCCTTAAGATATGTAATGTTCTTTTTAAAGGGGTTTCCAGGAACCATCGCTAAACATGGGCAGTGGGTGCTAATGAATCTACATTTTCTTGTGTCTTCTAGGTTTGGAGCAAGAGGTGGTAGTGGACTTCCCCCGAAGAAGTTTGGTAATCCTGGGGAGCGGTTGCGTAAAAAGAAGTGGGATTTGAGTGAACTCCCCAAGTTTGAGAAGAATTTTTATGTGGAACATCCAGAAGTAGCAAGACTGACTCCGGTAAGAAAGAAGGGTGATAGAGAGAATGTTCAAGTAGAGGTTAATAATCCAAGTGTTGTTTTGTGCTTTATGTTATATTAGGTCAGATCTTTTTAAGTTGCTGTGGGTTTGTTTTGTTTTGATTCTTGTTTCTGAGACAGGATTTCCCTGGGTAGCCCTGGCTGTCTGTCTTGGAACTCACTCTAGACCAGGATGGCCCCATGCCCAGAATTCCACCTGTGTCTGCTTCCCAAGTGCTGGGGTTAAAGGCATGTGTCCCCACCACTCAGTTTGTTTAAATAGTTTTTGTTGTTGTTTTGCTTTGGTTTTTTTGCTGTTGTTTTTGAGACAGGCCCTGGCCAACGTGGAACTTGGTATGTAGCCCAGGCTGCCCTCAGACTCAGAGATCTCCCTGCATCTGCCTTCCTTACTAAGTTGCTGGGAATAAAGCACATCACCGTATCTTGACTTTGTGTTATGTTTTAATTTTTATGTGATGAAATTATTGTATGTGTGGCATGGTCTCACTGTGGCTGGCCTTTAATTTGCTGTCCTGTTACTTCAGCTCCTGGACTGCCAGGGTTACAGGTTTCTCTTTTGTTAAACCCTGAGCAAGTACTCAATCATTGAGGTGTTTGTTTGTTTGTTTGTTTTTAAGCAGTGTCAGCCTCAAACCTTAGCACCACTTGTGTATAAAGTTGTGACTACACCCTCACAAACTTAGTTTTAAAATAAACTAAAATTGTATATTTGTGTGCTTTTAACCACCTATGTGTATTCTCTACCTAAAGGTGATTGCTGGTCTAGAAAAATTATATAATGGAAAGAGCATTTGGGCCCAAGTTCTGCGGTTTGTAGGCTGTCTCACTATGTAACCCTGGCTGATCTGGGACTTGTTTTGTAGATTAGGTTAGCTGTGAACTTGAGGTGATCCTTCTACCTGCTGTGCTGGGATTACAAAGCACTGCCTGGCTGCCTAGGAATTCCTCTTGAAAGGCTTTTTTTCCTGTGGAAAATGGAGCCTCTTAGTCATGTGCATCACAAATTTGAATTCATGTAAGATATATTTATCATTGTGTGATAATGAAGCTTTTAAATTGAGAACTTTTGTCTTTCTTCATCCTCCTCCCTCTCCTCCCCACCCCTCCGGCCCCCAGTATGAAGTTGATGAGCTCCGTCGAAAGAAAGAGATTACAGTGAGAGGGGGAGATGTTTGTCCAAAACCTGTCTTTGCCTTCCATCATGCTAACTTTCCACGTAAGTATTCTTTACTCCTACATTAATTAAGTGGTAGGTTGCTAAAGGTTTGGAAAGGACCAGGATTTTGTGGACAAGACGAATAGAAAACTTTTCTGTAGGAAAGATAGTAGCCATGTGGCAGCAGCGGTGGCGCACACCTTTGATCCTAGCACTCTGGAGGCAGAGGCAGGCAGATTTCTTGAGTTTACGGACAGCCAGGGCTACACAGAGAAACTGCCTGTCAAAAAAGAAAGAAAGAAAAGAACAGATTGTAATTTAGCAGGGCTTAGTCAGATGGGTGAAAGTGTTTAGACTACCTAAATTTGATTTTTGGAACCCACATAAATATGAAAGGAGAAAAAAACCAACTTGATGAAGTTTTCCTCTGACCTTCACAAATTCACACTTTATCATGCATAGATTCAAAATAATAAAGGTCAAAAATGTTTTGTTTTTAAGACAAAGCCTCTAGATCAGGCTGGCCTGGAACTCAGAGATCTACCTGCCTCTACTTCCCAAGTGCGAAGACTAAAGGTGTCTGTCACTACACCTGCCTTTAAAGCCATTTATTATTTATACAGTACTTTGCCTGCATGTATGCCTACGCTCTAGAAGACGACACCAGTTCTCTCTAGATGGTCATGAGCCACCATATTGTTGCTCGGAATTGAACTCGGGACCTTTGGAAGAACAGCAAGCACTCTTAACCTCTAAACCATCTCTCCAGCCCTCCCCTGTATTTTATAAGACAACAGAATATATAGGATATAGTGTAAACTTCGGGAACAGTAAATGAGTTATGGGCCCATGCTCTTAGGTTTGTTAGAATAGTTCTTGAGCTAGCGTTGGCCTGGCCAAAGGTTAGTTTTAAAATTCTTGGAGAATGATAAAGCTAAGTCTTAGCATCAGTAACTGCTACTTTTGAGACCTCGTGTGTGCCTTTACTTGTACTAGTGAAGGCAGTGATGTGTTTACTTTCTTACAGAGTATGTAATGGATGTGCTGATGGATCAGCACTTTACAGAACCAACTCCCATTCAGTGCCAGGGATTTCCTTTGGCTCTTAGTGGCCGGGATATGGTTGGCATTGCACAGACTGGCTCTGGGAAGACATTGGCGGTAGGTACCAAGTTTTTGACATGGTAACTTTATTATCCTAGTTGTCTTATATTTTCTCAGGTTTTTTTTGGGGGGGGGGGTGTTTTATTTTGCTTGAGTTTCTCTGTGGTCCTGGCTCTTCGAATTCACTTTGGAATACACTGGGCTGCCCTTGAACTCAGAACTGCACACCTCTGCTGCCTACCAAGTGCTGGGATTAAAGGTGTGCTACCATGCCCACCTCATACTTCTTAAACTCAGTTAAAATACTATATGTGAGCAGGGGTAATCTCAGTGAGTAGGAGGTCAGCTTGGTCGATGTAGTGAGTTCTAGGAAAGCCAGAGCTACATGGTGAAACACTGAATTCAAAACCCCAAAAAGTAAAATATGTGCTTTATTTTTCTGACTTTCCATTAGGCCACTGTTAATTACTAATTTAACTTGGAAATGTTAAGATAAATGGCTTAGGTTTGTATAACATTGTTGTTTCATTCTTCCGCAGTATTTGCTGCCTGCAATTGTTCATATAAACCACCAGCCATACTTGGAAAGAGGAGATGGCCCAATTGTAAGTGTGTTACAGTTTTGTAATTTTTAAGATTAACTACATGGAATAATGTTGTTTGAATTTTAGGCACTGTGTCTAAAACCCAACTTAATTCCTTTTTTTTTTTTTTTTTTTTTTAACGTTTATAGTTGTTTTGCCTGCATATGTCTGTGTACCATCTGCATGTGTGTGCATCCGTGCAGAGAGAGTGCGTGCATGCGTGTTGCTCATGGAGGGTACACAAAGCATTTTAACCCCCTAGAACTGGAGTTATAGACAGTTGTTACCTACAATATGGGTGTTAGGAATCAAACCCCAGTCCTCTAAAAAGGACTAGTGACCTTAACCACTGAGTCATCCCTCCAGCATGTCTTATTTGGGATTAAATGTCTTACCCATAGTTACACAGCAATGAACTGAATTTGAGGCATTCTTCCTCTTTTTGTGCTTCTGGGTATCTAACTTGTGCCCTTGTGCAAATACCCCACCATTTGAGCTCCACATCTCTAAAACTACTCTTTGGGTTTTGTATTAGGGGGTGAATTTAGGGCCTGGTGTGTGTTAGATAAATATCCAGCCACTGGGTTTATATCCACAGCTCTCAAGCACAATTCTGAAAAGTTAGTGGATAACTTGTAAGGGTCAGTTCCTCCCACCATGTGGGTCTCAGGATCAAGTTGTCAAACTTTTTAATGTAGACTAGGCTGGTTTTGAACTTAAAGAGATCATCTTTCCTCTGCCTTCTGTGCTGCGAGTAAAGGTGTGTGCTACCATTGCCCAGCTGTCATTTTTTTATTTTTATGCAAGGTCTCTCATAACTAAGCTTGGCCTCAGATTTGGTTTGTAGCCAAAGCTAGCCTTGAACTTGGTCTTTCTGCCATAGCTTCTTAGGTGCTGGCATTCTAGGCATGTGCGCCAAGCTTAAATTGTATGTGTACTTCCTGCTGATATTTATAACTTTATTGCATGGGTGTTTTTAAGCCACTTGTTCATCTTGTGGGGTTAAAGGTAGGTAATACAAAACTGGGTGTGATTGTACATATCTTTAGTCCTCCACTTAGATAGGTTGAGGCAGGGGCATGAGAAGTTCACGTATAAGTTCAGACTACATAGTTCAAGTCCCTGCTTGACCCTGCTTTTTTGTTTGGTTTGGTTTTTTTTAGTAGCTAATACATGGTGTAAACCAACCTAAGTGGGTTATTTATGCTTCATCTAGTCATAACACATCAAAGTGAGCCAAGTGGGGAGGTCACTAGTGTCCTTTCTATTTCTAAATAGTAAATTATTTTCTCACAAGCAAGTGTGCACTGCTGCTCAAAACTGAAAGACGGTAAGGGAAGAATTAGTACCTTTTGATTCTCTGGGTGGTTTTCTTTTTTCTTTTTTTTTTTCTGTTCAAGTTGGGGTGGTTATCACAAGTTTATTTCCCCCTCCCGCTTTGTTTCAGTGTCTAGTGCTGGCTCCTACCAGAGAGCTTGCTCAGCAGGTACAGCAGGTGGCTGATGATTATGGAAAGTGTTCTAGGTTGAAGAGTACATGCATTTATGGAGGTGCTCCTAAAGGCCCCCAGATTCGAGACTTGGAAAGAGGTAATTTTTTTAAACAATACGTTGTCATGTTTTGTCAATTCCTGTAAATGAAATTGAACAAAACGCTGGGCTCTTGTGAAAAAATTCAGTATTTTCTATAGTGTAGAAATTCTTGGCATACAGTTCTATCAGCTACTTTGTGGGGAAAACTTGTGGCTAGAGACAACCTACTGTTGTGGAGATTTCTTACACCATACATACTCTTTGGTTACTGTACAGTTAGCAATTGCTGTAAATGTGGCCACTAGGGCTGCTGCTTACAAGTTTCTGTGTACTGAGTTTTCAGAGAAGACTTTTTTTCTGCCCTATAGGTGTTGAGATTTGCATAGCCACTCCTGGGCGCCTAATAGATTTCCTGGAGTCGGGAAAGACAAACCTTCGCCGGTGTACTTACCTTGTATTGGATGAGGCTGACCGAATGCTTGATATGGGCTTTGAGCCCCAGATCCGTAAAATTGTTGACCAAATCAGGGTTTGTAAAGCTGATATTTCACTCTACTTAAATCTGTTTGACTGTCATATGGGTCCTTAATCTAAAGGAAAACCTTCATTTCTTGATAGCCTGACCGGCAGACACTGATGTGGAGTGCAACCTGGCCAAAGGAAGTAAGGCAACTTGCAGAGGATTTCCTGCGTGATTACACCCAGATCAATGTGGGCAATCTGGAGTTGAGTGCCAACCACAACATCCTGCAGATTGTGGATGTCTGTATGGAAAGTGAAAAAGATCATAAGTATGAAAAGAGACTTCATTGTCTTATTTTGCTATAGTATTTAGTTTATATTTGAGACAGGGCCACGTTAGGTATCCTAAAGTGGTCCTCAAACTCATGATCCTTCTTCCTTAGCTTCTCAAGTGCTATGGTTACAGTTGTACTACATCATAGCTGAGAAAGCCAGGGTTTTGGTTTTGTTTGTTTTTTTTTTTTTTTTTAGGTTGAAAACATTCTGTCATTCATTGGAGCATTGTAGTTGAATGTAATCATCATTTGAATCCAGGCTTTTTAATGCCAGCTGTATAGTTTTTAAGCAGGTTTAAGATTTATCTCAGGAGTGATATCAAAAACATCAGACCTGCTTTGAATCTGGTATGAATTAGTTAGGATTGAATTTTTATTTACTTGATGTCCTGGTGTAACAGGAGGCGACTTTGAGCCTCTTATCTCCCCTGTGCTGGCATATGCTACCAAACTTGGTTTACTTCTTGCTGGGGGTTGAACCAAGCCATCATGCATGCTAGGCAAATACTGTGATCACAGCTTAAATTAGTTTTCATTGTTTATGTTCATGCACTGTGCCCATGAAGTCAAGAAAAGAAGTCATATCTCCTGGGGCTGGAGTTAGCTGTGCTTGTGAGCCACCCATAGTGGATACCTAGCACTCCAGAGTCAGGCAGATTTCTGAGTTCCAGACCAGCCAGGGCTCCAGGGAGAACCCTTGTCTCAAAAAACCAGAAGAAAAGAAAAAGTTAGGTTTGGGGTCTCTTTCCTTTTTGGAAGAGAAGATTTTTGTTACGTAGCTGAGGTTGGTCTCGCACTCTCCATTCTGCTTCAGCCTCCCAAGTGATAGGGAGATTGTAGACATGTGCCACCATACTCTTAAGTATGTAGCTTTGGGGCTTAATATCTGTGTGATTGATGTAAAGATCTTTTCTGTGTGATGACTACATTGTTGGTCTTTTCAGGTTGATCCAGCTGATGGAGGAAATCATGGCAGAAAAGGAAAATAAGACTATAATATTTGTGGAGACAAAGAGGCGCTGTGATGACCTCACTCGAAGGATGCGCAGAGATGGGTGAGTACAGCATCTAGATAACTTTATGCCAGCAGTTCTCAACCAGTAGAGTAGGCCATGACCTCTTTGAAGGAGTCGAGAGACTATTTCACAGGGTTAGCATATCTGGTGTCCTGCATATCAGATATTTATTTATATTATACTTTATAACAGCAAAATTATAGTTACTGAAGTAATGATGAAATTTTATGCTTGGGTCACCACAACACAAGGAACTATATTAAATGGTCTTAGCATTAGGGAAGGTTGAGAACCACTGCTATGCTATGCTATGCTAAGGCAGTTGCAAGTGTGTGTGTTATTTTAGCCTGATGTATAATTGTATGTGTAAATGAGCACAGTCTTGTATTATGTAGCTTAAAGAACTTGATCAAAATTTGTACTAATATTTCTTTTGTAAAGATTTCTAATATAAAATATTCTTCTGATAGTTGGCCAGCTATGTGTATCCATGGAGACAAGAGTCAACCAGAAAGAGATTGGGTACTTAATGGTAAGACTAAAACTAAGCATTTTCTTTTGAGATAGGATCTTACTTTGTAGATCAGGCTGGCCTTGAACTCAAAGAAATCTACCTGCCTCTGCCTCCCAGATGTTGTGTGGGGGGGTTTAAAAGTGTGTGCTACTATGCATAGCACAATAAAGCTTTTTGACGTCTGTCATCTCCCACCTCCAATTTATAAAGAACCAGATAATAGATTATTTTGGGGAGTGGTATCTGCACATAAACAGGAGGTCATAGTATTGCAGATGTGGCCTGGGTGCCTTCCCAACAACAGTTTTATTTGCCAAAATAAGTATTGTACTAGACTTTATTTATAGACTAAAGTTCACCCAGCCATGTTCTAATTCATTGAACTATGGTGTTTTCAATATATCTTCAGAGTTTTTTAAAGTTTAGAATAATATAAATAATTTTTTCAAGTGAAAAGGGCTGGAGAGATGGCTCAGCCAAAAGAGCACATACTGCTCTTTAGGAGGCCCTATCTATCACCCATGCTGGTGGCTCAACAGTCACCTGTAATTCCACCTGCAAGGGGATTCTGTGCCTCTGGGCACCTACACTCAACATATGCAGGTGAATGCACATAATTTTGTCTGCTTTCAAGACAGGCTCTCATGTGGCCTTGGCTGTCCTAGGACTAACCATGTTGACCAAGTTGGCCTCAAACTCAATCCTCTTGCCTCTGTCTAAGTACCAGGATTAAGAGAGTGCTACCATTCCTTGGCTGTAAATTTTTTTAAACTTTAAAATACTTTTCTTTAAAATTAAAATGGCCGTGGTATAAGCTGTAAAAAGGTACAAAGCCAACATTGTGAAGGCACAACCTCTTGGTTGTGTGGGGGAATGATTTTTCTTTGTTCTTGTCTTTTATAGATGGTCTTTAGCCTCAGTTCCCTAACTTGCCCCTCCCCCCCCCTTTTCTTTCAGAGTTCCGGTCTGGAAAGGCTCCTATCCTCATCGCCACGGATGTAGCCTCCCGTGGGCTAGGTTTGTATAGATAGGGTCTCTTGTCAGTGGTTTGTTTCTCTTTTGGTTTTAAAATTTTCTTGTCATGTCAAATTTAGAATTGTATGTATGTGAGTTTAGTCAAAAGAGAGTATTAAGTATGATTCTACCACCCCCTGTAATGTTCTTTTAACTTTTGTGGGGTCTTTTAAATACTATTTTGGGTTTTCTGTGGTTGGTTCTCTTTTATTTTCAAAGTTTTGTCTGGCTCCTAACAAATAGGCTTTGGTCTGCCAGCACGGCTTAGGCATGACTGTGAAGTTACAGGGAGAGGAGTCATTCATTTTACAGCTTAATTTCTTAGTTTTGTTCAGTTTTCTGGCTGGATAGAAGGAGCATAATTAAACCTAGCTCTCAAAAGCTAGTTTCTCTAGTTTTCCCCTTTTACCAGCGTGTGACTACAGATACAAGGATGCCACTTCCATGATGATTAAACAAAACAGGTTTGATTAAAATGTAATGTCATTTTATGGAATCTGCATTGCCCAGTATTACTTCATTAAAAAATGATGGGCAGTTATCCCTTCTTTTACCCATCATTTGGCTATATAGGCATATTGTCCAATTTAAAAGCTTAATCTGAAGATGTTCGTATTGAGCTTTCAACTGCTGTTTAAGATACATGCAAATAGCCCATGGCACTTTGACCTTTTGAGAACGGAACAAGTCTGCACCCAAATGTTTACATTGATAAGGATTAGTTCAGCTGGGTGTGGTAATACGGGCCTTTGATCCCAGCACCTGGGAGACAGACAGACTGGTTTCTTTAGTTTGAGGCCAACCTAGTGTGTGTAGTCAGTTACAGACCAGCCAGGCCTATACTGTAAGAATGTCTCCAGAAGAAGAGATTGTGACAGCTGGGCGAGGTAGTGTATGCCTATAGATTCCAGCACTTGGGAGCCTTAGGCAGGAGACTCAATAGTTTGAGGTCAGCCTAGGTTATATAGCAAGTTATTGTTTTAGAGAATGGAAATCCTATCCATCAGGAGGGAACCATTATTGATGTGTTTAATTTCCTGTTGAGTAAGGTGAGAATTGCCAAATTTCCCTGTGTAATTTAACATAGAGGTGATAAGATTGAATGCAGCAGTGATGGAGTCTTTTTATCATTCACTTTAACTCCTCCTTCAGAGGTAGTGCCCTGCAGCCATGGTGGGAAGTTGCCTCTTCCCTCTGAGGTCATGTCTGGGTCTGTGCCCTTAGAACTGGGGCCTGTTGGGAAAGGAGGCAGAAGCCTGAAAGCAGTTTACTTAAAAGCTTTCAGTAATGGTGGTTTTTAAAACAGGCTTGCTATGTGCTGGTAGCTTCTTTGTGCATCTTGCCTAGACAATTAAAAATCTTTGTTCTATGTCCCCTTGCATATTTTCAACAAAATCAATTGGCTACCATTAGAATAACTTAGACTCTTCGTCCCACCCTCCCTCATTCAAGTGAGGGGAAGAGGGAAGGTGCCTGAGTCTGTTTCTTGTTACTCAACATCAGTGCTTGTTTTGGGCCCCTTTGTTTGCTGCCTTGTAAAAATCAAAAGGAGGGAGAAAACCCACCACAATGGCAGAATTCTGACCAAGGTCCTACAAGATCCTGGAAAGTGAAGGCTTCTACCTCATAGACAGGGGTGCTATTTTCAGCTGAGTCACCAGGCCTTTTTTCACTTCTGTGGAGCGATGGTCTCTTAAATGATCCCTTCAGGTAAGTTCTTTGACTCCCATAGTTTCATAATAGTCCTCTCAGGTGACCACTGTTCCCTTTACACTGGGATATTTTTTATTTTGCTTTTTTCTTTTTTTTTCTCTTTTTGTTTAAACTACACACTGTTGAACTAAAAGTATTGAATTTATTTTGTTTTGTTTTTTAACAGAAGCTTTGATATCAACTGCAGATCACTCAGTACATGGCTGAGGCAAATCTACATTGTCCCGAAGCCGCTCTAGATGAGCCTGCTGCCTAGTCTTAGACTCTCCCAATTAGTGATTGGAGTTTCAGGCCATGGCGTAGGGCTTTCCAGACCTCAGGCTCTCCCAGGCCACTGGCCAAAACACATAACTTTCCACTTCTTACCCTGCTACAGCATCTTCTATAGAGACAGCAAGATAATATTGTGGCAGTGCACCAGTAACCTCAGGGCAGCCTGGACTGGGGAGAACCAGATTCTGTGCTTGCTCTCAGGTGACCCCAGGCAGCTGTGCACACAGGACACCTTCTAGTATGAAGACCTTGCACCGTGTCCACCCCCCTTGTCAAGCCCCTCCAGAAACACTTCCAGCTGTTAGCATCTGAAGCCCCAGTGCTTGCTGCTTGGAAGCACACTCCTGTGCATCCAGTTGCAGTAATTCAGCGTGCTCTGTTTCCCATGTCACTCAGTGGAAGTGGCTAAGGAGCATTAGCCAGGCTCTGAAGAGGTGCTGGGAGTTAACCCCTTCCCTGACCCCACCCCAGTCTTCCATCCTTGCCCTGTAATATTTTTTCTTTGTGACATCAACGACCCAAGCCGGAGACTCAAGCTGCCCCCTGTGATAAGTGCCTTCTCGTCTTTCTGGTGTGATTCAGGACTTTAGGGGTCAGTAAAGACTGAGGAGCCTTTATTGTAATAAGAAACAGACATAATGCCCCTACTTCACACGCCCCTAACAACAGCTGAATTTTTTTTTTCTTTTTAATCTCCCCTTTCCCCTGAAATTAATCCAGTCTGGGCAATAGATGCGGTCTGACCCTTTGGATGTAACTTTTTTTTTTTTTTAATTTTTCTACAATCACCCCAATTACCTTGGGGAGGCGTTGGAGGACCTGAAATTTTTACCTGAACCCAGGTTCTCCGGCGCATGGCAACCAAATGGGGCTACAGAGAAGCATCTAAGCCAGTTCACAGAGCGAGCGTGTGTGGGGACTTCTCACTGCCACGGACCCTTGATGCATGCTCCCCGCGCTCCAGTGGTCCCGTGTCAGAAGGCGGAGTTTTCGAAAGGAGGCCGCCAAATATAAAAGGCAAAGAGACGGGATCGGCTGCAGCGGTTTCCCAAAGGAGGAGGGAGTGTGCATCGGTCTGGTAACAAACAGAGAATGTTTTTTAATTATTTCTATCACAAAAATCTGTGTTTTATTTAGGATATTTTCAGAATATTCTTTGTAAAATGCAGATTTTTTTTCCCACAAAAAAATAGGATTCTGTTATTAAATTTGTTTGTTAAGTAGGTTAAAAACTACATTTAGCTGAAAGCATTACACTAACATTTACATATTTTTAAGTTTTAGGGGGTTACCCAGCCCAATTCCTAGCCATGTACCGAATATTAAATGTGTGTCTCAAGGTTTCATGATTTTTTCCCCCTGTTCTTTGACTATTGAATGTCCAGGTCACATAGACAATCTGATCATTGAACAAGTACTAAGTTTGCAATAACCTTGAGTTGAGTGGCGGGGGGAACCTCACTTGAGAAGCTGGGCTTGGTAGTACAGTGAAATTTTAGTGTAATGTGTTCTTGTGGTGATTGAAAAGGGAAAGTTAATCTGGGTGCTCACGCAAAGCAAAATAGGTGTGCATTTTTTCTTTGGTTTGCTTTTTAAATACAAGAGCGAGAAAGAACCTAACTGTTTAGTTTGAGAATGTAGTGTGTAGATGAAGTGCCTTTCCATGTTGCTCTGTGACTGGTCTGAAGGTAAGTTGGTTGTGTTGTTGGTAGACTGTGCCAGGCTTCTCCCAACAGAGTAGAAGTGATTTGGCCCTGCACTTTAATGGTTTCTGGTTTCTTCTTCATTCCGTCTTTGAAAGGGGTGCCACTATAATGTGTCAGTTTGAACTCTGGTCTTAGTGTAGCTCCTGTCAGCGTACTGTCACAGAAGAGGCAGGAGTTTGGGGGTTTAGAATGGGGCTCCCATAGGATTATAGCAGATGAAGATGCAGTGCCCGTGTGTGTCCTGAGAGTCACTGATCCTCTTTTACTCTGTTGGGATGAGTCTTTTTTGTACCTACTCAGAGTGGTGACTAACTTGGTCTTTTCTCCTCTTGCTGTCATCTGCATTCGTGCTTTCCACCTCTTGGCATGTCTTTACCTTCTCTTTCTCTGCCACACCAACCTACACAATGACTCATCATTGGCCTGGAAGATGTGGAAGATGTCAAGTTTGTGATCAACTATGATTATCCAAACAGCTCAGAGGATTATGTTCACCGTATTGGCCGAACAGCCCGGAGCACCAACAAGGGCACTGCTTATACCTTCTTTACCCCAGGGAACCTAAAGCAGGCTAGAGAGCTGATCAAAGTATTGGAAGAGGCCAATCAGGCCATTAATCCAAAATTGATGCAGCTTGTGGACCACAGAGGAGGCGGAGGAGGAGGGGGTAAGGGTAAGTCCTGGAATTTTCCAAGGACTCTTTCCTAATGCTGATTGTGCCTTGTTGAGTTTTTCTTTTTTCTTTCTTTTTGTTTTATTTTGATGTGTAAAGGTGCTTGCTTAGAAGTCAGAGGAGAATGCTTAGTGGTTTTTATGACTTCATTATAAGTCACAAAGTAAGTTTTGTCATTGTGGTATTGTAGCCCAGTATTTCTGTAGTTGAGAATTTATGACCCTTATTTTTTTTTTAAGTTTTGGGTCACATGGTGCATGTTCAAAATTAAACTAGTAGTACATGCCTGTGATTCTTAATTGGTGGAGAAAAGGCCAGGTGTGTATCTTTTTGGAACTACTTGAGTTTCATAGCTAGACCAACTTTTAAATACTTCTAAAGCTAAACTCTTGTTACTTCTTATACCTTTGGAGAATTAGGTAGTTCTGCATCATTTTGTCATTGCTTACTTAGCATTGTTAGTTGAGGCTTATAGTTGAACTACAGTTGTGAGTTGCACTCAACTCTAAGCTCCTGGCTCCCTAGCTTAGTATGTTAGCTTTGTTTTTGTTGCCGGATGTGGTGGCGAGTGCCTGTAATCCCAGCACTCAGGGAGGCAGAGGCAGGCGGATCTCTTGAGTTCTTCGAGGGCAGCTTGGTCTGCAAATTAAGCCTGGGACAGCCAAGCCTGCACAGAGAAACCATGTGTTGAAAAAACAAGAGATTGTTTTTGTCACCAAGTTGAGTAAAGTATTGGCTAAGAGACTAGCATTGCTGACAAAGATGTGTCAAGTATTTCTGTGGCCCCTGTATGTTCACTTTGTCTGGATCACATACTTGGCATTAAATATACTTTTCTCTTCCCACCAGGAGGTCGCTCTCGATACCGGACTACTTCTTCAGCCAACAATCCCAATCTGATGTATCAGGATGAGTGTGACCGGAGGCTTCGAGGGGTCAAGGATGGTGGTCGGAGAGATTCTACAAGCTACAGGGATCGTAGTGAAACCGATAGAGCAAGTTATGCTAATGGCAGTGGCTATGGAAGCCCAAATTCTGCCTTTGGGGCACAAGCAGGCCAATACACTTATGCTCAAGGCACCTATGGGGCAGCTGCTTATGGCACCAGTGGCTACACAGCCCAGGAGTACGCTGCTGGTACCTACGGGGCTAGCAGCACCACCTCAGCCGGGAGGAGCTCCCAGAGCTCCAGCCAGCAGTTTAGCGGGATAGGTCGATCTGGGCAGCAGCCACAGCCGCTGATGTCACAGCAGTTTGCACAGCCTCCAGGAGCTACCAATATGATAGGCTACATGGGGCAGACTGCTTACCAGTACCCTCCTCCCCCTCCTCCTCCTCCTCCATCCCGTAAATGAAACTGCTTGGTGGGAGTGACTCCTGCAGATTAATTACATCTAGAGGAACACTCTTCTCTTTTACCCTTCTAAACCTTTTCATTTTTTTTTCTTTTCCCAACCATTATGGTTTATCTTTTTTTAATGCAGATTAGTTAAAAATTCACTGCCAGGTTTCTTCTGCCCGCCCAAAAGATCCAGTCTGTAATAACAGATTTTGTAAGGAAAAAAATATATATATATCTATATCTATATGTAGCTGACTGGAAAAGATTAATTTCTTCCCCCATTCTAACGCATGTTGAGGATATTGAGCTATTTTTCATCTTAAAGGTATTAGGCGCTTTTGTTGAGCCTGTTTATCATTGGGAGGGAGGGTAGGGAAAGATGAATTGTTCGCAGGAGATGGCGTCTAATCTTTAGACTGGGAGGAGCCAAGAGGGATTTCCATGCACACTGTCCATGGTAGGTTTTAGGTTACTGAAGTTAGATAACTCAGGCTTGATAAGTTTTAAAGACTGCTTTGTCAGTTAATTTGGCTGATGGCTCATTATGTGCATTCAACAGAAAATTCCTAATTGGTTTTCTTGTCATTGTCCCCCACCCCCCTTTTTTCCTCCAGTTAATAAAAATTAGTGTTAGGTTGAGTTAGAAATTACATTTCTGAGTTCACATGTTTTGTTTTGGTTTTTTTTTGTTTTTTTTTTTAAGTTTAAAAGAGTATACATATGGCATTGTTTTTGCTGGGTAGACTAGCACCTGGTTTTCTTACTGAATATAATAACCAGGACCATCTAAAAGTTGTTCTAGCCAGATAGCCACTATGAGCTAGTGGTAAACATCAGTACTTAGCAGAAACTTCCCAGGCAGTTGAATCTACAATGCATCTTTAGAAATGACGGACTGCATACGAGCAGATCTTCCTCTTAAACACAGTATTCTTAGAGCTAGAGTAAGAATGATTTCGTGGGCTGCTCTGCCCGCTTGGCCAGGCTCTCCTGAGCAGGACCGCTGAAGAGCTAGTCTCCTCACAGCCTGTTCTGTGCGGTGCTTTGTAGCAGCTGGAGGCGCTCATCCTGGGCATCCCTTCGCCATCAGCTTTTCACAGGTAGGTAGTGCTCACGGAGCACTAAAGCCCAGGTCCACCCTACTCTTGAGTGTGAAAGTGGGTGAGCTTGTCTCATCCCTTTATTAAACGCTTTTCCCCCCTGAAACTTGTAAGAACAACAGTTGAAGCAGGAAAGAATATTCTGCTCTTCTGTCTCCCTGTCAGTATAGGGCAATAGATGGCTACAGTTCCTACATTAGATCACAATGGTGGGACCTTCTGTGTTGCTGTTTCCTGTGCTGTTCGTTCACAGAACAGTTAAAGGAGGAGGCTCCACTGCATTCCTTGGCTGTGCCCTGAGGGTGCTTGCTGCTTTATAAAACGTAACAGTCAATATACTTGACGTTTTTCTTCCGGAAGAGAAAAGGGATGGTTTTGAGGGACTGAAAGTAGGATTCAGTGTGCAACAGAACAGGTAGGTTGTCGGCATATGCTGGATTATCCGCATGTGAATGCTTGGCATCCTTTTGTTCACTGTTTTACAGACTGAAGCCAAGGGAGAGAGATGGGCACAGATGTGTGGCAGCTGTGCTCGTTGCTTTGAAACCAAAGTATGTGTCCTGTCTGTTTCTAAGCCTGCCAAAAGGAAGTGTCTTATCCCTGACACTGACCAGCCTGTTAGAGATACTTCTTTCTACAACCAAATTTATTTTTATTTTTGATTAAGCATTATACCATGGGCTGTCCTGTGCTAGTGCAGCTCTTTTAAAACATCCCTTCTATTACCGCCTCTGGGGATGAAGCAGCAGCTAGGTTGCTTACCTCCCCTCTTCATCAGAGGCATAATCCAGATAAAAGCAGATTCCAAATTTCAGCAGCTCTTTTGGCCTGGGTACAGCAGAAAACTAGCAGTTTTCCTACTTGGCGCAAATGACTTGTGTCTCCTTGTCTGTCCTTTGAGTTCTGCTCTGAGAACAGATGTGGGCAAACCTTTTGAGCTGGGTTAATTGCCTTCGTGATTAACTCATTTAGGAAAAGGGCTTCAGTATTAGGCTGTGGGCTGTTTCTCCCGACCTCCCTAACAGTTCATTGTGCAGACTTGTCATCTAAAAGGTTGGTGGCTTTTGCTTGGATCAGTGCCCTGCTAATGCCCATGCTGGTCGCTCAACACATTCCTGTCATTAAGACTTGAATTGTAGGTATGATGTTAAGGCACAGGATGCTAAGAGCTATGTTACTACTATTAGTTTGTAAACTGTCCTTTTGATACCATCTTGTTTTCTTTTGTAGGTATAAATAAACACTTGACAATAAAGGTGTGAATTTTTTATTACATTAAAACTAAGTGTAGTTCTAATGTTTTCCTCCAAGCAGCAAATGTTGGGAGGTGAATGTGCTAGTCATCCTAGTTAGTACCTCAGACTTGGTAGGGGAGGGTGGAATTGGTGAGTCTTGGCACAAGAATCTAGTTACACAGTAGATTAGGAGTCCTAAGCATTTGGCAGAGCTGGTGATTTGGATTGCTTGCAGGTTAGATGAAGTGTGGAAATTGGTTGTGTCACTAACACACACCAGGTCTTCAGTTAAGCACTGACCTAGGAAATGTCTTTGCAGATGGATCTGCCCATTCTTTGGCATGAACTTTCTATAGTCATAAAGGAGCAATGGTCATTCATGGAGGAGGTACCTTACTTTCCATTCACTGTAAGGCACCATTCTTGGGCGAAAGCACCAGGTGTTACATCATATCCAGGATGGGTCCTGCTGATGTTGAGCTAGGAAGTTTATCAGTGCTTTGTTTCAGTTTGCACCAATCATTTTAAGTCTCAGGTCTTAGCTCTTCGTCACCAAGGAGAGCAATCCAGATGGTTGGTTCTGTGGCCCATCTCATCAGACTGGCATTGGTAGGCTTAATTTCTTTCCTTTAAGGACTAGAAGAAAATAGAGAGTGATGTAATTTTTAAAAGATTTTGGGTCTGCACCCTCTCCCCCCCAAACTGGTTTCTGTGTAGCCGTTGCCATCCTGGAACTCTAGACCAGGCTGGCCTCAAACACATCTGCCTGCCTCTGCCTCCCAAGTGCTGGGATTACAGGTGTGTGCCACCACCTCCCAGCTCCAAAAAAGAATGTTTTACCCCCTTTTTTTTTTTTTTTTAAGTTTCACTGACCTTGGCTATCCTTGAGCTAGACTTGCCTCTGCCTTCCTAGTTTTAGGATTAAAGGCACAGCCTGTTACAACCTGCTGTCCCTTCAAAGTTGCCACCTTGTAGGAGGCATTAATTTAGCAGAAACTCCATCTCAGGTTAGCCATGTCTTTGTCACCTTTTGTCCCCATTTAGGTTATAGTTGTAGATCAAATAGTTAACATCAGCACATCTCTGTTCCGTTCCCATACCCTGTGCATCTCTTTACCCTGACCAGTCTCCCTGCATGGCAGTGCAGAGCTGCTGGGCTAGTTGAAATGAGTTCTTACAGATGCCTCGGTGGTGCCGTAACAAGCCCTTAATGATGGCCCCTTGAAGCCCCCAGTGAACCTAGCTGGCTTGGGTGTCAGGGTTTATGCCTTGCTCTTGCCTGCTTTAGAGGTTATACAATTATGAGTTAGGTTTCCCAGCCAGGTTGGTCAAAAGCCTCTTCCCAGTTCTCCCCTCTGTACACACATGATTCCCTTTGGTCTGTGGTTGGCCCTCACCCATCCATCCACATAAGCTCCAGAGGGATGGACTTGGCCCTGCTCCCTCAGACCAGGTGGAATACCATATACAGAGTGCATGGTGACGTAGAGCCAGGAGTGCCTACCTTTGGTCACATACAAGTAGAAGAAGTCACAGTAAAAGATGGTTTGTACTACTCCAGACACCACGGAGATCTGGTCATAGAAATTCTCTGTCTGGTACCGCCTGATCCAGTTAGCCAGGTAGAGTGCCCGGTACAGCCCCAGGAAGAACAGGTAGTGAGTAGTGATGGTCTCGGCTTCCCCAGTCTTGCTGATCATGAAGAGCTGTGGCAGGATGGCCACTGACTCCAGATAGATGGAGAAGGTCCAGAGGACCTGTGAGGAAAACAGTAGAAAAGGCTGGGAAGGGTCTGTTGCTTTAGAGGAAGGACCCACGTGTAGTGAACGTGTTTGCTGAAGAGAACAGTATCACCCAGATAGGCTCAGTGTTAGCTGCCTCAGCTAAGGAAGGTCTGGAGCCAACAGGCATGCTTCACCATACCAGGTTTAAGAAGTTGTGTGTGTGGCTTTTTGGGGTGTTGGAGATAGAAGCCAAGGCCAGATGCACGTGGGGCAAGCACTCTCCCAGTGCCCCCAGCCCGGAACTTCAGTAGTTATACCATCCATCATTTATGGAGTGTAGTCCCTGCTGGTTCTAGCAGTGCAAGCATGTCCGCAAGGTGTTTTCATATGTATTTCTCAGTTTATATGACATTAAAGACGCTGTCAAGGTACAGCCCAAGCATGCCAGGGTATATCGCCCATATGTACCAGCATAGGACCTCCAGAGATGCTTGTTCTTGAAGTCCAGGCCTGCTGAGTTAGCCTGGAGTGCTCTTGGGGGCACAAGGTCCCAAGAGAAGAAGGGCCAACCACCTGCTTAACTCGAACCTCCTGACTGAACAGATGTGCCCCCTTTACTGCCGGGTGGGGTGAATGGTGAGCAAAGGGCTGGTAGCAAGCAGGCCCGGGTGACTGAAAGAAGGGATCGCTGCCTTGGGATGACACTCACCTCCATTGGTGCATAACTGTAGTTCACCAGAAAGGAAAGGCCCATCACTGGGACCAGGAGGAACTCCAGCCGGAACGTGTCATTTTCAATGTCAAATGTTTTCCGGAACTTCCAATAGATCATGTACACTGTGACATAGGCGCAGAAGAGGAAAACAACCTAAAGAGAGATGGATGTCTGTGAAATCATTTAACACTCATGCTAGCCGGGATATCTCTAACCCGGAGGGTAGATTCATGCATGGGTTGGAGGTTTCCATTAGAGTCAAGGGAGTAGCTTCTCTGATGCTGTCTGTAGAATCTTTTTGTAGGTCTGGGCAGCCTTGGAACTTGCATTTCTAACAACTTCCCAGGCTGCACTAATGCTTCAGGTAACACTAGGCTACACTGGCACAGAGAACTCTGTCACTTACCTCCCACTAGGACGAGAGACACGTGCTGTCTGTAGTATGGGGTCTCACGCCCTAAGACCACCCTCAATCTGTCTCCCCTACAAGAGAATTCATGGGCAGGACCCTCCTTGGAATCCCCCAGCTCCTCACTCAGCACAGATGGAAAGGTGATGACCACCTTTCCATTCCATTACAGATTAGACACCTCATCCTGCCACAACAAGGCTGGGGCTGCAGAGAAATGAACTAGCCAGCTGGTCCGTCTCCAGCGATTTCTAAGCAGACGGTGATTTTAAGACCCTAGCCTCATATTCACACTGAGTTTAAATGCTTTAAAGGTGACAGCATCCTCCTCCTCCTCCTCCTCCTCCTCCTCC
>NW_026587215.1:1683730-1694206 GCF_907164565.1 Psammomys obesus | reverse complement strand
TATATATATATATATATATATATATACACACACACATATACACATATTTAATTTTGTGTGGGGGAGGCACAAATACATGGGATGATGTGCACACACATGACAAGGGACAACTTGTGGTAATGAGTTCTCTCCTACCATGTGGGTTCTGGAGATCCAACTCAGGTCATCAGGCTTGATAGCAGGCATCTTTATTGACTGAGCCCTCTTGCTAGACCAGGGCCTTCATATGTATCCCAGGCTAGCCTGGAACGCACCATCTTCCATCTCAGTCACTTGAGATTTTGGATAAAACATTTTAAAAGAGCTTTCTCCAGATGAGTGGTGGTGGAACACCTTTAATCCCAGCACTCAGGAGGCAGAGATGAGCAGATCTCTGTGCATTCAAGGCCAGCCTGGTCTATATAATGAGTTCCAGGACAGCCAGGGCTACGGAGAGAGGTTCTGTCTCAAAAAACAACAAAAACTTTTTCTATAATCCCTGCATGTGAGAGGCTGAGAAAGGATGATTTTTAAGTTTAAAGGCAGCCTTTACTATGTGGTAAGACCCTGTATGCAAACCAAGGACAGGAGGCTGGAGAGGAGTCTCAGTAGTGAGTGCTTCCTACTCTGGCAGAACACCTGAGTTCAGTTTCCAGCACCCATAGCAGCTCACAAGGAACTTTAGATTCCAGGGAATCCAGCACCCTCTTCTTGCCTGTGTAGGCACTGTAGATGTGGTACACACACACACACCTGTATACAGGCAAACACTCATGAAATATCTTTAGACACTAAAACAAGCCAAGCATGGTGGCATACTCCTGTGACTGCAGTACTCAGGAGGCAGAGGCAAGTGGATTTCTGTGAGTTTCAGGCCATCCAAGGCCACTTAGTAAGATCCCCATCTTTCCTGTTGTTTGTTTTCGAGACAGGGTTTCTCTGTGTAGACCAGGCTAGCCTTGAACTCAGAGATCTGTCTGCCTCTGCCTTCTCAGTGCTGGGATTAAAGGTATGTGCCAATTCCACCCCATCTTTAAAAAAAAAAATACCTTGCTGGCAGGCAGGTCCCCTACTCTACTACCACTACCCTCTGCCTTAGGAGCCAGGGCAAACACTCTGTGACCCTGGAGATAGCCATTCTTCTCATGACGAGCTACACAACTTACCAGGCCCACTGCCAAATGAAAAAGTGAGACCCTTTGTTCAAAATTAGGAATTTCAAGATGGTAACAGCAAGGAGTCCAAGCACATGTGGGACCCTGCTGAACAACTGTATATTTTACACGCTCATGAGTACCAGCCACACCGAGGGTGTCAGAGTGAGGAGAAAGGAGCTGGGGGCATCCGTGGGGCTGCCAAGCCACCCCTGCACTGCTCACGCGCGGCGTTTATGTTATAGGGGTGTTACACCCTGACTTTGCTGAGGTCACCCGCTCTCTTAGCAGCACCTGACAAGCTGTAACCCACTTTGCCAACTAGCAATTTGTTCTTGCCTCCACAATGTACCCGCCTCGAAGCCAGGAGGTTCGGTAAGTCTTCACCCCAGCGGGGCCTACCACGCTCTGGAGTGGAGACCAGGCATGGCAGCGGAGCTAAGAGAGTGGCATACACTTCCAGACCAACCGAAGCAGCCTTTGGTCCCTGCGGCTGACCTGAGCCACCCCGCCCTCCTCATCCCGTCCCCGCCTTGCCTCTGTCCACACAGCAGCTCCACTGGCTACCCCCTGCCTTGGCCTCACACATCTCTGAAGAGACTAGTTTGTTCCTATCTCTAGGTCTTTGCCCAGGCTATGCATTTTCCTTGGTGCTTTCCCCCTGATCTCCACGAGGTTGGCCACTTGTCACGCACACCACGTGGTGGTGGTGGTGGAGGTAGTGAGGGTCCTTTGAGACACTGTGTAGCCCTAGAACTTAGTAGGTAAACCAGGGTGTCCTTGAACTTGCAGCAATCCTCACGCCTCTCTGCTGCCCCGGTGTTGAGATTAGCTGCTTCACAATTTAAATGTGTGAAACCTCCATGAATTTCCACAGCCACCTCCCTGAGCTAAGTACCCCACAGGTCATGAGGAAACGGTGCAGAGGGCCATGCCTGAAAGGCCCTGGGTAGCAAGGCAGGTTGAGCCAGTGCCAGCCCTGGCCTGAATTTCCCAGCACACCAGCAGCCCCCACGTTCTCACCTTCATCACCGTGTTGTAGATGGAGATGAAATTGGAGAAGAGGTCCAGGTACCTGGTGGTGAAGACCAGAGCGAAAAGGATCTGGCTCTTCCCAGAGATGCCTGTGCAGGGTGAACAAGAGACCATGAGAACGTAGCCTGTGGGGTGGCCACCCAGGAGCGGCTGTCCCCGCATCTAGTCGCTGGAGTCCCTGTGCCTCTCGTTGAGCTACGATCTGTCTCCCAATAAAGATTCGAACACTACGTTCCCAGTAGTGAACCCTGCGTGCGCCACCTTGGTGCTTCTCTGTGGAGGATTCGGGGGTAGTGTGAGTCGCCTGGGTGGGGGTGTCGAGGCTGTTCTGTGTGCCACCCCCGGAGCTCCAGTGGCAACCCCAGAGCTCCATCCTGGGAGAATGAGGCGCTGACTCCAGTTGCTGTTTCACTAGGGAGACAAGCAGGCAGATGAAGGCGCAGGCCAGTAGCACTCTGTTTTCCAAAACGCCTAAAATTTAAAAGCTCTTTTCCTACTTACAAAGGTTACATCTATTTTTGTTCATTATAATACAAGAATCATGAGTGCAACTCGGTGACAGAGCCCTTGCCAAGCATGTGCGAGGCCCTGGGTTCAGCCCCAACACTGCCATAAGTAAATAATAAACACCAAATGGTACGTGCAAAAGTGAAGAAGCCTGAGTGCACAGACCTTTTGGCCACAGCTCACTGCATGTGCCTGAAAAATGTGCATCCGTAGGGTCTTATTCTCCACACTGTTCCTTCCTTCCTCCATCTTCCTTCCCTCCTTTCTTCCCTCCCTTCCTCCTTCCTTCCTTCTGTCTGTCTGTCTCTTTTTCTCTTTCTTTCAAGACGGGGTCTTGCTGTAGCCCTGATTAACTTGGACCCTGCTATGCAGGTGTGGTGGCGTACTCCTGTCATCCCAGCACTCAGGAAGAAGAGGCAGGTGAATTTCTGTGAGTTCGAGGCCAGCCTGGTCTACAAAGTGAGTTCCCCTGGCAGCCAGGGCTTGTTACACAGAGAGACTGTGCTACAGAAAATACAAAACCAAAAGCAAAATACAAAACAACAACAAACAATGCTCTGGCTTCGGGCTGGGTATGGCGGCACATACCTTTGATTCTAGCATTCAGGAGGCAGCGGCAGGCCTTTTGAGTTCAAGGCTGGCCAGCGCCACACAGTAAAACAATGCCTCAAAACGAATTAGTCAAACAAGGCTGGCCTCAAGCTTTCAGCAACCCTCCCCGCCTCTGCCTCCTCAGTGCTGAGCTTGCAGGTGTGTGCCAACTCCAAGGACCTGTCTGACTGTCTTTTTAAAGAGCATCTGTTTACTTTGAGCTGGAGCGATGGCTCAGCAGTTGAGAGCGCTTACTGCTCTTGTAAGAAGACCCAGGCCAGGTCCCAGCACCCACATAGTGGCGCACAACTGCCTGTCACTCCAGTTTCGGAAGATCTGGTGCCCTCTTCTGACCACCATGATCAAGGCACACATGTGGTACCCATCCATAGACTCATACACATGCAAGAAATAAACATAATGAACATAAAGGTTCTCTCTAACGTTTTTTTTTTTAATTCTTTATAAAAATTTATTGATTTACCTAGCATGTATGTGTGTGTGTATGTGTGTATGTGTGTGCAGGGTGTGTGTGTGTGTGTGTGTGTGTGTGTGTGTGTGTGTGTGTGTGTGTGTACACATGCTGTGTGTGTGGTCAGAGGTCAACTTTCACAGGATGGCTCCCCCCTTGCACCATGTGGATCAAATTCAGACACTCAAACTTGACAGCAAGAACCTTAAGCTACAAGCTATGGCGCCATCTCCCCAGCCCACTCTTTAGTATTCTGAGACAGCCCCTTGCATCGCCCAGGCCGTCCTCGAACTCTGTGTAGACAAAGCTGGCCTGTAGTTCTTAATTTTTCTGCCACCACTTCCTGAGTGCTGCAGTCAGGCTTGCGCCACAACCACTAAGGACGTTTTAGAGAAAGAGGTCCAACAGTCCAGAGAGCTCCCTTGTACTCTCATCTGGCTTCTGCTAAGTTTCATGTCACACTTGGTGGCCATAAAGGCTCTCAGAAGAAGACAAGAACAAGGGCTGGCCTTTTGTGCATTTGGGCAGCGCCTGATCCCCTCCCTCGGGTTGCAGAGGCAGACCAGCCTAGGCTAAGGAGCAGTGCCTCAGAACAAAGAAACAAGCAAAGAACTGGTGTGTGACCTAGCAGAAGGACACTTCCTTAGCATGTGCGAGGCTCAGGCAGGGTTCCATCTAATAAGTCAACATCCAAACGGGCAACAAAGCTGTTGACTCTACTCCATCTCACCAGCGCTCCTGCGGCACACTTTTCCCGAGCGGGCCCTGAAATAGCAGGTCATCCCTTCCTGCTCTGGCAGCTGCTGGTGGTCATGGAGGTAGTTCCAACCAAGGGCCAGGTACATCCTTTTCTTTCCTCCTTGCCGAACCCACAGCAGCCTCTGTTACCCCATCTAAGTGCTCCCCTTCATGGTGCCCATGTCTCTGAAGCCAGGGTCGGCCGACCTCATTCCTGGTCTCAAGAGCCGCTGACCTGGCCTGCTGGTCCCTAGCCTCCCTTTCCTGGCCCCGGTGGCGTCACACACCTCTGCTTCCCCTTCTACGGCTCTACCTGCCTTTGTCAACAAATCATCCAGCTGCCCCTTGTCTTGTATCTCTGCCATCAAAGCCGTCCCTGTGGCTGGCAGACACGCAAACACACACACATCTCACATGCGTGCACACGTGAATGCTAGGGGCTCTCCAGATCTGAGCCCTCTTTTGGCCTGCATGTTCATTCACCCGTTGATTCCATTTTTCATGACAATCCCCAAAGTTCCCAAAAGTCAGCCATAGCCTGCTCCGGCTACAGTGCCTCCCAGACTTTCAAAAAGCTTTCATTGTTGGCCTGTGGTCCTCCATTTCTGTTCCCCATCCATCCAGAAACCTAACAGCTATTCTAAAATAAAATTCTGCTTAAAGCTCTTTGTTTTGTGTCTTGAGACGGGTTTCTCTGTATAATAAGAGCCCTGGCTGTCCTGGAACTTGCTCTGCAGGCCAGGCTGGCCTTGAACTCACAGAGATCCTCCCTGCCTCCCTCTGCCTCCTGAGTACTGTGGTTAAAGGAGTGTGCTACCACTATCTGGCCAGGGTGACTTTTTTTTTGAACAAGGAGTACTCCTAAGGTCTCTCCTATTCTGAAGAACCCTGGACCCACATACTGGCTACAGGCATGCCTGGACCACACACTCCTCACTAGTAAATGCCCCTCACCCCCACATGTGACAGGAGTCACGTGAGGAAGACCTAGGACCTGACCTAGGAAGACCTAGTGCAAGGGAATGTGCTTTGGAGATGAAGATGTCCGTGAAGGAACTCATGCAAGGGGTGACACAGATGAGGCAATCCAGACAGAGCCAGCTCCAGGTGGGCTGTGCCCTCATGGAGAGCTTGCCAGAGAGGCCTTCTGCCCTGTCACCACGGTCTGGGCAGCAGCTCCATAGGGCACACCTGGCCACTATCTCCTGCAGGCCCTCCTCAGCAGGTGGGCTCATTTCCACCCCCAGGGGCCCCACACATCCTCCTAAAAACACGGATCTTCACAGACATCCTTGCCTGGAGCCTAGCAGAAGAGGTGAGGCAGTGAGTGTGAGCCTGAGGAGCCTCCAAGAGGCCCACCAGCCAGGGCAGCCTCCCGTCCCTCTGCCTGATGGGAAAACAGAGGCCCCAGGCTACATAACACAGCACCCAGTGCCCAGTGTCTCTGGCATTTGGGGATGGCAGCAGCTGCCATTTTTCTTTCCTCCACAGCACCTACTAAGTTTAGGAGGCCACACACCTACTGATTTGCTCCTGCTGGCCTCTTAGCAGGCCGGCTTCCCCGAGGCAGAGCAGTGGGGTTTCAGAGGACAGTGCCCAGAAGAGAGGGAGGGAGGTGACAGCACCCCTCCCATCTTGCTCTCCTCCCCCCGCCAGGTGCCCGGAGCCAGACACTGAAGGGCTGTGAAGGAAAATCTCTCAGAAGACTACACACCCTGTTAACTTCTAGTCCAGTCCAGAGCCACTGAATGTGCCGGATCCAAACTCAGCCCCATCCCTCTCCTATCCAGCCTTCCCAGTGACATCTTCTCCAAAGCTCTCAGCCTCCACCTCCTGATTCTCAAGAGACCTGCTGAGCCTCCTTCTCTGCACCTACGTCTTCCATGGCTTCCTTATCCTGGATTCCTAGTGGAACAGGAAAAGCCTTCCCCATTGGTCCATCTTACCTTCTGGATTCCTGGCTCTCTGGTGTCCTTCCCAGGACCTGCCCTATACCCCGTGGCTTCTACGTACGTGCTTCTATTTGCACTGGTGTCTCCACACTGTACCCTCTTCCTTGGGCACACACCCTAACCGTTCTCTCCCACAGGCAGAGCTGCAACTTCCACGTAGCCCTCAGCCGCTCCCTGCCTCCTCCGCTCTGGTGGAGTCTGGGCTCAGACCCTACAGACCCCATCTGTACACCTAGCACAAGCAGGGAACACTAGGGACAAAGATGGCTTTTCATGGGGGGGGGGGGCGCTCCAATCATCGATCCAGCCTCGAAACTCCCTGCAACTCCAGCAGGGCAGCCAAACCTCTAGCCAAACAGGGAGCCCCTCCAATGGCTCCCATTCAGGACCAGCTCCACATCCCTGGGCCAGGCTGGTGTCACTAGCGTGAAGGAGAAGGAAAGCTCTCCCTGGGGGAGCGAAAGGCAGGAGAGAATGGAGGAAAAGACCTCAAGATTAAGGCGGCTTCCTTTCCAAACATTCTTCTCTCCTAGGGAGGGGAAAGGTCCTCGCAGTCCCGGCCCAGCAGCCAGTTTGGGGGATTAAGAATGGGGTGAGGGGGCGAGGTAGGGCTCTTTCGTGGAGGCGGAAGACACGCTCCCGCACACGCTCCGGGATCCTCTGATGTCAAAGAACTTTGCTCAAGTTTCTGGAAGCGCGCGCGGTTCCCTCTGAGCCCGAGACCCCACCCCGGTCCCGTCCCGCCCCGCCCGGGCGCCGCTCACCCGCGCAGCTCTTGGACCTCCAGATCTTCACCAAGAGCAAGATCATGGCCAGGAGGTGGCTCAGGTCCCCGAGGATCCGGAACACGTTCATGGTCCTGCCCGGCCGATCCCGCGCCGCGTCGCTCGGCACTGCCAGGGAACTCGGTGGTGCGCGGGGCGCTGCCACGTCCCCGTCCCGGTCCCTGAGCCTCGCGGTGCCCCAGGCCGGTGCCGCGCCTCCCCGCGCGCGCTCCCGCCGCGCGCGCACCCTGGGCTTCCCGGTGACGTGGCGGGGCCGCCGGGCGCGGGCGAGGAGCCAGGAAGCCGCGCTTCCCCCTTCCCCACGCTGACGGGCGGACGGGCGGGGCAGTCCGCAGCCGGACTGCGCTTCTGTCCGGCCCTGGGCACGCACCCAGGGGGGTCCCCCTTGTCCCCACAAACTATTCCCCCCCCCCCCCCCCCCCCCACACGCATGGCGCTGGGCTAAAAGCTGAGTCCTGACTTCCAACGCTCTGCTGGGGCCTGGGAGGTGAAAGTAGGCTCTCTGGCCTCTGTCAACATCAGAGTTGGAACTCCCCGGAAGTTGGGCTGAAACTAGCCCAGGGACCCTCTCTCGCCCTAATCTGGGTAGCTCTGAGACAACGTTGTTTGTGGTTTCCGCTGTGGAGACAGGCTGACCCTGTGGCCCCTCTCTGGGCCTCAGAGATGCTGAGAGTGTGGAAGCGGCTTTGTCATGGGACACCGTCATTTCTGTTCCATGCTCTTGAGCAGGGCAGCCACCCTCTCTAGGCATATGTCTTTGTATCTATAGACTTGGAATCGATGAGCCAAAGGCCATACTGCCTTCTCCTTGATCCCGGCACCCCTTCCGCTACCATCTCCATCTCTCCACTGCTCTCTTCCTGCTCCCGCTGCTTGGGAGAGAGGCTTTGCTGAAGAGCTGATGCTACCATGTTCACCAGCTCTTTCCATGGCCCCCAGTGCCTTCCTTCTCCACTACTCCCAGCACAAAGCGCTCCTGAGAGGCTTGGCATGTGATCTGAAGACCGGTAGCATGGACCATGGCCTAAGAGAACACAGGATGTAGGAGCCTGGGCAGCAGGCTTGCTGTGAAACTGCAGGTAAGCACACACACAAAGTGGTAGGGCTAGGTTTGTGGCTTAGTTGGTAGAGTGCTTGCCTAGGACACCCAAAGGCCTAGGTTCAATCCCCACCACCCCATAAAAACTGGGGATAGGGTCAGCTGGTGAGAGAAATGGCTCGTTACTTGACAAGCTTGACAGCCTGAGCCCAATCCCCAGAACCCACGAGATGGAGGGAGAGCTCACCCCACACAGGGAGCCCACAACAGGCCGGAGAACAGATACCAAAGTCCAGCTTCACGACTCAGTGAGTTTTGTTGGGGTTACTGACAGGAATGTGGCTGGGGGGGGGTCACTTACAGGAGCAGAACTGACTCAGAGACAGCTGCACCACCAGAAACCCCCACACACACACCGTCCAGCACAAGTAGCAGCTCCCAAACTCTGGGAGCCTGAAGCGACTGCACAGCCAGCGCAACAGGCTGGAGAGTTGCCTCAGGAAAGGACTCGACCTGGAGGCCTTTCCAGCTGCCTCAGTTGGTCTAAACCTGTTCTTGTCTGAGCGGCTTTGCAGCTGGGCTGCCTCTGCTCACTCTAGCAGGGTGGAGCCAACAGAATCTGGTCATTTTCAGCGCCCTTCGAGTGATTTTGTTGTTGTCTGCCTCCCCTGCTTAAGGAGCTTCCTGCAGGATGGAGGAAGCCTATATAAAACACACACACACACACGCACAGTCGAGAGGTCGTGGCACACGGCTTTAATCCCAGCACCAGCAAGGTAGAGGCTGTCTGATCTCTGTGAGTTCAAGGCCTGGCTAATCTACAGAGCAAGTTCCAGGACAGCCAAGCCTACCCAGAGAAACCCCGTCTCGGAAAGCCACCATCCCCCATGCTACCAGGAAGAGCCGAGAAAAGACCCCGAATGAAATATGAGCACAACAAAAGCCGGGGGGTCGCTCTCTGAACAGGGTGCCCACGCAGGCATTGCCATTCTCACACTGGACAGGGAATCCTAAGCCCTCAGAGGTGAGGTCATTTCTCATGATCACACAGGCACCATGCCAGCCTAGAGCCCCAGGCCCAATCACACAGGCACCATGCCAGCCTAGAGCCCCAGGCCCCACCCCAATCTGGCTGCACTGCTCGCCTGTAGCCATGATAGGTGGGGATTTCCGGCCTGGAGAGGGGAGTGAGGGGTGGGACCCTGTGTCAGCAAAGGCTCCCACCTGACAAAGAGCTTTCCCATAGCGAGAGCCATGGGGCTTGTACATCTGTGTGAGGGTTACACACCTGTTGGGTGCCAGGCGCCATTAGAATTGCTGCGAAGCTCCGCCCTGTTCAGCCTTCTAGTCCACTGGTTAGGCAATGGAGCCTGAGGCCAAACAGGTAAAGTGCCTGGACCGTGGCCCTCTGGGACGATAAGCCCTCTGTTCCCTCCCTAGATGCCTCCCCTAAGTCAAGGCCCAGAGCAGGCGGTGGCTGTTTAAATCCCTCAGGGGAGGCTGCCCAGTCAGCTGGCATCTTCCAACCTCCTCCTCAAGCCAGAGGGAAGCAACGTGCACCACATCTGTTCTTCTGGGAAGCAGTGCAGCTGTCAGTGGGGCCTGAGGGCTGGGATGGGGCTGAGTCTTTCCCTTCCTTTAATTCTTCTTGGGAGACAAGCCAGGGCCCCCGGCCAAGGCCAGAAGGCCTGAGAAATGACCATCACAGTGGCAGAAGGGAAGGAACTAAGGCTGGGAAGCTGCAAGGTCTGGATCTTATCCGGGGCTGCCACTGCGGCCGTGAACCTGTGCATGCCCCTTCCCTGGACCCCAGTCCGCCTGTCTGTTAAATGGGGAGATGAAGACAGGACTGCCAAATGCTTTTCTGCTGTACTGGGGTCCTGTCTATCTGAGGCTCCTTTGCAATGAACACTATGTCTGCATTTCACAGATGGAGAAGTAAAGGGTCCAAGTTGTTTCTCGTGCCTCCAAGCTGCATCAGCATCCTTCCCCAGGACCCTGTTTCTCTCTGTTTAGCCATGAGCTCATCACAGCCACCCCATCTCCAAGGCGAAAGGTCTCTTAAAGCTTCACAGAGAGCAGGTGTGGTGGTGGTTCCTACCTGTAAACCCAGTACTTGGGAGACTGGGGCAGGAGGATTGGCTTGAGTTCTGAGACACTGTCTCAATGGATGAATGGAAAGAAAGAAAGAAAGAAAGAAAGAAAGAAAGAAAGAAAGAAAGAA
>NW_026587215.1:1675631-1683720 GCF_907164565.1 Psammomys obesus | reverse complement strand
AAAGAAAGAAAGAAAGAAAGAAAGAAAGAAAGAAAGAAAGAAAGAAAAGAGTTTGTGGAGTAAATTCCCACAGTTAGTTAAAACACTTTGGTCCTATTCCTTGCCTCCAGACACCTGTGCCAACATCATTCCCCATCAGCCCCTGACACCTCGCCCTCCATGCCTCAATTTCCACACACCCAAAAACGTGCTTGCTGAGGCGAAGCCAAGGGGGACATTTCCCTCAGCTCAAAGGATGAGGAGTATTCCTTCTCATTACCTAAGCAGCTTGCATATTCAAGGTCAAGTCATGGGAGAGAGAATGAGGGTCACTCAATTATAGAAAAAAGATACACACATACAAAGCTTTCTCTCTCCTTCCTTCCTTCCTTCCTTCCTTCCTTCCTTTCTTTCTTTCTTTCTTTCTTTCTTTCTTTCTTTCTTTCTTTCTTTCTTTCCTGTTGTAGTGCTTTCTTATATTTCACCGTTGGGTTGGATACTCTGCAGAGTGTGGACTGCTCTGCAGCACAGTCCCAGAAGGCAAGGAGAATCCATTCTGGGGGTTCCTGAGGCTCACCAAGGCTTTCCTGTGACCTGGCCTCAAACAGCCCAGCCATAGATGGGCTTCCAGCCACCCTTCTGTCCCTGCAGCTGGGCCCCAGGTATCCCAGAAACTCGATGCCTGGCAGGTCCAGGGCTGGTGGCATTTTATCGATCAGGCCGCCAAGGTTATGAAACCTCTCTTGCAATTTTAGTGCCAAATATATTTATTGAAAACCAGCTGCGTGCCAGGCGCCTTGAGGGCTGAGAAATCAATGAGGCCTTCCGGATTTCTCTGGGTGCAAGGTGGGGACGGAGGCACTACTAGCCACAAACCCTGCAAGACCCAGGAGACAGAGTAAGGAATCTTGTTGGAGGAAGTTGCAAGCAGGATCGTAATTACGGGAAGTGTCAAGGCAAGTGAGTTTTGAGTTGTAGGGGTTTACCTCGACAACAGGAAGTAAAGAAAGGCCTAAGGTCAAGGCCATAGAGGGTGACCCACTGTCCCAGTGTCTGCACGGCTCTTTAAAGGGGAAAAAAAAAACAGATGAACTTGAGGCTAGGCAGATGAGTTGGGAGTCTCGGAGGATTCACCAGCAGAGGAGCTGCTCCGTTTAGACTATTGAATCTCTCACGTTTATAACCTGTTTTTGTTATTGTTTGTTCTGTTTAGAAGCTGTTTTGGTTTTGTTTGTTTGTTTGTTTGACTCGGGAGATGGCGACAGGGCCAACGTTAGCAAAAAGTCTACAGCACTTTGCAAGGAACAGGTAAAGCTCACGCGCCAGCTGCTCCATCCACTTTGCAGGAAACTGAAGAGGTCCGGAAAAGCAGACCCGAGAAGAAACACGGAACCGTCCAACCTCAGAGAGTGATTCCCGTCCAGCAGCGCCTTTCTGGCCCGTTAGATTTCTGCCGCTAGACGTGATCGAAACTGCTGAGCTGTGCTTCTGAGGTGTGTACTCTAGGCTTGGAGAGTTGCTTTAGAGACAAGTGTCGTTTTCCCATCCCCCAAATGCTGTGGTCCGCGGGGCTGATCCATCCTGGTACCGGGAGTCGTGAGCTGGGCCTGGCCCGGTTGAGGTTCCCACGGCAACCGCAAGCCGCTCCCGGCGGCGTCTCCCCAGTGACGAGGCGCAAGCCAAGACCCGGAGCCCGGATTTCTGGAGCCGAGCCACGGAGCGAGGCTGGAGCGAGATCGCGGCTGGCCAAGTGAGGAGGGGAGCGACGCTGCCTTTCGTCCTTGCCCTTGGCATCAGGAGGGCGTCCAGCTAAAGCCACTCCTACTCATCCCGGCCTCAGTGTGGCCCCTGCTGCCCTTCTGGGGAGTCCTTCCCTGCTTTCCAGGTGGGGAGACGGAGGACTGGGCTGAGCCCCAGTGTCAGTGGGTGAAGTGGGCAAAGCCAGGCCCTGCCCCTTGGTGGCTGGCATCCCGACAGAGAACTGTGCAGACAAGTGGAAGACGGGCCACGGGCACCTCCTCGGGTTCGGATACCAGCCCGGTCAGTAACCTGCAGTGTGGTCTTGAAGCGCCCACTCCTCTCCAGGTCTAGGAGATGGAACATCGCCACCAATGTCTCAGGGTAGACTTCCCCAAGTGTGCGCGATAGCCACCAAGTTTAAAAGAAGCCGTCGAAGGGCAAAGTGCGTTGCACATGCCAAGGGCCGTCCCTGGTTCTGTTCCGGCCCTGTCCGTCACTCCAGCCCCCAGGGCGGTCTCTGTGGCAGCCGGCTGCACCCTGGAGCTTGGTCTAGAGGTCTCAAGCCTGCAGGTGAGTCCACCCTACTCCTTTTCTCCCCGTGGACAGGGCCCAGGACAGTTCTCCTGGGACCTAAGACTCTGTGTGCCCTGGTGTGGAGGGGTTCACAGAGGTGTGGTTTTCTACCCACACACCCACCTGACCCCCTCCTCCTGACCTCATCCTCACTCACTGAGGTTGTCTGAAGCCTCCTGGATAGAGCCCATTTGGCATGGGTTGCCCTTTGAGAGCCACGTGCTGGGCATGTGGTTGGATGGTTGTATCTGTGAGTGAGTGTGTGTGTGTTATACACAGCTGTGTGCCTGGCACGGCAGGCCTTCGTGTGTGTGTGTGAGTGTGTGTGTGTGTGTGTGTGTGTGTGTGTGTGTGTGCAGACTTTGGATGGATGTGAGAGTCTGTGGATGTGAATGTGTGTATTTATGGCTGTGTGGAGCATCATGTGGTTGGTATGTGTTGTTCATTCTTGGCATATGTGTTTACCGGGCATCTATGTGTGTCTTTCTGGTGCGGACGCCTATCTGGACAGGCTTGTGTGGGCTGTGCTCATGGTGTGTGTGAGTGGATGTGTAGCTGCTGGGATCTTGGGTGCTGTGTCTGTAGGAGTGGTACGGGCTGTGCTGAGGGTCTTGGAAGTAGAGGCGTCTCCCTCCGTTCTCTGCTCACCTGCTGACCTTCTTCCCCAGCTTAAGGGCTGTGCTGAGGCCACTGGGCAGGCGGAGGCCGGCTCCTGCTCCCTCCGAAGACCTGTGGCTGCTCAGGTCTGTGGCCACAGTTGCCACCAGAGGCTAGGTTGGAGGGGTGAGCCGGGGGCTGGGGCTCCTGTGACACCCCTCGCTGCCTGGCCTCCTCCCCTCCCCACAGCAGGAGCAGCAGCAGGAAAGGTTGGCGGAGGGGGGCTATTTTGGGAGCATCTCCTTAGCAACAGCTGCCACTGCCGTCTGTGGCGGTTTTTCTATAGGTGCTAAAATATTCCACCCTGGTGACTGAGTGCTGGGCGGTGGGTGAGGATGGGGCCCAAGGGTGGGAGAGACCCCTACAATCTTCCATCCCAAGGACTGCCATACCAACATCGATGCTGGCCCTCTGGACCCCCAAAAGCCCTTTCCCCACACTGGACCTCCCCTCTCAGAGTTACCAGGACCATGGGGCTTTGAGGCCAGCTGTGTCCTGCTCTGATTTCTCATCTAGACAGCTGTGTGGCCTGTTTGCCTCATCTGTGGACTAGGCTGGCTGGACTCAGGAACTTTCTAAGCCGAGAAAACCTCTGGACTGAGAGATCATGAACATTGCTAAGTGCATCCCTAACCCCCAACTCCTCCACCCATCAGCTGCCCCCATTCCTCATCTCCCCAGCTCTATGCACAGGCTTTAGAGACCGCTGTGGGACCCAGGAGGCCTGAGCAGTTTCCCGGGGTGTGGGTGGGTGAGGGAGCTCTCTGCCAACCTGGAATGACCCCTTCTGTAGAACCTAAGTAGGTGTCAAACTGACTCCCAGTCCCGGCTTCTGCATTTATTTCCACTGAGCCGAGGCTAGCTGCTTCCCCTCTGTACCCAGGAATGGAGGTGAGTCAAAGCCTCTACTTTCCAAAGTTGTGAAGGTCAGTTGGGAGATAATGTAGGGGGCTTTAGTACAATGAACGGACAGACACACTTCAGCATAATGCTTGCTCTTCCAGACAGTTAGTTGTCTCTGGCTGCAGAAGCTGTGCACTCAACACAATCCTGTGCCTCAGTGTCCCCACTGGAACAGTTAGCACCTGAAGCATAGCATTCTCGTAGAGATTGAGGCAGTGCTTATGAGGGCCTGGGACTGTGCTGAGCTCATGGGATGAGTCTGTGGAGTCTCAAATTGCCTCCCCCCTCCCACCCACCCCATCAACGCTACCCTGCCAAGGCTAGCTTCTGTATTGAATGAAGACAAGTCCACTTGCCTTTCAGAGCTAGAGGTGAGTGTCCTGTTACAGATGAGGCCTCTGAAGTTGGTCCAGAGAAGATATGCAACTTAACAAAGTGTCACACAGGTTCTAACACCCAAGCCATTCTCCTCTTTCCCCAAGGTCCTTTACACACACTTATGCACACACACACACACACACACACACACACACACACACGTACCCACTGGAAGGCCTTCCATATCAAATGGGGCACCATGCTGTGGTCTGTGGCAAGGTCTTCCTGAAGCCTTCTCTCATTCTCAGAACAACTGCTCAGAGCCAGGGAGGTGTCTTACTTCCCCACTTCACACAGGGAGAAACAAGAGCCAGAGTGAGGAGAACACCTGCCCAGGGTGCAGACCGGGCCCAGGCAGGGGGCTGCAGCCCTCCTCAGCCTTTTGCCTAGTGACCTGCCGAGGGACACAGCCTGCAGGAGCAGCTGTGCCGGACCTAGAGACCCCTGATTCCGTGCAGCCCTCCATCTTTGGCTCTCTCTTGCTCTTACATTTGCCACTCCGGGAGAGGGGGGAGCATGGCGGTTGGGGAGGGGCACTGCCATTCACTTGCTGTCCCTCCATCCTGCTGCTTTCAGTCCACACAGAAGTGCAGCAGAGACCAGGCATCAGCTGCTAAGTGAACACTTTGTGTTGCTGGAGGGCGGGAATCAATACACACACACACACACACACACACACACACACACTCACACCAGTGAACATCAGTCCTGGCTGTCTGCCTGAAGGTACAGCAGGGTACGGAGGGAGACTGGCGGAGAGAACAGACACTGCACAGACACTGAAGGTCCTCAGGGTGACGATGGCACCCGTGCAAGAGCCGAGAGTGCCTGCTGCCAGAGCCCACCTGCCCTCAACAGCCTGTGCGAAGGGGGCCTTCAACGCTCACAGTTTGTGGACAGGTAGAACAGAATCTCACTGGAGGCCATGTCGTTTCTAAGTGCTTTCAAGCCACCTTGGTCCGGTTTCCAAACTCATTAAATAAGAACCATACGTATGCCTAAGGGGGCTGGGACTAGGTGGACACCCCAGGGCTGGCTGGTTGAATGAATGGGGACTGAAATACTTGTGCCCTGGGAGCTGGTACAGAGAGGCTGGGCTCGGAGAATAGCAGAAAGGCTCCGAAGGCAAAAAAAGACAGAGGGCATCTCAGGCACTGGGGAACAGAGCGTGCAGGCAGCCAGAGAGGTGTGGAGGCATCTGGTACGTTCTGGAATCCGTGGGAACAGGAGGACATGTGTGAATGTTGGATGTGCGGGAGCCTGACGGGTACCGCACCGAGGAGGCGAGAGGGAGCCTTCGGGGAAGGGAGAGCCCACAGAAAGACGGTTGTGTGGCCCGTAGCGTCGGTCTGGTCCTGGGAGGTCTGCTTGGCACAAGGAGGCCAATCGGTTGTCCCCAAGCTCTCGGTGGCCCCAGATCCGACCTTCTCCCGCTCTGACCTGGGCCTAGCCCCTCCGCAGCCAGGCAGGTTAAAGGGCTATCTACCCCGTGGGGGTTCCAGACTCCTCTAGCCACCGGGAAGCGCTTTCCTCTCAGGTCTTCTTAGAAGGCTAGAGTAAGCTGGCAAATGCTCTCAGGAAGGTGGCTGGCTCCTCAGGAGGTGCTTCTGGAGTGTGGGCTCTCTGTAGGTGGTTGGGGGAGGGGGGTCTGGACCCTCTGTCACCAAGGTGTCAAGAGATGGCTCCATAGTTAAGAGCTGCTCTTGCGGAGGACCTAAATTTGGGTTCCCAGCAACCACATGTCAGCTCACAACTGCCTATAACTCTAATTCCTGGGGGTCGGACAACCTCTCCTGGCTTTTACAGGCACACACACACACACACACACACACACACACACACACCTGCACATACTCACACACAGGCACAAACACATACACAGAAATGAAAGACAGCTTAATAAGATGAAGAGGAAAACAGAGCCTAGAGTTTGTTCGACTTCCAACTCCACGCGTGACCTTCTGCGAACTTATGGACGGACGCCTATAGGCCTTCAGTCTCGCCTCCGTGAACTGGAGTCTAACTAGGTGACTGTTAGGGTCCATCCAAAAGAGCGACCTCTGTCTCCTAAAGTGGGGGTGCTTGGGGCCCTTAGCTGCTAGCGCCTCGGGAGACAATACAGACCGCCCCGGAGAGGGTCAGGGCCACCGGGGATCCCCACGGACCCGTTCCTCACCTATCCTCTCCCGGGCTCCCAAAACCCTTCCCACCTGCCCCCGGGGGCCTGGCAAACCAGGGAGCGGAATCTCGGACTGGGTTCCGGGAGGAGCGCCGTGGGGCGCGGAGGAAAACCCGGGAAGGATCCGCGCGGGAACCGGACGGCGTAGCCCATCTCGCCCCCTTCACCGCCCACCCTCCGCACCCCGCCCCGAGCCCTCAGTCCGAGTCGCCGGTCCCTGGGGCGCGAGCGGCTTGCCTGCCTGCGTGGGCCGGGCGCCCCGGGAGGGCCGGGGCGGGGTCCGTCCGGGGCTGGCAACCGGGGCGCGCGGCCTCCGCAGCGGGGCGCGGGTCACGTGTGAGGAGGGGCGAAAGTCTCCGAAGCGGGGCGCGTGCCGCGAGTTGGGAGTTCTAGGCGCGCCGCGGGCGGCGGGGAGCTCGGGCTCCCGGGCGAGCCGGGGACGCGGCGGCGGCGAGGAACCGGGTCCCAGACGGAGGGGGCGGCGGCGGGAGTGGGAGGGACGGCGACCGAGAAGGACACCCGGCTGGCCGAGGAGGAGGAGGAGGAGGTGGAGGAGACGCGGGGCGAGGCCGGGCCGGGCCGGGGGCCGGAGCGAGGTGACCAGGTGCCCCAGCCCAGCGGGCGGAGAGGCGGGCCCGGGACGCGGCGGCGGGGACCGTGCGACCGGCGCGAGGTGGCCGCAGAGCCCGGAGACAGCCAGAGGCGAACAGCAGGAGGGTCGCGGGGCTGTGGGTGACAGCGGGCGGCGGGGCGCCCTGGGCCCCGGGACCCAGCATGCTGCCCCCCGGGCGGCGCCCAGCTCTTGGCGCGGAGCGACGCTGAAAGTTGCGCGGGGAGCGGCGCGGGACGGCGCGGAGACCCCCGAGACCCACGGCGGCCGCCCGGCCCGGCGGCGACCTCGCGGGCAGGCGGCTCCCGCGCCCCGAGTCCAGCGCCCCGGACGCCGCCCGCCGGACCGCGCCGGGGGATGTAGCGGCCATTGCCGCCCAGAGCCTCCTCGGACCTTGCGCCCCGGGGTAAGCTCGGAGACTCGCCCGTCGCGAGCGCCGCCGTCCGTCCGTCCTTCGCTCCGTCCCCGGTGTCTGGCTAGCCGAGGGAGTGTCTGACCTGCCGCTTTCGGCCAGACCGGTCCTGCCACCCGGGTCCCGAAGGGTCCGGTGACTTGCCCCGCGAGCTGGCGCGCTCGTTTCGTTTGGCCATCCGAGCGTCGCCTGGGGCTTGCGGTTGGCAAGAGGAGGGAGGTGGATGAAAGATTTTGACCCTCCTGCTCTGGCGGTGGCCCTCCTCTGCCCCCGCCCACCTCTATGCCAGGAGCTGCAAGGCAGGCGACTTGCAGCAAGGTGGGAAGGGGGGGGGGGAGTCTCGGCTTCACCTCCCACCTGCGGTCTCTGTGAGTGGTTCTGAGTGTGACAGAAATCCCCCTTTGGCTGTGGTGGGCACCTGCCTTGTGCCAGATAGCCCCAGGGTAGGTGAGAAGGGTGCCTAAATGATGCAATGGGAGGGGGGTGGACTAGTGGTGGAAACTGAGGCTGTAGAGAGAGGCTGTAGAGAGAGTCTGCAAAGAGTGATGCTGTGAGCTCTAAGCAGGAAGAACCCCACCACCACCTGCAGAATGTCCACTAACGAGGGTCAGCCTACACACACACACACACACACACACACACACACACACACACACAC
>NW_026587215.1:1652170-1675621 GCF_907164565.1 Psammomys obesus | reverse complement strand
GAGCCTTTACTTGGCTTCTGATGGGGAGAGCCAATGGGGAAAGTTGAGGCAAGTAATTGCATGCAACAATTAGGCTGAAGGTTATGAGGCTGAAGCCTAGAACATTTGGCTCTGCCCTCCTTTGGAAGAAGGGTCTCTTTCTAGAGTTTTCCATCCTGGGCATCAGGCCTCATCTATCTCTTGAGGCAGGCTTGAGAAACCAGCCCGGCTAGCTGAGGAACTAGCATACTGGGCAATTTATGCTCCCTGACCCTCTGCCAACACATCTGTGGAATGGGGACACTAGACCTGCCCCACTGACCTCCAATGCAGAGAGCCCTGAGCTCTGTGAGCAGAACACTGCCTGGTGGGCCGGAGAAAGGGCTGGGCAGATTGGAAGACAGACCCAGTTTACTTTGAGGGAAAAGAAGTACCTACCAGTGGCAAGAATATGGCTGGAAATACAGACCTACAATAATGGACGTGTCTAGGCATAAGAGGGGGAACCTAGGACTTGGGAGCCGTACCTAATGATCCCTTGTGTTACCCTTAAAGAAACATCTTGGGGGCAGGGGAGTGGGGGAGGAAGACATAGAGGTGACTAGCCAGACAGAAATGTCTGTGGGCTTCTGCTGGGATGACCTTGGGCAGTTGGCTTGACTTCTCTGAATTGCAGTTTGTACAAATGGGAGTGTAGCACGGGCTTCATTGAGATGTCAGTGGCTTGTGCACGGTGTCAGGGCCCTGGGAAGAGCTTGCAGAGTCAAGGCGTGCAGGTTCTGGGGAGACATTTGTGGCTCGGAGGACAAAGTCACTCTAGGATGCTGTGGGAAGATTCACGGGGCTTAGGATGAGAAGGAGGGGGAGGAGGAACTGTGTGGGCTTACACAGGGCGGGCTGGTTCTTAATGTGGATCTGGGGGAGGCGGGGGCGAGTGCTAAGGGGGGTGTGAGGAGGAGGGGCCCCCTCTGCGGGGACCACTGAGTCACGAGGACATGTAAGCGACATGACAACCAGCAACATGGTAACCAGGAAACTAGCGGTGGGAATGGAGCTGGAGCAGTGTGTCGGAGTGGGGGAGGGCAGACTGGCAGCACCCAGCCTTGGAGGGTCCACAGTGGGTTAGACTGGCTGGCCTGCAGGGGGTGCAGGCTGGATGGACAGGCTGGGGAAGAATGGGGGTGTAAGGAGAGAGAGAGAGAGAAGGCACACAGGGGGTCTGCTGGGCAGGGGGGCTTCTCTGCTGCCTTCCTAGGCTCTTCTCCACGTCTCCACTTTTCATGCCTCTCCCCCTTGGATGCCAAATTTGGCTCACGCAATCTGTCGTCTCTCTTCTGAGATTGGCACGGGGACGAAAGCCGGGTGCATTACATCAGCTCCTGATCCCCCTGCGCTGGGGGAGGGAGGGGAAGGACCAAGGACCGGGCCAGGCTGGAAGTGGAAGGGGAGGCTTTCGGGGCAGTCAGGCTTGAACTTTCTTGCTTGTCTCCTGCTTGCTTTCCTTACCCTAATCTTAGATGTAGGGGGAGTCTGGGGGAAGGCCATGCAGAGCCTAGAGGTGGGACCAGGACTCCACTCCTGGGGAGATCCCATGGCCAGGGCAAAAAGGCAGACCCTGATGCTGTCTCTCTGGCTAGTTGAGGCAAGAGTTGTCAGGACTTGGTGTGCGATTGCCTGGCCACATGACCTTGGGCAGACCCCCTTGTGTAGAGGCCACATCTGTAGAGCGAATGCTGGCCAGTTGTAGTCTTGGCAATTCTCCCGAGAGGAGGTGTCCTCTGCCACTTTGGCTTTCCGGGGCCCCAGGAGGGACCCGGTGACCTTGGACCGCAGCTTCTCTCCTTGTACCTAACTGTGAAATGGGAGTGGTGGAATGTTCAAGGTGATCACCCGGACCCTGGACGTGAGCCGTGGTACAAGGAGAGAGGGCAGGGCCCTGGCTTCAAAGCCACAGACATGCAGGAGTCCTGTGGCCTTCTACACGAGGTGGGGGGCAGGCCAGCTTGACCACCATGAGGACAGGTGGTGTGGGAGGATAGTGTCATGCTTTCGGACACTTGGTGCTTGTATCGTTGGTCTGACGCTGTCATTACACAAAAGTGAAAACTGAGGCCCTAAACGAGGAGTGCATCCTGGGGCTGCAGTGATAGAAGCAGGGTTTCCGGCTCCTGGTTGTCAGCTTCCTCTTGGAAGCAGGCAGAGAGAGATACTCTCTCCTCACTGTGGCCAGGCAGAACAGGAGCCCTGAGGGCCTAGCTCTGGTGCTATCCCCTCCTCTTCCTCTCCTGGACCCCTACCTATCTTCCCCAACAGGGACTTTGTGCTTAGCTATTACTTGGTCTGCTTGGGAGAGTCCTCTAGAACTCATTTGAAAGTGAATCTTAGGCAGTCCCTGTGAGGGACAAGATGGATTTCAGGTTAAGCTAAAACGTTATGGTCCATTCTAGAATATTCAATTCTAGAATATTCCTCTCCCTGGCTGAATTTTAAGCAGGAGATGGTCTAGTCACCCCCAACAACATGACACCCCCTCAGGGATCATCTTGGGGAGAACTCATTTTTTATAGACAGGCTTAGTGACAAGGACTGAGCTGGCCACGTTATCTAGAGTCAGCCAGATGGATGGCCTGTTACCCTGGGAGGCTGAGAAAGATGGGGGTACCTGAGGTTTGGTGAGGGAGTGAGCACCCTGCTCCTAGGACTGACCAGGCAGAGCTGGGCCTCCGGACTGGGTGACCTTTGCCTCATGAGTGGCTATGAATGATATCCCCACCTCGGAAATCTTTGGGTCTTTGATAGGAGGCCTTGGGTACCACTCACCTACGGCCCACCTGGAAGATATTACTCCTTGTAGCAGCCCTCACTGATGATGGACTGTCCCTGTATTACAAATGGAGATGCTGCAGCCCAGAGGGGCTGTGCCCAAGGTCACACAGCAAGCAAGTTTGGAGGGACTGAGTTTGAGTTTAAGACTCATCTGATTCCCTGGGGCTTTCCCAGAAAGAGTGGAAAGTATCCCTCCCCTGGGCTGGGGTTTGGCAAGAGATGGTCTATTCGCCCCCACAGCCTGACACCCCCTCAGGGATCCTCTGGGGGCTCCATTCTGGAAGACAGACACATTCATGAACCACTGGGGAAGAGCTCATTGTAGAGAAGATTGTGCTGGCCCAAACCGAGCAGTGTCAAGTGTTCAACCGGGCAGCCTGTTCTCCAGCCTGGGACTCTGTCCACACTGCCAGTGGATGAGGGGGCGAGGACTTAGGTGGATGGGGGCATGGCATGTGGATGTGGATTCGGGATCCTGAGTAGTTTGGCAGCTCCAGGCTGGGGCTTCCAGAAGATCCAGGTCCTGTCATTCCAGGGAACACAGAAAGCAGGCGCAGCAGGTCCTGGCCACAGTCTTTCGTGCCTCGCCCCTAGATCACCTGCAGACATCAGCGACGTGACCCGATGAGGTTTGGGGCTGTGGAGTGAGAGACCTGCCTGGCATGAGACAGGTCTAGGAGATGCTAACTATAGTTCTCTGTGTGACCTCAGGTCACACGATCGCCCTCTCTGAGCTCGGTCTGCCCGATGAGGTGACAAAGTTATGGAAAGAAAAAAAAAATCTCTTTGCCCCCAAGTAACTGCCACGGGGCTGTGTGTCTCTAGGTGCTCCTCCCTCCTCATGAGGACCCTGGGCCCTGGCAGGGGCAGGCAGGAACCCTGGGGGCTGGCATAACTGTTAAGCCTCCTCAGCCACCTTGGGGTAGGGGGGTGGGGTGGGGGATCTCCAGGCTCAGCCCTCCTTCTCTTTTTCATCTTTATTTTTCTCCTGCTCCCTCTTCCCTGGCGACGTGGGCTGATCGCTGCTCAAACTTTTAATTCACATGGTAATTGTAATAATAACATGGGCCGAGGCCCCTCTCTGCCTGTGACACTGCAGCTGGCGGAGCTCAGCTATGAATAGAGCCTGAGTCACACACGGGCGCGAGCGCGCTCCTGCCGGCGCGCACCCCGCTCATGGGTGGTGGGTGGGGTGAGGCCTGGGGGCCCGGGGCTCTGGATCCTGATCCCCCCACACCCCTTCCAAAGGCCTGTGCAAGAACTGTCCCCTGCAGATGAACTCCTGGTGCCTGGGTGAGCCTGTAAGACGTAGGGCAGGCGTGGTGACTTCTCATTACTCACAGGAAGGGAAACTGAGGCTCCACGAGAGAGCGAGGCTGCTGGGAGTGTGTGGGACTGGATATGTGGATTTTGGCTGATTCTGAAGCCGAGGTTCTGTTTCAGGACACACAGGCCAGGGAGGTTTGGGGGCCCTGGGGCTGGGCCACTACCACCACCCCACAAGCTCCTCACGGCCGCCTCCCCCTGCACGCAGCAGGTGCACTCAAGGGCCCTGCCTGGGGTCATGGTCCTAGTTCGGTGACAGAGATTGCATGTAGCAGAGAGCGAGCTCAAACTTCTGATCCTCCTGCCTCCACTTTCCCGAGTGCTAAGATTACCGGTGTGAGCCGCCGCGTCTGTCTTACCCAGTGCCGGGGGCTGTTTTGTGCACGCTAGACAGCTGTCACTCGGACCAACTAACTAAGCTGCAGCTTCCGCCCTTCCAAGGCCATCTGGAGGGAGTGAGCAGGAGGTGCTGGACTTTCTATGTAGTCTCAGTCAGTGCTCCCCCACTGCCCTTTGAGCACAGCACCCGTTTCCATGTGAGAAAAGTGACGCTTGGTAATAAGGGTTTGCCCCAGGCCCCACAGGATGTCCTCTGGAACCCCAGAAACCCCATACCCCTCCCTTAACCTGCACTATGCCTCCTTCTGGGCCCCTCCCCTTTTCCTCTCTGTGGCTATCAGGTCAGTCCTTAGGCACACAGGGCCTCAGCAGGCAGGCTGAGGTGAGGTGCCCCCGGTAGGCACACCATCAGGCGCCTATCGGCTACCCAGAAAGGTGAATTTCTGCGTTCCCTACCCCTGTAAGAGCCACGTTGTGAGAGGTGGTGTCGTCATGGTGATCTACCTCTGACAGCAGGGGTTGAAGATGCCTGGGGGTGGGTGTGGCCTCCAGCCGGGCAGGAATAAACTGGGGTGTGTGCCTGCCGGAGGGCAGAGGGACAGGGAAGAGAAATTTCACCTCAGTTATAGCCTCGTCTCCTATATCTTCCCTCCCTCTAGCAACTCACCTGGGCTAAACGGCCCAGGGACAACCAGGCTCTGCCCGGCATTAGACAAGTGTCTGCCTACTGAAGGTGGCTGGGTCCTGCTTCTGCTCCTGAGGGCCTCCAGGGCCCCTGACATCTTCCCCTCCTTCAGGGGCCTGTATCTTTGGAGACCAGAGAAGGGAGGAGCAGAATGGTCCCCTCCTTGCTCTAATCCTGGGCAGGTCCACAGCTGTAAGACAAGGGAAGAGGTAGACGTTGTCATAGCGGCAGGAGGAAGATTCAGTCACTCGCGACCCATTGTGACCTTCCCCAGGTCACTGTCACTCTGGGAGGCCCTCTGAGGTCTGCAAAGCAAGGGCCACTATAGCTTTTCCCTTTCAACCTTCTCTGTCACTGGAGCCGGGACGGGGAGGGGACGGAGAGGAGGGGACAGGTGTCCTGTGGTGCTAGGCAGTGCTGTCTCAAGGAAGTAGCACCAGGCTTCCTTGAGCTGGCCTCTTCCCACTCCTCTGTGTTCTTCCTCTCTGCCCCGCCCGTGTTGGTCTGGGAACAGACAGGATGGGGGTCAGTGGGGCACAGACAGAAAGAAGCCAGTACCTTCAGATACTTTGTCTCTAGTCACTTGGTGTCTGTGCCCCGATGCCTGCGGGCTCACACCCCAGCTCCGTCTTCCTGTCCTCAGACCTGCTGCAGTGGGGGTGAGACACTGGGTGGGCACCAGGCCATGCAGCTGCAGATCAGGGCTACATGACCTTGGAGAAGCCCTAGCTGGCCACCGGGGCTCAACACCAGACCAGTGAACAAGGAGCGTAGAGGGCACAGCTAGGGCAGAGAGTCCAGGGCCACGTCTCAGGGCTGTCCTTGGTCCCCAAGGCCTTGGATGAACTCCTCAACCAGCTGAGCCTCACTGAAGTAGCTGCCTTTTTTTCTAGGTTTGTGAGCAAATGCTGGATGGCACCCGCCAAAGGGCAGCAAGAGAATTCTGGCACAGGGCAAGGGAAGGGACCCAGGACCTAAATAAAAATATTGAGGGGACTGCAGTATGGAGAATCACAATATTCCCTTGTCTCAAGTGTTGGCATGACCTCCAATGAGGTCCCTGAGTCTTTGCCTCCCAGAGCCTTTGAGTCTCTGAGCCTTTGTGTCCCTGAGTCTTTGCATCCCCTGTAGGTGTTCCTGTTGGCTTGTCTGGGTAGTATAGGGATTGGACCCCAGCCCTCAAGCATGCTAGCTGCATCCTTAGCCTCCTGTCCCCTCCCACATTTTTTCCTTTTTACTTCCTGTCCTGAGACAGGGCATCACTAAGTTGCCTAGACTGCCTTGAACTCTGCAGAGCTTGAATTTGTGCTCTTTCTGCCTCCTCGCATGTTTATTAATAATATATTATACACGGTATGTTGCTTTTACTCGGGTCTTGTTTGGAGCTGAAAAAGTCAATGCCTTGGGTAGAGAGGTCTTGGAGACAATTCTGGTAAAAGCTTCTGTGGATACGGTTTCCTTTTCTCCCAGGCCTCCAGCTCCTGGTGACCCAAGCCCTGGAGGAAGCTTGCTGCTCTGTCTTGGAACATCCTCCTCTCCTATGCCTCCCAAACAGCCTGGATCACCAGTAACCAGCTGTCCCCAGGGCCTCGGTTCTATCCGAGCTGTATTCCAAACTCTGTCTTGCCCAGCTTCCTCTGCATTCTAGAACTTGTATAAAGTGCCAGGGACTCTCTCTTAAGCCTCTGACTGAGTAGACTCTTTGGTTCCTGTCCTGGCACAAGCCATTTCACAAGATCAGAGCTTGAGCAGGCTCTTTTTTTTTTTTTTTCTTTTCTTTTCTTTTTGAAACATGATCTCACTATGTAGCTTTAGCTGTCCTGAACTCACAGAGCTTCCCCTGACTCTGCCTCCCAAGAGCTAGGATTGAAGACGAGTGCCACCATACCCAGCTCAGAACTCACTGTTTTTCCAACAGCACACAGTGGGTACTTAAAATACCACTACTCACAATGCAACCAACCTCCAGAACACAGCTGCAGTCACACCAGGCAGGAAGGCAGGTCCTGAGCCATTTCAGGATGCCATTAGGTGGTGGATGGATGGGTGGATGGGTGGATGGATGGGTGGATGGGTGAATGGATGCATGGATGGATTGATGCATGGATGGACAAATGGGTGGACGCATGGATGCATGGAGCTGGCAGAAGATGGTCAGAATCTGTGAGGCAGCACTCCGCTGTCAGGTAGATGTTTACAGCTCCTTGGCTATTGATCAGGGTTAGGTGTGACCACAGCCTCTCGGCCTCTGAGGCCTCTGTCTGCTGTGCGCTCTGCCCTAGGCCCTTCCCCGCCTCCCAAACCATCGTTCCTCAAGCTTCTCCCTAAGGCACAGGATCCTGGGACTGGGATGACTGTCATCCCTCTTCGCCCCTGGACATCCAGGACAGGGCTCTGTGGAGGTGGAGCAGAAGCCTGAGACCTGAGCTGTCCTGTCCTGTCTCCTCTGCTTACAGCTACTGTGCCGTGCGTGTCCTGTGGTGCAATGGCACAGAAGGTCCTCCTGGTCTGTGCTTGGGGCCACCTCTGCTCCCTCATTACAGCATCAAAAATAGCTTGTCACATTCTGTGACATCGCCCTGCTCAGGCCCTTCACGGGAATTATGGCAAGCTGCACAGCTCTCATGTCCTTGTCCCTTGTCAATTGTGTGTGAAGTGTTTCCTGCATGCTAGGCTGCAGGACTCAGTGTGAACACTCAAGAGCCCTGCATGGATGGACCAGTGACAGAAGGTCCATAAGGGCTGTAAGGGAGAGGGCACACGGCAGGAAAGTACAGGGTGTCTTTGGGCCTCAAGCCTCAAAACTCCACTGGGAGGGGGCATGGGGATAAAGGGCCACAGAATTTCAATGAGAAGGGCAGAAACAGCCAGTGCAAAGGCCCCAAGGCAGAGAGAGTTGGGAGGAAGGCCATGTAGCTATGTGGCAAGGATTGGGGGAGGGGATTGAGGGGGGAAGATCAGTGTGCAGGCAGAACCTTATTTGGACCAAGAGTTCACCTTGGGGAATGTGGGGGGGGGGGCAGAGCTATGTTTGGCGAGTGATAGAAATCCTTGGCTGGAATGGCCAGGAGGAGGTTGTGGACATGGGATAGAGAGAGCATCCAGCATCCTTTCCCATGGGGCTTGCTCCTCAGCTCTCTGTGAGATAAGAATAGGACCACTCCGGCTTGGAACCAGGACCACAGCATGGCTGGTCCATGGTCTTAGTGTTCAAAGAAAGTGTTCTTTTCCTGTCCTTAGGTTCTGGGGTTGAAAGAGGTACGGGATTTAGGCCTGAGCCACCCTGGGAGGACTCACAGACTGAGCAGGAGAAGGCGGGAGGCAATGGGCACCTCTTAGCCGTCTAGCAGGCACTTAGAGCGAGTCTGCTCCGAGGGAGACGTGGCTGCTGGTATTTTAAGGCTCAGGACTGGATGAGCTCACAGGCAGGGGGGCTGGAAAGAAGGAGCTGAGGAGGGAGGTCAATGATGGAGGGAGGTTGATGACTAGTGGATGAGCCTATGCTCTCACGGTGTGCGGCTTATAGAAGTGGAAGGGGGCAGGACACCCCAGAGAGGCTCTCAGGCGTGGAGGGGTCAGGAGCAAGATTGGGACTGACCACAGGCTCCTTTGGAGCAGCCCGAGGGGCCAGAGGTGGGGGCTGGGAAGGAGGCACACGCCATGCCCTTCGAGAAGGTTTTTTTTTTTTTTTTTTTGTGGGCTTAGGAGATGGCTCGGTGGGTGAAACTCTTGCCACACAAGCATGAGGACCCGAGTTCAGATCCCCAGACCCCATGTAAAATGAAAGGTGCGGCAGTGTGCTTGTAACCCCGGCTCAGAAACAGGCAGGCCCTAGAACCTGCTGCTCAGCCAGCCCTGTTGAAATAGCTAGTGAGCCTCAGGCTCAGTGAGAGAGTCTGTGTCAAAAAAACAGGGTGGAGAGGGTTTGAAGAAGAGAGCTGATGTCAACCCCTGGCCGCCACGGGCCACACACACTCACAGGACTCCCAAGCACAACCGTGCACTCACCTGTTACTCACGCGTACCCCAGAACGACTGTACCTTAAACACTCTCTGCCCTCTACAGTTTGTACTCCCTAGCCCTTCTCTGCACATCTTTGCAGCGTGCCTGTACAGCGGGGATTGTTCGTCCTCATTTCGGACATGCCCCAGAAGTTAAGGCGGGTCTCCCAAGGCCGTGCAGGCCCCAGGGGTCGTGTTCCTGGACTGTCTGAGGTCACACTGTTTGCTGGGGTCCTTGGGAATGCTGTGACCTGACTCTGACAAGCGCGCGCATATTGGTGCTGACTTTAAAACTCACGAGTAGTTTCCATAGGTGGCACACTCGTATGGTTCTAAAATTAAAAGACAAATGAAAAAATAAAAAAAGAGTGAGTATTCGCCTACCCCCCCTCCCATCCCCAGCCACCTGCTTCCCCTCCCTCGAAGCAGTCAGCATCACCGGCTTCCTGGGTCTCCATCCAGAGGAGCAGAGGGAAAGAGGCAAATACTCGGAGCTATAAACTCCTCTCCTTTTTCACACGAGGCAGCGACTCTACTCACCGCTCGTCGCTGTTGCCTTTTTTTTTTTTTTCCTTCACTTAAAAATACATCTCGCAGACCCGCAAGGCTCCCGAAAGAGCGGAGCCCCGTTGGCTTCCGTGGCTGCGTGGCACCGTGGCCCAGCCTTCAACGAAAAGGCTGCCTGCCTCGCTCCCCACGTGGGCTGTGTGATGGTCTCTGGCTGTGAGGTGGCTCAGTCACCAGTATCCTGGTGCCCTCTGGATGGGCAGAACCAGCTGGAGTGAGGGTTGAGGCACCACTCCAGCTCTGAATCTCCCATCCCAACTCTTTTTCCATTTCTGTGTTCTCTCTCTCTCTCTCTCTTTCTCTCTCTCTCTCAGGGTCTCACTGCACTGTATAGCCTTGGCTGGCCTGGAACGCTCTGTGTAGACCAAGCCAGTCTTGAATTCCTAGAGATCCGCCTGCCTCTGCCTCCCAAGGGCTGGGATTAAAGGGATATGCCACCGCCGCCCAGCTTTTACTTTTTACAGTTTTTGAGACACAGTTTGGCCTGGAATTCATTATAGAGCCAAAGGTGACTTTGAACTCTTGATCCTCCTGCCTTTACCGCCCACGTGCTGAGATTACAGTCGCGCGCTGGACTAGCCTCTTCTGTAGGTAGTGCCTCCTGGAGCTAGAGGCCTGTGCAGTGAGGTGGACAGCAGGAGCAGCATCTACTCCTTGCAGCTCTGAGGGTGTCCCCCCAGCTCCATGTTTGTTGAGATCCAGGGGCTAGGCAGCGGTGGTGTGGGTGGGTGTTCGAGCCTACCCAAGTGGATGGCAGGGACAAGGCAGATGTGGGCTCTTCCGGATCTTCTTTGATCCTGTCTTCTCCCTCCAGCCTCACTGACCCAGGAAGCATTTTCAGCCTTGGGAAAACGAGATCAGTGGGCCGAGTGGCTCAGGGAGTCACCCGGCCTGAGCTCCCCACTGCGGGCCTGTGGGTGGGTCCGAGACCCTCTCTCTCCTCTGTCCATTCACAACTGGCCACGTTCTCTGCCTGGCCATCCAGGAAGAGCCTAGCAGCGGATCGCTGTGGGACAGCTCCTTCTTCGGGACCCCAAGTTCACCTACTCTGTTACCCAGTTACCCGCCGCCAGACCCTGTGGGCCCTGTTCAGAGTGCTCCCAGCCCCCTTCCTTCTCTCCAGCTCCAAGCCACTGTTGTCGGCTCCTGCTTCCCTCCTCTCCCTACCCTACCCCCACAGCAGACCCAGAGGTCACCCTCAGGAACCTCAGACCTCAACAGTGGGAATGACCAGGGACATCTTAGGGATGCCTGAGTCCGGGCTGGACGGCGACTCACCACGTAGCCCAGGTTGGCTTCAGCCTCTAGGCTGGTTGCAAACCTCTCTGGGCCCTGGCTTTTCTCCTTCTAAAACAGGACCAATGGACGCTACCTTCTCTGAGGTCACCACGAGGCTGAGGGGAATCGATCAGCAGGAGCCTGCTAAACGCTCAGTGTGGACCCGGGGGAGGGGCAGCGTGCAGCGGGGTTCCGGGGTCTAGAGGAAGGCAGTGTGGCTTGCGCGTTGGTGCCCTGCACGTAGGAATGCCTTGTTATGCTCCCGTTGCCAGTGGGGGCTGAGCTATGAGCAGACCTTCCAGACCCCGCCTGGCCGAGTCCAGCCTGTGCGATTTGACTAAGGGGGAGAGGTGTAGATGGCTGTAGATAGCTATGGCTGAGTCTTGAATTCTGTGTTTAGAGTTCCTTCTTGGATCCCAGAGCAAGAGTGTTCCCTCTCCAGGTGGTACGCTCTCCTGTGTGTCACTTACCCTATGCAGGCATGGGCTGTGTGCCATCCCGTTTATTCTTACAGTCTTAGGCAGTGAGGTCCATAATTAGCATCACCTACAGACGAGGCAGACGGAGAGGTGAGGTATCTGGGCTGAAGTGACACGGACCTCGGCTGGGAGTCGCTGGAGAGAGTTCAGTCTATTCGAGCTGGCCTCAAAAGTGGGAGGGCTTAGGTTTGATCCCCACAACTCAAAGGCTGGGCGTGATGGCAGGTGTTTGCAGTCTCACTGCTGGGGGAGTAGAGTCAGGAAGATTCTTGGGGCTCACTGGCCAGCCAGCCCAGACTACTTGTGGACTCCCGGGCCAGCAAGAGACCCTGTGCAAAGAAGGTGGACAGTGTTTCCGAGGATGGAACCGGGGTTGCCCTTTGGCCTCCCACGAAGTGTGCCCACCTAGAATAAAGATCTGGGTTGTTATCACTGGAAGGGAAAGATGGAGATAAAGGAATCATGTTACCCAGCGTCAGAAGAACAGGATAGGGACCGGCAAAGGGTGACACCCCTACCCCTCTGATTTGTCGTCGTTTGAGAAAATCTTGGGTGGCTTGAAGCTCACTATATAAACCAGGCTGGCCTTCAACTTACAGAGCTCTACCTGCCTCTGCCTCCAGAGTGCTCGGACTTAAAGCTGTGTTTTATCTACCATGCCTTCTTTGAGGAATGGACCACAAAGGCCTCCCCACTTATCCTAGCAGGTCCAAGACTGGGATGCCTCGAGGCAGTCCGCACTCTCAAGGGTTGGGATCTGAGTTGCTGGTGTGAATTCCTCATGTCCCCTAGGGAAACTTCCCACCTGCCAGAGGCAGGACCCCACCCCTGCTGCCAGCCCGAGGCTCTAGGAACTAACAAAGGAGTCCCTTCTCGTCATTGTCCTATCCAGCCAGCCCACATCCCCTCTGGTGGACATGGGATTGTGAAGGGTCCCTGCTTTGCAGACAGCAGTAGGTGAGCGGCCTGGAGCACCTGTGTGGTAGAGTCGAGCCAGAAGTTCCCTCCCCGCTCTTGTCCCATGTCCCTGAGTCACTGTATCTTAGTCACCACCAACATGGCACCCTTGGAGTTTTACCTGCAGCATCCTGCAGGCCCCTCCCACCATCAGATTTGTCCCTAGCGTAGTGGTCCTCAAGGTCATCATAATGATGGCCTCCTGGAGTTAGAGAACCATTGCCTTCCCGCGCACGAAAGAAGATCCGAAGGAGAGGTCTTAGAGCTGAGACTGAGAGGCCCGGGTCTTGCCATCTCAAGTGTATGGATGCAACTGGCAGGTCATTTTCATAGCTGATCTGAAGCTAACTGGGGACAAGAGAACAGGGGTGAAGGGGCTGCCCTGTAGGGCAGTTAGGGCAGTGGGAGAGGGGGAGGCAGGGAGGAGACTTGATCCCAGAGAAACCAGGCTAAGCAGAACTTCACAGAAGGCGAATGGGGGTGGGGAGGGCACAGACGAGGGAGACCTGGGGACCAAGAGGACCCAGACCTAAGTGGGGCCCGACCTTACCACTTCAGCTGCTCAACCCCCCTCCCCGTTCATCTCCCCAGCTCTGCCTCCAACAGTTCCCCAGATGAGAAACAGCAGCCAGAACCCTTCCTGTGTATCAGTGGCTGCTTAATAAATACATGTTAGCCGTGCGAGACCTCGGTGAAATAGGCAGGCCATGGCTGGGAGAGTCCACACTTCCAGGCTGTTCCGTCTCTCCAACCCTTCAGAGGCAGGGCCCTGAGACCGAGGCGTGAGACCTCCAGTGAGGGAGGCCTGTGACCTCCCGTATTGTCTCATCAACGGCAGATTTGTGACCTAGAAGATTGTAAGAGAATAAATAGCCTTGGCAGGCTGGCTGTCCCCAAGCTTGGTGTCCACTGCCCTCTGCCCATCTGCTATTGGGCCGGGGAAGGCCAAAGGGAGATTCTCCCATGGATGTAACCCACAGCATCTGGTCATCCTTTCTGTCATGAGTAGCCAGAATGTGTGTGTGGTGGTGGTGGGGGGCGGTGGCTAGGAACGGCTCTCCTGACAGCCTGGGGTTCCTTTGCCGCTAGACTTAGAGCAGGATGCAATCTGAGTAAGGACAGCAACTCCATCCCCACGTCCCAGTTTGCTGGCGTGCGCTTGGAGGCTGTGGAAACCCTGGGCCACCTCGCCTTCCCCTGCTTCTACTGTTTCTTTCAAGTTCCATGGTCTTAAACTTTCCCAGAAAGGAGGACTAGTGACCCCCAGGCTTGGGGAATGATGCAAGGCTGGGAAAGGGAAAGACATGCTTGGGGCCCCTCCACAAGGCAATGCACAGGAGCCCAGCCTCCTTTTTCACACAGCCAGCGTCCTTTAGTGCACGCTTGATGGACAGGGTGGAGATTGGTCTCCTGCCTTCCAGAGAGCAGGGGCTGGGGCCAGGCAGCTGTCTGGACAAGCAGAGTTCTACTCAAAGGTGGAAGATGCTGATCGGTGCATTGCATTCCCTCCTGTCGTCCACGGCCCTCCTCCATGGAGCCTTCCCCCTGGCCTCTGTATCTTTTCCCAGAAGCCCCGTGTGATCAGAGAAAGATATTTGGCCGTGCAGTTATCCCACTGACACAATGCCCAGCTGGCGCCTTTCCCTGGTGAGACGTTCCCTCAGCTCACACAGCGGCAAGTGAGAGGGCCTGGGGTGGCCGCAGCAGCCGCTTGTCAGAGTGGGAGGGTCTGCAGGAGGCTGGGCGGCACACAGCTACTACTCTCTGTGTCTGAGCGTCAGGATGGGCACGAGCCTAAGAGCCCAGCGTGAGGCAGGCTCGGGAGCTGCTCCAAGAGCCCGCTGGGGCCTTGAGAAGAGGCACAGAAGCCTGGAGAACTGTGGGGCAGGTGATGGGAAGTTATGGGGCGGGGTGTTGAGCAGGGATATGGCCAGATAGAGAGCATTGAGGCTGCCAGCAGAGGCTCCCTCACCTTTACCCACTAATCAGAGCCTTTGGCAGTGCTGAGGTAGGGAGCTCCAACAGCCTAGAGACATGGGGGGGTCCTCCATCAGCTACTCACCTCAGGGTCCCTTATGAGGGTGGACCCAACAATGAGCCATCTCTGCAGCACCAGCAGAGAGCCAGGAAAGGCCCAGGAGCCAGGCCCTGCCCTCTTCCTTTCAGAGGCACAGGTTATACTTCAGGGCTTGCCACGGTGGGGCTTTTCCCCTGCTCCAGTCCCCCAGGCCCTCAGGAGAATATCAGGGTGGATGTGAGCACCCGGGTCGGGGAAGTCCCACCAGCCTCATTCTGAGACCCTCAGTGGCTCCCTCTCGGCCTCCTCAGCCTCAGCTATAAAACAGTGGTCTCTAACGTGGCTACCTTGTGTTCCTTAGCTGTAAGCGTCTGTGGTTCGGATGAAGGAGTTCCACAGTGGAACACAGCAGGGAAACCCCAGATAAAGTAACAGGCATTGCAGGGCCAATATAGCATCCTGGGCCACACCGGAGAAGCCTAATGCTGTAGGTTAGGAAACTAAGATCCAACCAAGTCACATGGCAGATCTGAAACTTTGACCCAGGGAGCCCCTTGGGATGGGGGCGGGGGAAGTGGGAGAGAAGCAGGGTCGGGTAGGGTGGCCTGGGGAAGGGAGAGGGAGACTGGAGGAAGAGGCAGGGGAAGAGGCTGTTGATATCTAAATTATAGCATTGGCCTGCACCGGTTGCCGCGGCAACCAAGTTGTCCTGAACCAGGGAAGTGTGTAAACATTGCCACAGATGCACAATTAGACCAGGAAGAATAGAACAGAAAATAGAGGCTTCCACACTTATATAATTCTAGGCCAAGATGCTATCAAGAACCCAGGCTGGGTCCTGGCCATACGGCCTCTGGGGGCCTGAGACTACACCAGCTCTATGCTCAGTCCTCAACAGGACAGAACACTGGAGGAGAGAGTGTGCCCTCTGTGAGCCTGGCTGACAGGCACACCACGTGGGGGTGGCAAGCCTCCGCCAAAACAGCTGGCACCCACAGTCAGGCCCGCCTGCCTCTCACAGGCACCCAGCAAGTGGGAAGCAGCAAGGGGGTTGGCCTTGCCTTCCAGGGTCTTGTAAGGTAGGGACTTCGATCCTCAGTTTGCAGACGAGGAAACTGAGGCTCTGCAAAGGAAACTGAGTGGTCTGACGTAGGTAGGAGGCGGGAGCGGTAACTGCCTCACCTGTGCCCAGTCTTCGTCCATGAGCTCCCGGAAGGTGACGCCTCCCGAGTCTGGGTCCACTCTCTTCCCAGCTGGCCAGTTTCCCTCTTTCAGCCAGCTGCCTGTGCCCATCCAGGGACAGAAGGTCCAGGCCCTCCCTTCTCCATCTTGACCAGAATGCTGGAGACTCTGTCCTGTTCCCAGCAAGTCTGGGGACAGGACAGAAATCTGGGGATCAATGGCACCCTTTCTGGGGACACTCAACCCATGCCTACTGTTAGCTACAGGGAGCTCTGAGCATTTGTGAAACCAATTGATGGGGAGCTGAAATTTTTAAAAATTAAAGAAAGAAGTATAGGTAGACAATGCAGAGGCTATATTCCTTTTTTTTTTTTTCTTTAAATGTACTTTTTTCTTCTTTAAATGTACATTGGTGTTTTTCTGTCCCCTGGAACTGGGGTTACAGACAGTTGTGAGAGGCCATGTAGGCACTGAGGAATTGAACCCAGGTCCTCTGGAAGATCAGTCAGTGCTCTTAACCACTGAGCCATCACTCCAGACCCCAGTGCAGAGCCTAAGTCAGGAGGCAAATGGGCTCAAAGCTCTGGCACACAGGGCACGGAATCAAGATGAACACCAGGATGGGAGTGTGGCTCTGAGGTACAGGGCTGGTACAAGATGCCTGAGGCCCTGGGTTCCAACCCTGGCACCACCAAAAGTAAAAAGAGGTTGACAAGATAGCTTGGATGATAAGAGAGCTTGCTCTGCCAACCTGACAGCCTGAGTTCCATCCCCGGAACCCAAGATCTCTTGAGTTTGAGGCCAGCCTGGTCTACAGGATGAGTTCCAGGTTAGCTGAGGCAACATGGTTGAGACCCTGCTTCGAAAACAGACAATAGAAAATACACACATACAGAAGCTTCCAGAGCAGTGGCAAGCTGGAAAGGCCACACTGCACATCAGGGACTAGGAGCTGGATCCTGTTCTTCATTGGGAGACCCCGTTCCGGGGGGTGGGGGGGGTAAAGCCTGGTCTTCAAAAAGACGCCCTGCCACAATCCCCCTGGGGGTGGAAGGAAGTCTCGAGGTCTTGTGTGCAATTTTCTGGTCCTGAGAGTCTGGTGTTGGGGGCGGGGGGTCTCTCTGCAGTAGCCCCTCGCTCTCCGGCACCTCACGTGTCCCTTGTTCTCCCCAGGCCCTGCATCTCCCCAGGTGACCACGCCGGCCTCAGGTCATGCACGGACACAACCGCAACGGGCAGGCCCACGTGCCCCGGCGGAAACGCCGCAACCGCTTCGTCAAGAAGAACGGCCAGTGCAATGTCTACTTCGCCAACCTGAGCAACAAGTCCCAGCGTTATATGGCCGACATCTTCACCACGTGCGTGGACACACGCTGGCGCTACATGCTCATGATCTTCTCGGCGGCCTTCCTCGTCTCCTGGCTCTTCTTCGGCCTCCTCTTCTGGTGCATTGCCTTCTTCCACGGTGACCTGGAGGCCAGCCCCTCGGTGCCTGCTGCAGGAGGCCCGGGGGGCAACGGCGGGGCAGCCCCGACGGCCCCCAAGCCCTGCATCATGCATGTAAACGGATTTTTGGGAGCCTTCCTCTTCTCGGTGGAGACGCAGACGACCATAGGCTACGGTTTCCGGTGCGTGACGGAGGAATGCCCATTGGCGGTCATCGCTGTGGTGGTCCAGTCCATTGTGGGCTGCGTCATCGACTCCTTCATGATTGGCACTATCATGGCCAAGATGGCCCGACCCAAGAAGCGGGCCCAGACGCTGCTGTTCAGCCACCACGCTGTCATCTCGGTGCGTGACGGCAAGCTCTGCCTGATGTGGCGGGTGGGCAACCTTCGCAAGAGCCACATCGTGGAGGCCCACGTCCGGGCCCAGCTCATCAAACCCTACATGACGCAAGAGGGAGAGTACCTGCCGCTGGACCAGCGGGACCTCAACGTGGGCTATGACATCGGCCTGGACCGAATCTTCTTGGTGTCACCCATCATCATCGTGCACGAAATCGATGAGGACAGTCCGCTCTATGGCATGGGCAAGGAGGAGCTGGAGTCGGAGGACTTCGAGATCGTGGTCATCCTGGAGGGCATGGTGGAGGCCACGGCCATGACCACGCAGGCCCGCAGCTCTTACCTGGCCAGTGAGATCCTGTGGGGTCACCGGTTCGAGCCCGTGGTCTTCGAGGAGAAGAATCACTACAAAGTGGACTATTCGAGGTTCCACAAGACCTACGAGGTGGCTGGCACGCCCTGCTGCTCCGCCCGGGAGCTGCAGGAGAGCAAGATCACGGTGTTGCCTGCCCCGCCGCCCCCTCCCAGTGCCTTCTGCTACGAGAACGAGCTGGCCCTCATGAGCCAGGAGGAGGAAGAGATGGAAGAGGAGGCTGCAGCGGCGGCAGCGGTGGCTGCCGGCCTGGGCCTGGAGGCAGGCTCCAAAGAGGAGGCAGGCATCATCCGGATGCTTGAGTTTGGCAGCCACCTGGATCTGGAGCGCATGCAGGCCACCCTCCCACTGGACAACATCTCCTACCGCAGGGAGTCTGCCATCTGACCTCCGGGCCCCACCGTCCTCTGTTCCCGCCAGAGCCTCTGACGGGTGGGACGCCAGGACAAGCCTCCCACCCTCAGGACAGAGTTGAACCTGGCTCCGTGGACCTAGAGGAAGGTGGGGGCTGCAAAGACTGGGAGATCCCTTCCTGTGAACTGCAGAGCCCGGGACAGGGAAGGACCCAGGTACTCGGCCCTGCTGGCCTGAGCCCCCTGGCACCTCCCCACAGGTGGCTCTGGGCCCCCAGATCTTCCACCTTTTCCCCACTGACCCTTCAAGGATATGCCCCTTCGGCTCTCAGGACCTCGGGGAAGGCGGCTGGACTGTTGGGGGTGGGGTGGGCATCACGGGGTTCTGGGTGGGCAGGGTGGGTCTGGGGAAGGGGAGGGGCGTGTTTCCTTTGCATGACTGTGGTCTGTGCTCTTGACTCTCTTTTTGTAAATACCTATAAATGGAAGAGATGGAGACACAAGTCCACCTCTGCCCATTTCTACCTGTGAGACAGAGAAGCCGCCATCCCTCTCTGTGTACCCCTAACCCAGCCCAGCCCTACCCAGCTGGCCGGTCCCCTTGAGACCCTCGAAGCCAGCTCTGTATGGTGTCGGATTTGGGTAGAGGGGACCCCAGAGGCGGGATGAATACCCCTCCCTCCCCACAGTCCCTCCAGGCCCCAGATTGATGATGGCGTTTGTAACTATTTTTAATAAAGCATATGGTCCACTAGAAGTAGGCTGGTAGAGAGAGGAGAGAGAGAGTGAGTGAGTGAGAGAGAGCAAGCATGTGAGTATCTCTATGCCCCCCCCCTTTCTAAAAATTATTCTTTTGTGTGTGTGTGTGTGTGTGTGCGCATGCAGGTGAACATGCATGTGCCCTTGGGAAAGCCAAAGGGCAACCCCAGCCATTGTTCCTCGGGAGCTATCCAGCTTTTGGAAATTTTTTTAAGATTTATTTTTATTTTCATATACACACGCTTTTTTTTTCTTTTCCCTGCATGTTTGTGTGGACACTATGTGCGTGCCGGCAGAGGCCAGAATTGAGCATCGGATCCCCGGGACTGGAGTCACGGATGGCTGTGAGCCACCATGTGGTGCTGGGAAATCTAACCCGGGTCCCCTGCAAAAGCAACAAGTGCCCTTAACTGCTGAGCCGTCTCTCAGGCCACCCACCTTATTCACCGATTTATCCATCCGTTCATTTGTTTATTTATTTTTGAGGCAGGGTCTCTCACTGGCCTGGAACTCATGGTTAGGGTAGGCTGGCCAGAGAGCCCCAGGCTCTGTCTGTCCTAGTGCCAGCCTTTTCTTTCTTTCTTTCTTTCTTTCTTTCTTTCTTTCTTTCTTTCTTTCCTTTCTTTCTTTCTTTCTTTCTTTCTACCTTTTTTCTTACGTAGTAGGTGCTGGGGATCGGATTTAGGTCCCCACGCTTGTACTCTACTCACTGAGCCATCCCAGGGGTGTGTGCCCTTTCTGAGATACTGACCCTCCTAGGGACCTCTGCCACCTGGTCGTGATGCTCACTCACAGAAATAGGTCTGAATCCAATCTTTGTAACTCAGGGGAAGCAGGAAGTGCCCCCTGGGTTTACGCGCGTGCGTACGTGCCCGCATCCACGTCTCCACCCGCCGCTGAGGGAGCCTGCAGGACACCGCGGTGTGAGGGGCTCCAGGAGCACACCGGAAACCTGGTCACGGTCCAGATGTGGTGGCTGCCTCTGGCAAGGCCTCCCCTCTGGGCTTCAGAGTTTGTGTTGTCTGAACAACACGCTCACTCAGGCAACCACCTGTCCCTCAAGGTCTGTGGGTAGCTGAGGGCTACCCACAGCTGGAAGAGCCACGCTAGCCTCGTCCGCATGTTGGTGGATGCTGGGTTGGGGCTCTGGGCCCTTCCTCCTCCCGAGAATTCCATCAGGTTCCTTTGTGGTGTTTACAGTAGAAGTCTAAGAGCGAAGGCTGCAGGGGGCCTCAGCTGGAGCATCGCGCCCCGTCCATTCTGCTGGGCAGCTCTGACCATCAGGGACCGGTCTGATGCAAAGGGGGACGTCAGACTCCATCTCTTAGCGTGGCAAGTTGGCGCTGAAGGCCGCACGGGAGGAAAGTGTCATGCAGGATGACCTGGCCCTTCTTGAGGGGCTAGCATAGCCACTCTGCTCCAGGTGCCAACTGTGTGCCATCTCAGGAACCTCTATGGCAACACGCCAGCTTACCTACCGAGAAGGAAGGTGGATTGCTCTAGTAGCCACAAGCTACCATTTTGGTAAACACTGCACACCCAGCATGCTTTAACGCTTTTACCAGGGACTCTGAGGGCTCTCTCCTGGAGAGAGGCTAGCTTGGGCAGTGGAGGACTGGGGTCTCATTTAACACACGAAGGCATACGGGCATAGAGAACTAGAGAACGGAAGACTGGCCCGTCACCACATGAGGACGTCACAGGCGGAAGGGCCTGCTTCTCCTCTCCCACCCTCATAGGGCAGTGCTGGACGGAGGCTGTCCGCCCCACTTCCCCTCCCTGTTATCCCAAGTGCACCAGTAACCTTTAGCTGCCTCAAAGGGCTGGAGGCGAGGATGGGGAGGTAACACTCTGCAAGAGAAAAAAAAAATCTCAAAGGCCTAGCCCACCCACTCCCACCCCAGACCCAGGTAGCTTCTCAGGGATGCCCTACTGTCCAGCCCTGCAGGCCCTGGGAGGACACTGCTGAGGTTCACCGCCCCTGCCCCCCCCCCCCCTTTCCCGGCGACGGAGTATGCGACAGGTGTCAAAGCTGTCCGGTCTGGAGAGGCCAAGCTGCCCAGAGGGCGGCCCCAGGACAAGCATTTCAGGGTCCCCTGGAAACATTGTTACCAGTTGGCTACTAGCTCAGACTCTTGGGGGGGGGGCACCGTGTCCTTTCAGACAACCCCACTCCCCCCTCAGGCCACGCGCAACATGACTGGCGGACATAAAAGAAGCAGATTTGACCAGAGCCCAAAGGCAGAACTTCGTACGTAGCTGCAGAACTTCGTACGTAGCTGCAGGGGAGTACCAATGTGTTTGCCCGCCCCCCCCCCCCCCCCCCCCCGCCCCGCAGACCCAGGGTGCAAGAGAGCTCAGACTTCACGGGCTCCATGCAGGCTGCAAGCCGGGCTGCTGGCTCAGCTCTGCTGACTCACTCACCTTCCCTCTCCCACCTGTTCCCCTTTCGCAGCCCTCCCACCCGCTTCCCAGCTCCGCGTGCAGCTCCTCTGATCTCTCCCTCGTTGCGCTCCCGGTGGCTGCATCCGGGGGCGGCAGCAGCTTAGATACCTTGGTGCTCAATCATGCAAACTGGCTGGCAGCTGCTGGGGGGTGGGGCTCAAAGGTGCTGCCACGCCCTTCCCCGCTCAGCCCAGGGGAAGAAGGGCCAGCCTCCTCCGGTTTAGCGTCAGAGAGAGGGACCCCAGAGGGCTTGAGGGGAGCACAGGTGTGGGAGGGCAGGGGAAGGGAAGAGGGTGTGGTCTCGCGGAGGCTCCGCCCCCGCACCTGCTGGGCTGCCTGCAAGCCACCATTCAGGAGTAATCTTGGCTTCCTTTGAGGTGGCTCCAGGAGTCGAATTTTCCTTCTTTCCATCTTTGGAGTTTGATAGAGGCAGATGGATCTCTGTGAGTTCCAGGCCAGCCTGGTCTACCTAGCAAGTCCCAGGATAGCCTGGACTACATTGGAAGCCTTTGCCCCAGAAAGCAGACAAACAAACCCCAAAGATGAAAGACTTGGCATCCATCCAGGAAAACAAGCTACACCTTTTCAGGATTGGGAGGGGAGGAGCTTCAACAGCCAGCTTCCCTCCCTGTGTCACAAGGAAGAATGGCTAGCAAGTGAGGTCAAGACCGCCCTCTCCCCCCCCCCCCCCGCACTTCCATGTCCCCCATTGGAGAGCCGGAGGTGGTGCCTAGGTCTGAGTTTTGCCCTTGCCACTTAGCAGCTGTGTGACCTTGGACAGCTAACTTGTCTCCAAGTCCGTGTGTGTGTGTGTGTGTGTGTGTGTGTGTGTGTGTGTAGGACATTCTTGTACCAATCTCCCATTTTGTACAGATTAAATGAGATCCTGTATGTGACTGGGTATGGCAGGTGTGCAGACAGGCGTACTAATGACCTAAATAAATGTGAGTGGCTTTTGGAAAAGGTTTGGTCAGCTTAACAATAAATGACACCATTAGCCTGAGAGCAGACTTGGAGTTTCCTGGTAGCCGTGGGGAAAAGAGAAAGCTGATGTACGATGCACTGCTTAGCACTCGGTGCGTGCGGGCCCTGAGAGCGAGCGAGCGCTTGGTTTCTGAATCACTTGCATGCCAGGGTCATCTCGGCCCTTCTCTGGGCTCCATTTCCTCCTCTTCAAGGTTAGGAGTTGGGTTTCATGGCTCCTGGAGTTCGGGAGTGTTGCGCAAGTGTGGATTCTATTCCTGGCTCTTTCTGAAGATGGTGGGAGGCCTTGGGAAGAGAGCAGGTCGGGACAGAGCTGGTACCTAGCAAAGTGAGCCAAGGCTCTCTGCTACCTCCCTCCGGCCCTGGAGACCTGCAGGACCTACCCACACTGTCTGCCGACTCCCTCAAGTCTGGCATAAAAATCATTTCATGGACCTTCAGGAACCTCCCAGCCCAAAGCATTGCCTGGGTCCCCGTGGTCAGTGGAGATGTTGGCACCAGCCATCCTGAACCCTTTACCTTAGCACATGGCCCAGAAGTGACCACAACTGATTCTAAAGAGTCCATTGACCTAACAAATAATTTATGAACCCCCGCCTTGAGCAATGAAGGGTCCCATCTCAGACCAAGGGTTTTGGCACTAAACCAAAGCTGTGCCTGGAACCTGGCCCACTGCCCTTCTCTACACTGGAACCACAAACTCCTACCCTGCTGGATGGGAGTGGATGTCAGAGTTCCCTGTGGAAGGAAAACAGGAGCACTGTGGGTAACCCGTGTATGGGGAAGGGGGCGAGCCTGGGCTGGCAGACCCCTGGCCTTTCTTTAGCTATGGCTGGAGCCAGAGCAGAGTAGGGCTGAGAAAGGGTTGCATGGTATGGGAACAACAGGACGGAGAGCCAGAAGGTCCGGTGGAAGAACTAGGGTCTTTTCTTGCAGGCCTCAGGAGCCATGGCAGGCTGTCTGAGAGCTGGAGAAGGAGGCTGCGCTCTGGAGGCTGAGTGGGCTGGAGTGGGGTGGGCGAGTGAGGAGAGCTCACAGACCCTTGTCAAGTCTCCAGGCCCCTGAAGGAAGCTGGAGGAGACAGCGGGGGGGGGGGGGGGGGGGGGGGGGGGG
>NW_026587215.1:1627906-1652070 GCF_907164565.1 Psammomys obesus | reverse complement strand
CGGGGGGGTCGGGGGGGGGGGGGGGGGGGGGGGGGGGGGGGGGGGGGTCGGGACCGGCCGGGCCGGTGGGGAAGCTCCGGGGGGGGTGGTGGGGAGGCGCAGACAGGTTAATGACAGAGAGTGGAAGGGATGGACGAGTTCCGGTTGCTTCTGACAGGTGAGGGGAGGCAGGACACGGGCAATTGAACTTACAGAGGAGGAAAGAGGCTATTTATGGCCCGGTCCCTGTAGGAAAGGCGTGGGTTATGGAAGCTCTCCCTTCCTCGGTGGCTTTGCCACACCCTGGCTGGTGGCTGGTGGAGGACTCAGGCTGAGGGGCAGGGATTGCTACGTCTACTGAGGGGTGTTGGGAGGACGGGAGGCGAGCGGTGAGTGACGGGAGCAGGTGGAGGGTGGAGAGAAGGAGATGAACCTCAGACTTCAGGGACATGGCTACAGCCCCAAGCCCCGGGCTCCCAGCAGCCTCTGGGCGTGATGAGATTTGCAACCAGAACATCCCCGAAAGGTCCCTATGTTAAAGGCTTTGTTGCCGGTACCTGACGCTAGGGGGCGGGACCTTTAGGAGGAGGGTCATCGGAAGGCCCTTGGGGGCCGATGGTGAAAGCTGCCCTGAGGTAGGGCACCTGCTGTGTGTGTGCGCACACATCACGTGAAGTCCGGAGACCTAACAGGGATTTGCTGCAGGAGAGGACCTTGAAAGCCCAGAGCCGAAATATACCTTCCAGGCTGAGGATGCGGCTCAGCTGGTAGGGGCTTGCCTGGCACACCCTGGGGCCCTGGGGCCCATCCCCAGAGCCACACCAGGCGTGGTGTGGTGGTGCACACCTGTAATCCCAGCACTTGAGAGGTGGAGGCAGGAGGATCAAGAGTTTAAGGTTATTTTTAACTACGGAAAAAAAAATTTTTGAGCTGCCTGAAGCCCTGTTCCTCCCCAGCCTCCCCTCCCCCCCCAAAAAAAAAACCACCTCAAAATTCACCTTTCTCCCCATTTAGTTGATTTTACAGGCATTTTTGTCACAGAGAGAGAACACTGAAAGTGGTTCCAGACCCAGACGCTGCCCAAGCGTGAGCTGCAGGCCTGAAGAAGCAACCCGTCTGACTGAGCACCCCAAGGGTCTAGCTGAGGGCTGTGGCAACCTGGGGACAGAGTCAGGGGAGGCCGGAGAGACAGTGAGCCCAGGAGGGGACCATGGGAGGAAGACGAGAAAATGCAAGGGGAGCCACACAAATGTCCATTCTAGGTGACTCTGGCCAAGGTCTGGTCGCCGGGGACAGCTCTGCTGGGTTGTGTGGCTCCAGGCGAGCCTCTCCACAGCCGGCCAAGGCCCTGCTCGCTCATCTGCAGGAGGAGGATGTGAGGGCCGCCACCTTGGGGCCGCTCTGAGTGGCCAGATGAAGCACTCAACCCGGCTAATGGCTGCTATTTTTATCCCCATCCTTCAAAACTCACCTCTCAACTGAGGTGCAGGGTCGACGCTGGCAGGCTGCCAAGCAACCACCGAGGCCCTTTCTGGTCCTTTTCCACAGAGCCTGGCTCCTGCCCTGAGGAGCCTGGTACCCGGCCTGCTGGATGAGGAACAGGCCCAGCCACCTCAGTTGCCAGGCCTCACACCTCACTCAGGTCAGACTTCCGGCCCAAAGCCCTGGGTCCTACTGTCCCAGCCACTGAGCTACAAGGGTGGAGGTGCTCTTCTTTGCTTCGGTTTCCCCTGCCTCAGAGGGCCACAGAATGATCCCACGCTCTCCTTCCGGAGAAGCTCACCCACCAAAGCGGTTAGTAATTAAGAAAGTGTGGCAGGCAGGGAGAGCAGAGTGGAAAAGGGGAGTAGAGAACTATTGGGGGAGCCCCTTCCCACAGCACATCCCAGTGGTGGTCTCCGGAACTGCGGGCTGCCTGCCGCGCCCTCTCTGAGGAGATGCAGAAGGGGCTTGGGCTGCAGAGAGGCTGGATTTCAGCAAAGCTGTGACCGCATCCCTGTTGGAAATGGCTGTATTTGCAAAGTACATTTTGCTGCATTTTGCCCTGCGTTGGTCCCAGGCTGCCCGAGACCCAGGGATGAGAGGCGAGGTCCAGTAGCCGCAACCCTAACCCAGTTCATGGTTGTTCTCCTTGGAAAATGCCACGTGTGGAAGATACCTACCGATTTCAAAGACTTGGAGCTGAAAACAAATGTAATATATCACACACACACACACACACACACACACACACACACACACACACACACGGGGATGTGTCTCAATGGTAGAATGCTTGCCTGATATTGGTGAAGTCTCTGGGTTCTAATTTGCTTCCTATCACTCTCATAAAATGCTCTGACCAAATGGGGCAGTGGTAGAACACACTTTTAAATCCCAGCAGATGGCAGGTGGATCTCTGTGAGTTCAAGGGCAGCCTGGGCCACCAGAAAAAAATCCTGTCTCAGCAAAACAAAACAAAACAAACAAACACACTCTGACTAAAGGAAACCTGGAGACGAAAGGATTTATTTCACCTGACACTCTGGGTTAATAGTTCATCTTCTAGAGAAGCCTGAGCAGGCACATAAGACAGGAGGAACCTGAATAAAGGAACCGAAGCAGACACTGCAGAAAAATGCTGCTCACTGGCATGCACCGAGGCTCAGTCTGGCTAGGGATGACCTTGACCTTCCCATGGCAACCATTAATCAAGAGAATGCCCCCGTAGACCAAACTGTTAAAGTTCTCTCCTTCTAGGTGACTCCAGTTTGGGTCGAGTTGACAACCCTAATCAGCACACCCAAGTTCAATTCCTCGTGCCCTCCCGCATGCCATTAGCACGCAGCTGCCGCTAAAGCTGGTGGCGTGTGTGATTTCTCTAAGCAATACATAGAGCACAACAAACATAGCTTCAACAAACAGATCACAAAGAAAATAAGAGCCAGAGAGGGGACCTCGGAGCGGGGTGGGGAATTTGATCGTTTTCCTCCATTCTCTTCTCTTGTCACTCGCCCAGCTGTGGGCCCCCTTCCTCCTCCGGATAACCCCCCTTCGCACCTTAATGTCTCAGTGTGCTCTACCACATTTAATCAGGCTGCTTGTTTGGTGTCGTTTATGTCCCCGAGAAAGGCAGTGACAGTGGCTTTATCACAGAGGGACACACAGTCGATGGGATCTGAGAGATATTGACAGTCTCCAGGCTTCGTCCACTTCCAAGTGAACAGCGCTGGCTGACAGAGGACATCCGATGTTACTAGGGGATTCTTCTAGAATGGCGATGAAGTCTGGGCTGTTTTTAACAGCAGGGTCCGGCTGAGCATGGCTGGCACAGCTTTAATCTTAGTACTCCGGAAGGCAGAGACAGACAGATTTCTGGGAGTTTGAGGCCAGCCTGGTCTACATTGTGAGTTCCAGGCCAGCCATGGCTAATAGAGTGACCCTGACTTCTAGATAGAAAGATAGATGGATAGATACTTCTTGAGGCTAATGCTCAAGTGTTTAGAGTTGGTCTACGAGCCACGAGATTTGTCTTAAGTCAGTATGGGAGCCAGAGGTGTTGGGTCTAAGTTGCGGGGCTCTTTCAATACTATTCTGTTTTTTGTATATGTTTGAAAATTTCTATGATAAAAAAAATATTTTTAAATAAGAAACTGAGTCACCTCTTAGTAAGGCCACCTGGCAACTTGGAAGTGATTTGACTCAGACAAGAGGAGGAGGCGGCGCAGATGAATTGCCCCTCTTTGTTTGGAGGAAGATCAAAAGAATTGCCATTATCATGATGTCAGACCAATTAGACTTCAAGGCAAAGAAAGGCATTTTTAGAATAGATGAAGGAAGGTAACGCCAGGAAGATGTAACAATTCTAAACTCTTACACACTTCCTAACCTTAGGGTGGGGCTGGACGTGAAGGCCCAGCGCTGACAAGTGTGTACTATGTTTGCAGAGGACCGGAGTTTGGGTTCCAGCACTCACGTTGGACAGCTTACAGCTGGCTGCCGTTAACTCCAGCACTAGGGGATCTGACGCCCTCTTTTGGCCTCTATTGGAAATGCAGATGCATAATTAAAAAATGAAATCTGTTTTTAAATGTTAATATAGGACAAAAACAAGAAGACACGAACAAACCCAGCATAAATTACAGATTTTTATTACAGCCTTTCAGTGACTGACAGATGAAAAATATGAAAAAAGAATCACTAAGGATATAGAAGATATCAACAAACCAGAAACTCAATTATCATTAGTAATCAGGGAAATGCAAATCAGAGCCACAACCAGTTGGAACCCGACTCCCACTAGTTTGGCAGAGACTATGAAGTTGGGGGGTGCCAGATTGGGAGAGGATGGAGAGTCTGGGGGACGCTGGTCCGCATTGGGTGGGAGTGTAAACTCCTTCACCCTCCCAGGGAAACAGTTCAGTCTTGCCTAATAAAGCAGACTGTGCTGCATGCATGCTAATTTAGCGATTCTCACCTCAAATTTACCATTCAGGGAAATATATTCTGTGGTCCTTCTGTAAGGAACCGTCGTCACAGGAGGGGGGAGGAAGGGAGGCGCCCCTGGGGAGGGCTCAGGGGTGTGGTTTCAAGATGTGGAGTTACAGCACCTGGCATGGGTGCTGGGAACTGAACCTGGGTCCTCTAAAAGTCTCTCCAGCCCCTGTCCTGTTTTTATATGTCTTTTGCATGTATGTCTTATAATAAACTGATATGTTTGCCTATTTGCATCCATCACATCTGTATGTAAATGCAAATGAGGTGTGGCAGGAGACTGCACAGTGGTTCATCCTGGAAAGCGTGGCTGGGGGAGAAATGGGGAAGAGAGAGGAGTCTATTCCCCCCCCCCCCAGCTATTTCAGGGTTGGAATATTTTTACTTAAGTGTGAATGACTTGGTAATTTTAGACCTAATTAAATCAAGTAGAGCAAAACAAATCTAAATGACATTGACTCAGGGCTGGAAAGGCAGCTCAGTGGTGGAGTACTTGCCTCTCATGCGTGAGGCCTTGGGTTCCATTCCTCGCTCTCCAGAACACACAAACCAAGGGAGCAAAATGGGGAACTGGGAGATGGCCCAGTCAGGGAAGCACCTGCCGGGCAAGCAAAGGACCTGAGTTCAGATCCTAGAACCTGGCGGGGCCTGTAATTCCAAAGCTGGGGCAGAGCAGAAATATTTAGATCCCTGCAGTTCGGACCGAGAGACCCTGTCTCAACAAAGACATCAAAAATAAAGCAGGGAAAGAATCGAGGGAAAACTGGTGTCGGTCTTCCTATTCCCTCTCTCTCTCTCTCTCTCTCTCTCTCTCTCACACACACATATAAATAAAAATAACAACAACAGAAAGGCTCAGCAGGTAAAGGCATTTGCTTCGAAGCCTGCCAAGCTGAGTTCGCTCCCCCCCTTCCGAGACCCCACAGGGTGGAAAGACGTGATCCCCTAAGCTTGTCTTCTGACGTCTGACCCCAGTGCCATGCACTGTGACACAGGTCCACACATGTGACACACACAAAAAATAAATAAATGGATTAAAAAGAGAGAGAGAGAATGGAATGCAGAGGTGACTTCAGAACTGCGTGCGCTTGGGGATGGTTCAGGTGACCTCACCAAGACCAGTTTCTGATGCTTCAAAATGAAACGTAATGGGCCCAGGTCCCTGGCAGCCTCGGTGGATGAGGCGTCTGCCTACCAAGGCAGGAGGGGGGGTTGAAGACACACAGCTGGGGTAGGGGAGGTCTCAGAGGAGGTGACATCTGTCCTGGGCCTTAGGGGACCAGGAGGCCATGGAATATACATGACGCTTGGTGAGGGGAGTTCGTCGGGGTCAGTCAGGTCTTGGGGAGGAGAGGGGAGGAAAGTGTCTCTTAGGATGGCAGAAACAAGAATAAAGGATAATACGGGCTTTATTTGGAGCTAGGGAAGTCATGCAAATATATGCAAAAATCATGCAAATGAGCCTGGCTGAGTGGCCGGCGGGAAGAGGGCCCAGCTGGTGAATTGTTCCTCAAGGAGAGTCCAGGCCCACCTGTGACAGCGTCACCTGGAGAGCTAGTCCCGGTTGCCTGCCACCCCCAGCCCTGCTGGGGCTGCAGCCCATGTTGAGGGAGCTCGGCAGGTGAGTGTTTATTTCTGCATCCGTTTATTAAACACGCACATGGGAAGGCATCATAATTATAACACATTGGGATCTACGCGCATTACAATATGTAATGTAAACATTCAAACAGAAAAGTAAGCCTCCCTCCCCTGCACTCGCCTCCCCCGTCCCCAGAGGCAACCACCAGTTCCAGATCCAGAAGGTGTGTCCTTCTGGAGGCTCCTCTGCAGGCTCCCACGGAATCTAGCCGCTGGTCTCTCAAACCCACAGCTTCTTAGGAGTCTCAGTTACAGTCTGAAGCCAGACTGTTACTCAGGCGTGCCTTTGACCATTCCCTCGGAATTCCCCGGGGGCTTGCGGAATGTCACCCTTCTGCTGGCCACAAGGAAATGCTGAAGTCCTGTTCTCAGGAGGTCCAGTTGGAGAAAAGGCCAAGGTTTTGCACAGGCAATGCCTTCTGATGGTTCTAGGCCTGCAGCCCAGGCCCCTGGGCTCTACGGGACTCTTGCTCCCTCTCAAGCGGGGTGCTGGTTGGATGAGATGACCCTGTAGTCAAATAAATCCTTCCTTCTCTAAGTTGCCTTGGTCAAGGTGTTTTCTCACAGTAATAGAAAAGTAACTAATAAGGTTGACCGTAGCCTTTACCCCTCCCAGGCCCCCTACGCTGTGGGTCAAGGTCTCCTGCCATGAGAGGAGTGTCCTCTTCCTTCAGCCAACGCTCATTCCATCTCAAAAACAAGCCTTAGCCCAGTGGCCCTGGATGGAGGGGTGGGGAAGCTTGCCTCTTGTCTAAATGGAAGGAAGGGGGGAAGCTTTCTGACTCTACGCCACTGAGTCTGGAATTCCCATGCTCCAGATTTTAATCTGGGTTGGAGCAAGGGCTCAGCCTTTAAGATCACGTGCTTCTCTTGCCGAGGACAGCTCTGTTCCCAGAGCCCACTCCAGGTGGCTCCCAACCACCTGGAAATCCAACCCAATGCCTTCTTCTGGCTGCAGAGAATCGTATATAGAGGAGGGAACACGTACATACAATTAAAAACAAAATAAATCTTAAAAAAATCTTAAAAAAAAAAAGTCTAATTTTGGGGGCTGGAGAGATGGTTCAGAGGTTAAGAGCACTGGCTGCTCTTCCAGAGGTCCTGAGTTCAATTCTCAGCAAGCCACCAGGAATCTGTAATGAGATCTGGTGCCCTCTTAAGACGTGCAGGCATACGTGCAGGCAGAACACTGTATACATAATAAACAAACAAACAAACAAACAAATCTATGTTTAGAAAAAAAGTGTAATTTTCCTGAACCTGGGCAGGGATATGGCTCAGTTTATAGAGTGTTTGCCCAGCACACACAGAGCCCTGGGTTCTTTCCCAGAACCACCTAAGCCAGATGCAATAGGCAATAGTGCCTATCTATGGTCATGTCACTCAGAAAGGGTGTCAGGAGGATTCACAGTTCAAGGTTATATAAAAAGTTTGAGGTCGGCCTGCAATACGTGAAATCCTGTCTCAAAAAAACAGGGTGTGGGGAGGAGGCAGGGGAGTTAGCACAGCTTGTGGTTTTTGCAGAGGACAGAAATGGAGTTTGGTTCAAAGTGCCCATGCCAGGCAGCTCACATCTGCCAATAATTCCAGCTCCAGGGCATCTGATGCCATCTTCTGGCCTCTTTGGGTACCTGCACACATTTGTGCATAGCTCATACGTATATGTACACATAAATAAAATTAAATAAATCTTTTTTTTTTTAATCTATTGCCCTACGTAATGGTGAGTGCCTTTAATCCCAGCACTTGGGAAGCAGAGGCAGGCAGATCTCTGTGAGTTTGAGGCCAGCTTGCCTGGTCTACATAGTGATAGAATAGCTAGGGCTATATACAGAGAGGCCCTGCCTCAAAAATAAATAAATAAATAAATAAAAAATAAATTAATTAATTAATTAATTAATAAGATTAAAATTAAAATCTGCCTTTAAAAAAAATCCTAATCCTCCCAATTCAAGTACTGGGAGTGTGGCTCAGTATTGGCTAGCAAGTTCAGGTCCCAGGATAGCACAGACAAACTTAGATAAACCCCTCCCGATCTCTTTAGATAGAGGCTTTAAAAATACAAAACCAAACCTTTGTATTGGCACCCCAATCCCACTTGGCTCCCCATCCTCTTGTACCTGCCATCTGCCTTGCAACCTTTCCCCCTAAAGGGAGGGAAAATCTCCTTATGGAAGCTGTAACGTGTCACAGTAGGCCCCTTTATGCCCTTTTGTCCACACTTCTTTACTTGCAAATGTTCATTACAATGAGTCACTGGTCCATTTTGAGGCCTCTGGCTTCTTCTATGCTATCAATGCTGGATCCTTGCCGGGACTCCTCTTGGATATCCTGTCATTGCCCTGTGTCGTGGAGATCCTGCAGCCTTAGGACTGGCTCCTTCACACTTCCAGCAGTTCGTAGAATGGTTTAGATTTGGGGGGGGTGAGCCAAGTCAAAGTCCTGGATCTGGGCCCCAGCCCGCCACCTCTCCTGTACCCACACCATTAGGGAAAGCCCTCCAGCATTGCCCCAGCTAGCTCGTTCAGAGTCACAGCCAGCAAGGGACCCTCCCCTTCTCATGCCCTTGGGCCGGCTCACCTGCATGCATGCCATCAGGTCCAGCTATGCTGTGCTGCCCAGGCAAGGTTCAGGGATGGCTCTCCCGAGTGCTGCAGCTGGCGAGGGGGGGAGCCAGCTCTCCCTCTGGGAGAGGAGTTTCTTATCATTTTAGAACCACGCCTCCAAGAGGTGAGGCAGCTCCAAGACTACCAATAGAGTTGTCTCTGTGGGTCCTCTGAGGGTGCCCTGGCCTCTTTTGGGGCTCCTGCCTCAGAGCCCGGCTCTCCCAGCAGCAATGCCACAGGGCAGAGGTTGGGTACTGACACTCACCAGTCCTCATCACTGGTGGCCTTGGTGCCTGGCCTGGCTTGCTCTCCCCTAGATCTCTGGACCTCGCTCTCGTGACAATGGAGCGTGTCCAGGACTGGGGTTGGGAGGATAGCATTACCCCTTACCGTTCCTCTGGGCTCTCTTCACCTCTCCTCCCCCGGGGCTAGTCCCACAGGCCTGAATGCCCTGTTAGGGTCATCTTTTCCTGGCTCCACTCCCAGCCCCCAAGTGCTGCAGCTTCTCAAGAGCCCCAGATGTCCTCTGTCTTCACTACTGCTTGGCTGGTTCAATTCCAAGCATCCCAGCTGTAAGGTGGGGAGGGGCTGGAGGGCAGTAGGGAGAAATGGCATCTCTGGCATCTCCGAAACAGGCACATGCTCTCCTGGTTAGCTCTAGCTGGGACTCCAAGGGATCACTCTGCACAAATTTACATCAAGATTCTGGAGGAGCAGGCTGCTGCCTGGGCTTCAGGCCTTTCTATCCAGCATCGCTTGAACCACCTCTTGGACAACGTCATTCTTGTCACACTCATCCAGAATGGGCTCATCTAGCTGCAACCTGCGTGGGATGGGGCTTTTCTTTTTTCAAAAAGACGAAACAATGGATGTTTCTCCATCCTGTAACTTGCTTAGAATACACCAGCCGAAATGTACATGCTCAGGCGAGGGCCAAATGGCATCGCACCCTACGTGTAGTACCCAAGGTGACCACGCGGGGGCAGCAGCCGAGTGCAGCTGAGTGCATCAGCCTGCGCTGGCGGTAAGGGGTCCAAGAGTGCAGGGCCAATGGACATCTTGGAGATAAGATCTTTGAGCGGTCTCAGCCCAAGAGCCCCAGTTTCCCCATATCAAATGAGCTATGTTGAGTGCAAGGGTATTTTAGATCTGTCAGTCCCCGAGGATTAGGTCAAGTGTTCCCTGCTCACGAAGTGGGATTCACAAAATCCTGGCGTGTGCAGAGGAAGAGGAGGAGCTGGGAGCCGGAGCCCAGTTCCCGGAGGCCACACACCCATTGCTTGGGTCGTGGTCCAAGGAAAACCCAAAGCTGAGTCCTGAAAGGGGCGGGGAGTTTCCACCTCTTACCCCTAACATGAGGACAGGCTAGGACACCCTGAGTGGAGGGGTCGCCTCCTTCAAGGTCTGAGGACTGGGCAGCCATGGCCTGTCCTCGATTGCCCGCCCACTCTCTACAGACCCCGATGCACCCAGGAAGGGCTGCTCCGGGGTTCTGGATTCATTCACCACCACCCTCTCCACCGCACAGGACTTCAGCTCTTCTCGTTCCAACATCCAGGCAACCGCCCTCAGCAGCGCCGTTTGCTCTCTGGACGAAGGACCAAGCTGTAGCCCTGAGACCCATTCGTCCCCGGGTCACAGCACAGCGGCCATCAGAGGGGGAGAAAGATCCTGAGGTTTAGAGAGACATGACCGTCTCTGTCTCTGGCTTGTCCACACTGAGCTATCACCTCACAATTGGCACAGAAAAGGAAAGCGAGGGGAGATGTTCGCAGAGCCCTGTGTGGGTCTGGCTGACCCGAAGGGCTCTGCTCGCTGAGTGCCACAGCTGCACCCACAGAGGGGGATGGTCATCTTGCATCCTATTTAGAGTCCAGGCTTAGTCACCACCTGGAAAGGAGGCTTACTGATCTTGCCTCTGCTTTGCTTTGGGTATCACCTCTTACAGGGACCCTTCTAGTTGCCTCCTTGTGTGTCTTCTGAGCCCAGACTGTGTCGAGGAGAGAGCATTTATCAGAGATGACCTAGAGAACACACTACTCCGTGCCTCAGTTTCCCTGCCCTTCCCCAGAGGCCCAGGGAGCACGTGATGGTTATAGAGCTGGGGCAGCTGGCGCTTCAGGGCAGGCTGCCTGTGAGCAACTTCCTCTGCTGTGTGACCAAGCCAAGCCTGAAGGCCTTTCAGCCCCAGGATCCCAGCGCCAGCATTGCAGGGTGCCTGGAAGCATGCCAGGTTGAGAAGAGAAAGAAAGGAGGACAGGGACAACCAGAGTGTCCTTGGGGGAGGGGCAGAGAAGAGCTGGTGCCTTTAGGGCAGGAACTGAGGCCTTCCTTTCCCACCACCTCACATCCAACTCTGCTGGACTCAGTCTTGTCAGAGGGTGGGAAAGCCCAGCTAAGAAGTATGTCAGCTCCAGATAGTGTGCCAATGAGAGTGTGAGATTCCTCCTGCCCATTGTCAGCAACATCAGCAGCACCATCATCATCATCATCACCACTGTCATCACCATCACCATCATCATCATCATCCATCATCATCATCACCATCATCACTATCATGGAACTCAAAGATATGGGAAGAATTTTCTTCCACAAGCAGAGAACCGAGAGTCACAGGTCTAGCGAAGACCTTCGAGGCCTAAGGCTTCTTGCTCAAACCTCTGGTCTTATTCCTAGGCAGAGGCACCTGTCTCGGGGTTTAAGAAACAAACAGGTTAGAGCTGGTTATACAGCTCAGTGGCCGAGTGCTTGCTTTAGCATGTGCAAGGTCCTGGGGTCAAACTCTAACACAGCCTGCCCCCCACACACACACACAATGAAGGGAGGTGGCGTGTCCGGGTCCATTTATGTGAAGAGCCCTGGCGTGGAGAAGTTCACCAAGACAGAGAGGAAGGTGGGTTCTAGGGGTTGAGGGTGGCTGGCTTCGGAGCTGGTGTTTTTTTAAGGGGGAAATCCAGAACAGCTTGAGGTGATGGAAAGTTCCAGAGACAGATGGTGGCGATGTTTGTGAGTGTGTATGACATCACTAGACCTTAGAAATAGCAAGCCTCACGTGGTATCTGCCTCACTACTATTTTAATAGTCACTTGCATTTAAAGAGCTAAAAAGAAGTAAACAGAAAGCTGTTTGTGATGGCACACACCCACAAACTCAGCACTTAGGAGGTGGAGGCAGGGGGACCAGGAGTTCAAGACCAGCCCGGGCTACATGAGACCCTATCTCAAAAACAAACAAACAAACAAACAACACAAATTGAGCTGTGTGTAGCAGCACATGCCTTTAATCACAGCAGCTGGCAGAACTCTGTGAGTTCCAAGCTAACTGTCTCTATTCATCTACATAGCGAGTTCCAGGCCGGCCATGTCTACACAGTGAGGCTCTGTGGGAAATGTATAGATAAATAAATAAATAAATGAGGCCATTCCCTAAAACTGTGGAAGGGGAAGGAGACTGTCCCCACGAGGAACGGCCAGGAGTGTGAACACTGACTGTGACAGGGTGGGCGAGTAGGGCTGGTGAGGATGGCAGCACATGCTCACTTCCCGCTGGACAAGACCCTACAGGGCACCCCTGCACCCCTGGACAGAGGGAGCTGGGGAGTCTCCCCACATAGCAGCCACGTACACCTCTCGAGAGCTGCTTATGTGTGCACATGTTTTCCAGCTTAAACTCCAAATCCTACCCAGCATGCATTGGATGTACAGCCAGGGTCAGGACAATCCTCTGTGCTCCAGGCTTGCCCCACATTTACTGTGTGACCCCAGGTAAGTGTCTCTCCTTCTCTGGGCTATCCTTACAATCTTCTAGAAAATGTCACCTGCCGGGCAATCATTCCCACAGGATGTGCTTTGTCAGCTGGAGAGGCGTGTCACCCAGATTCAAAGCCTGTGGGTGGGGCATGCCAGGGGACAGCGCCAAGGTCATCATCCCTGTAGCAGATGGCTGGGCACTCACTCACTCAGCACTCACTGAGCTAACCCCAGCTGCTGGAATGTCAGGGCGTGGCCAGAGCTATGACATCATCGTCTTCATCCTCATCCCATCATCCTTAAGAAGTTCAAAGAATTTCCGTCTTTGGAGAGCACCTCCAGCCAGGATCCCCAGGCTGCCTGGACCTCAGACTCCTCAGGCTCTGCTTCTGCCCTCCTCCTCCCATTGGATGCGTGTACTGGGCCTCACCTCTGGGAGGTCCTCAAGGTGGGATTCTTGCCCCCAACTTACAGGTGGGAAAACTGAGGCCTGGAGACCTCATTGGGAAGGACAGGGCTTACTCCCAGCCTGCCCTGCAGCCTTCGCTTCCCTCCACCTCTCCAGACAAGGGGTAACCAAGGAGAGGAGTGCCGAAGGGTGGAGAGCTGGGCAGCTGGTGAGGTGAAGTCCATGGTGAGAGGGTCTGTGCCTTTACTATAAACAAAGCTCATAGTCTTGGTTTGGGATTGCCAGAAAAGATCTTGGGAAAGGACCAGGCCCCGCCCACGGTTTGAAGCCTGGGTCGTTGCTATTTTATCATAAAATATCTATATAGGAAAGGAAATAGAAAATACCCACTTTATGTCCTGTGCACGCTCTACCAGAAACAGGCGCACACTTTGACCAAGAATAAATTCACCAACTTTGGAGGTTCAAATGACAGCAGTGTGTCATTGGCAGCCTGGCCCAGGTGCGTGCAGGGTCTTTTATTGCAATCTTAATGACCAGTGCTAACTCTCATCATATCCTACAGCGCATGATAAATACACCATGCGTCTCGATGCCTGGATAGGGGTCCGAGCTGACGGGGCTGCGGTGGAGTCCTAAGGCTTCACACTGGGCTGAGACAGTCTGGGAGGGAGCTGCTGCTCCTGCTGCTGTTGCTGGAAGCTGCCCGTGCTGCTGCCTGCTGCCGGGGTCAGGTTTGACCAAACTATGGGATTCCATTTGGAGGTAAAAGACTGAATGGGCTCAGAGCAGGAAGGAGAAGGCTGGGACCCAGGTCTAACCTAGGAAGTAGTTAAGAAGACATCACTAACAGTGGGGACCAATCACTCTGTCCTCAACACACGCCGCACGTGTGAGATGGTTGGTGTGTGGCCGTGCCATCCTGGAGTTAGGCGTCCATCACTGGGTGGGGTCCAGGTGGGATCATTATACTCTATCCATGGTCTGGGGTGATCTGATGAGTTTCCAGGCCTGGTTTTTCCAATGGGATTTGAATAGTTCAGGGGGGCCCCTGTCTGTTCCCAAGAACAGGCCATTTATCAGTCTGCATGGGATGGGTGGGGCCTCTCAGAAGGTGTTCTTTCTGGGCCCATGGGGGGGGGGGCTGCCATCATCCTTCTCCCCCCAAGGGGGGCCAAAGGCAGCGGCTTTTGGCCCCAGTACTCAGGGCAGAGGCAGGTGGTTCTGGATCAGTTCAAGGTCAGCTTGGTCTCTGTGGTGAGTTCCAGGTTCCAGACATAAGTAGTTTGTTGAAGGCTGGAGAATGGCTCCCTTGCTGAGATTCCTCATTGCTCTCCCAGAGGTCCCGAAGTTCAATTCCCAGCAGCTCACAGCTGTCTGATCCCATCTTCTAGTAGGCAGATGTGTGTGCAGACAAAATGCCCATATACGTATAATTAATTAATTAATTTTTAAAAAAGAAGAATTTGTTTGGCTTTCTTCTTTGTTTTTTCACAGACAGGATTCATATTTCTGGAACCCTCTCTCGTCAGTTAGCCAGTCACGTCAGACTGAGTTGCCACCTAAGTCAGGCATAAAAGGCAGAAGCCATGTTCGTCCTGGTGTGTTGCTAGCTTCATTTTTTTTTTTGGAGCCAATATTTCACAAAAAGAATTGCCTCATGGAGCCTCTACTTTGTGTGTGTGTGTGTGTGTGTGTGTGTGTGACATTGAGTGTGACACTGAGCGTATTCATTGTTTGTAACACAGGCCAGCCTCGTTTACACAGAGAGTTCTAGGCCAGCTAGGACTATATAGCTGGGACCGTGTCTAAAATAAAAAGAAAATGAATGTCTTCTTATAAAATAGCATCTCCTAGGGCAATTCACAGCCTGAAAAGTCAGTGTTTTTCACAATATGGGGTGACCTGGAGCAGGGCACAGACTGGTCTCCACTCTCCGTGTTGACAGCCTTTTTACACCAAAGGCCAGCAGTGTCAGGATTCCAGAGAGGGTGGGCTCTCCTCCCTCCCACACCCCACGGTTTTCCTTGACCTTCTAGGCCTCCCTGGAGAGTAGAGGGGAAGAGACAGAATTCTGGGTGGGGCAGCTGAGGGTGGCTGCTCAGGAAGGTCACCCAGACAGGGCTTGAGGTACCTAATGAGAGACAGGCCTTTAAAACCAACCAAGGGAATCGGGAGCTCCTCAGAAAGAGCTATAAAAGTTCCAGAGACGGGGGAAACCCAAATCTTGAAAGAAGGAGCCACAATTTAATCAGAAAAGCAATCCTGACGATCTCACTTAACAAATTAATTGTGTTTCCTAGTAAATCACTTAAAACAAGTTAATTACGTTTCCCGGTAAATCTTGGCCTATTCAGAAAGCTGGAACATGCTGGCTTGCTCTGGTGTGAACTCCAAACCACTGTTGCTGGATGACGGTCCTGGTGAGCCAGGACCAGCCGTTCCAGCCCTTTGACACCCAGTCTGTTTAGCCCTTCAAAAATGCAGCGTGAATTAGGTGAACAATGGCCCACTTTGAGCAACGACCAGAAAATCTAGACTGAACTTCTGATCCCCCTGCTTTTGCATGGGACTCAGTAGGAATCCCAGACCAGCTTGTGCTCCTGGCTCTGGGAGGAGTACCTGCTACCGCAGAGGGTAAGCTGGCTTGTCATGTACGTGGCACCTGTTCTCTTCAGTCTAAATCTTTCTCCTTCCACCATGTGGGTCTAGATATCAAATTCAGGTCTTCAGGCTTACTAGCCAGCTCACTGGCCTATAATCTTTATTCTTTAAATCAATTCCCAACAGGGAGACTTTGTCGGGCCCCTGCCACGAGGTTGTGCCTACCGAAAACCAACTCCTCGGCCAAATCTCTTTCAGGGTTCTGGTGGCTGGCTTTAACACCACGATAGCCCTTTCTAAATGAGGAAACCGAGGCCCAGATCACAAGGGGGCCTGCCTTTGATCTGGTAATTCACATCAGGAGTTTGTGTGGTTCCCTCCTGGTGAGAACAGACTTGGAGGGACCATCCAAGATCAAAGAGGTAAGATAGCAAAGTCCTCCCAGAGGAAGTGTACCACAGCTGCCCTTCAAAAATACGTGTAGGAGGTTGCCACAGTAGAGTAAAGGCAGAGGAATTGGTTCGCCACCTGAGTAAAGCCTGAGGTGTGATTTGAGCTGTGGCCAAGGACAACTTACCACAAATGTCTGCCCCTGGGCAGGAGGAAGTAGGAGAGACAGGCCCCTGGCATGCTCAGAGTGAGTGGACGTTGGTATGGATCCAGGAGTACACAGGGCCCTGGCCAGGTGTCAGAGGAGGAGGGCGAAGTCTGGGTCTGCTCCCCGCTATGGGTCCTGCCCTGAGACAGGACAGGCACCAAACAACCACACACATATGTAACTCGAACGCTCAGGAAGCTGAGACAAAGGATCACAGTGAGGGCCAGCCCAGCCTGGCCCCCTGTCTAAAACCAAACCAAACCAAGAAACTACAGGCGTATTTGTTTACATTACTTTATTTCGGTTCTTATGTCTACCATCGTTCTCCACCCCAATCTGTCCCAAAACCAGGTAGGAGAGAAAGAAGGTTAGTAGGGAGAGGGGGGCATTGAGATCTTGTCAGACTACTTCCTGATAACTACTTGAGTTCCTTGGGGCAAGTCCAAGGAACTTGGACTTGGACTTCTGCCTTCTCTTTTCTCACGACCACCTGACAAACAGCTATAAGAACCAGCAAGAGGAACAGCCCGGAATCCTCTCTTGGTGCTCTGGCCTTGGTATACCCTCTCTAGAGCCCCTCCCTCCCCGATTTAAACTATTTTCAGCTGGCAGAATCACGCCCCTGCCAGAGCACGCACACATGAGGCAAACAGTGCTCCGCTGTGGACAATCTGAAGCAGCCCCCTACCCCATACCTGGGATTAAATCGAAAACACCTTTACATAACGTAACTGGGTTTTTAAAGACATCAAAAAGCTCACGACAAGAAACATTGGAAATAGAGGTGGGAGGGTTGGTAGTTCTACCCCAGAAGGAGAAACGGCCCCAGGCCAGAACCTCAGGCACGGCTCTGGACCCTGAGCCAAAGCCTAGATCCCTGAACTACTGATCTGAAAAGAGCCTTGCAACTCCAATTGGGAATACCCCCTCACAAAATCTCTGCGGGCGTCCAGAAGAAAAAATGGGGACAAGTCATGCTTTCTGTAACATATAAAGAATCCCTGGGGGCGGGGGGGGGGGAAGCCACCAGTGTAATGTAAATATGACTAAGAATAGTAGCCAGTCACAAGAAAAATAAAGAAAATGGCAGACCGGAGATGGCCACTGTTTCTGTAGGGGGTAGGTACGGTGAGGTGGGGAGAGATGTGGGGTGAGCCTGGGGGGGGGTGATACCCAACCTTTCTATACATTTCATTAAGTCATCTCTGGCAAACACATGGCAGCTTCCTTCAGGAAAGTGATGGGAGTCAGGGAGGAAGGGGTATTAATTATTTATTTTTAATCTAAAAATTATTAAAATTATTTTATTCTGGTCGTTTGAGGGTGCTTTGCCTCTGGGTGGACATGCATGCAGTGCCCACGGAGGTCAGAAAAGGGTGTCAGATCCCCTGGGACTAGAGTTAGAGACCATGTGGGTGCTGGGAATTAAACCTAGGTCCTCTGCAAGAGCAGATAGTTGCTTTTAACTGCTGGGCCATCTCTCCAGCCCCTAGAGGCCCTCGGTGGTGGTGATGATGGTGATGAGGATGATGATGACGGTGATGGTGGTCTATGTACATTGAAGAGCCAGATTAGGGGAACCTGACATGGAGTATGGAAGGGTGGGGTGTGCTGACTGGTGAGAACCAGCTGTTTTTCAGAGAGATTCACTAAAGCATGTCTGAAATGGTTCTGTTTCCTTCATTCCCAAATTCAATCCTCCTGCCTCAGCCCTCCAAGTGTTGAGCTTACTACCACCCCTTAAGTCAGAAAGCTATCGAAGCTATTAAATGAGCAGAGTTCCCTCCTATAGCTTTAGACCACAACTGCCCCCAGGACCTCTGACCCATTGCTGCAGCTGTCACCCCTTGGGACCCAAGAGGCCCACCCTCTACAGGAGGGCAAGCTAGGGCTGTCCCTATATGAGGTGGTTCCCGGAGTCACAGACTCCTTTGAGGCTATTGCCAAGGAAGACCACCTCCCAGTTTCTTTAGCCCAACAAAGCTGGTGGCCCTTCTGACCTGGGGACTTCCCAGAAGTCAGTTTAAGAGGCCTGATTGGCCTTGGGACAAAGTAGTCCTTCTCTGACCCTTTCTAGTCATGTGACTGGAGAATCAGCCCCTCAGACCTTCATTTCCTGCTCCTAACTCAGGGCCTGGGTGTTTGTGTGTGTGTGTGTGGGGGGGGGGGTTCTCCGGGTTGTGGTAGGCGCCCCACTAATTCGAACGTTTCAGGGAGTGAGGGCTGGACGGTGGCTTGGTGGAAGAGTGCTTGTCTTCCATTCACAAAGCCCTCGCTCAGCCCAAGAGCAAAGTGAAGGAACCGCACAGAGCGAAATAAGCCCATTAGAAGTTGAGAAGGAAGGCTCCAACAGGCCTCATCATGCCTCCACCCACAAAGGGCAGAGGAGCATTTTTCTTCCCAGTGCACAAACTGCGTTTTGTTTTCGATTGTGACTGTGTCCACATCCTGCTTTTAATTCTCTTAATATTATAACATTTCCTCGTATTACCCTAAGCTGTTTGTAAACATGCCCTGTGATGCTTGCATAACATCCCACTGTGTATCCGTGCGACTCCGCAGTCCCCTAGCTTTGACATTTACATTAGTTCCAGTTTTTACCAGTATTAAACAAACAAACAAGCAAACAAAAACTCCACAATGCATGGATCCCGGATGACTTTGTTAGGACAGATTTGCAAAAACTGACGTGCTGGTCCAAGGCACTTTTTTTTTTTTTTTTTTTTTTTAAGCATTGGGCACCTGTGCCACCCCTGTGTCGTGGCGTGACTGTTAGGGGCATTCTCAACCAGGTGACTTTTACCCAAGCCCACAGGGTTCCATAACGCTGTCTCCCGGATCCCTTAGCGGGGCGAGGCGGGGTGAGGGAAAGTCGGGGTGCGGGGTAGGGAGAGGGTACAAAGGGAAGAAAACATTCTGGGAAATCATCCCTGCCCCCTGTCCCGTGTCCGTGCTCACCCCGGCCTGCTTCAACCTGGAGTCTGACGGCTCTATATGAACAGGGGAGCGGGTGGGGGTAAGGAGGCAGGGCAGACGGCCAGGAGCCCAGGCACGCAGGGCGTGAGTGTCGACAGAGCTGTCCGGCAGCTCACCCAACAAGCACGAGAACCACGAACCCCCAGGGCTGGGAAGCCGGGGCGGGACCGGGAAGTCGGGGGCGGGGCTTGAGGCTGACGTCAGCCCCGCCCTCTCCCGCTCCCTCCCCCTGGGCTCCCGGCTGGCAGTCAAGTCCTCACTCACCTGGAGTGGCAGGTGTGCGCGTCTTCGAGCCGCGGAGGCTGACCTCCCTGCATCAGGTAAGCCCCACAGGAGACGCTCAGAGGCCAGAGGCCGAGCACGGCAAAGCCTGGAAGGAGCTGGGTCCTGGCGGCTGGAGGTGCCTTGCTCCCAAACTCACCTGAAAACAGAGGCCTTGGAGGGATTTGAAGCTTGGGGAAGTTGAGCCGGAAGATCTGGTCTCAAATACTTGAACTACAGATACATTAATACTGTCTTATATTATGCTGGACCTTAGCAAGAAGTGTGCACTGAGTAACAATTTGGTGAACTGAGAAAACTAGGGACGAAGTCCTCGGTGTTTCTGAAACACGAGTTGAAACTGCCGTGGGATTTGGCTGTATGGCCTTGCAGGCTTTTCTGTGCTCTGTGGGGATGTTGGCGTCGCTTTCTCGTACTGTATTTACAGTTTTTATGTCTTGCTTTTCTCTCAACATCACATAAGCATCTTCTGGTGTTGCTATTAATCATCCTGGTATGTGTGTGTAATCATTCATTTTAATGGCTGCGTAGTGTTCCAAGTGAGGGATGGGCGGTGATCGGGCGAGGAAGGAAGTGAGGGGAGATGGGGGTGGTATAAAAAGTTGCGTTTGGGGGTGCAGAGGTCAGGAGCTCTACCCCTACAGTAGGAGCTTGTGGAAAACCCTCTTGCTCTGAAAAGTCAGGGAACTACTCTCCCAGGTGTGTGAGGATTAAAGGAGCAGGATGGTACAGGTTTGTAATCCCAGCCCTAGGGAACAGAGGCAGGGGGATCAGAAGTTCAAGGTGATCCTCTGCTGTAGCTCGGGCTGTTTGGGCCCTTGTCTTTAAAATATTAAAAAGCGGGAGTGGGGGTGGGGAGGCTGGAAGAGCTAAGTTGCTAGAGTGCTAGCTTAGCTTGTACAAAGCCCTGGTTTGATCCCTAACACCACTCCAACTGGGCGTGGTAGCACACCCCTGCAGTCTTAGCTCTCTGGATGTGGAGGCAGAGCCAGATCAAAAGTTCGAGGTCATCCTCAACCACATTTTGAGTCTGAAAGCCAGCCTAAGATACATGAGACCTGTCTTAAAAACAGACCCCCAGGGGGTAGGAGGTAAGGTGGAGAGATGGCTGCTCTCCCAGAGGATCCAGGTTCAATTCCCAGCACCCACAAGGCTCAGAGACATCCATGTAGGCCAAATACCAATGCACATAAAACAAGAATAAATGAGTCATTAAAATATTTTTAAAAGCCCAAAATAAAATTAAAATCCCACACGAGGGCTGCGGGTGTGATGGTCCAGGAGGTAAGTGGCTTGCTTCGAAGGAGCAATGTGAGGAGATGAATAGTTGCTGAGGAGATGAATGTGACTCCCGAAGCCTCATGGTAGGAGCAGAGAGCTGACTCCTGGAGGCTGTCCTCTCGCCTCCACACAGTCTGCGGAGGTGCACGCACGCGCACAGCATCTCGGAGCTTCCCCGGGATAAGAGGAGAGTGGGTCAAGGGTGAGTCATCGCTGCCCTGGGACCAGCTAAGGCTTGCTTAGAGCAAACAGGAGTCTCTGTTGAGTCTCCACTTCCTCCTCTGTGATGTGGGTCTGACAGCACCCACCTGCATTCACTACCTGTCTGTGCACAGGCCTCCTGCTGTGAGGGGTGCAGATCCTAGCCGTGCACCCCGCCGTGCCTCTCCCCTCCTGAGCTCCCTAGCCACCTTCTCAGCTAAAGCAGCGGTGGAGCCAGGGGGAACTGTGGCTATTTCTACTATGGAGCCACCTCCCTCTGTGGCCAGCCCTGCAGCTGACCTCCTTGGGACTCGGAGCTTTCCTGTGATCTGCTCCAATGTGCTCTTACCAGGTCCTCCAGGGCCTAGGCCTGGGGTAGCACTTGAGTGTCAGGAGTTTGCAGTTAGGGTCTACAGTCCATCCGGTGTCTTTTTCGGCCTGGCCTGATGCCTCAGGGTGATCGGGAATCAGGCCCCCTTACACCCAGGAATCCAAGAGGGCGGGCGTTCCGCTGTTTGTGAGAGTTAAGGCCATTCACAGACAGCAGGTTTCATTTTGTAGCCACATTTTTTTTAATTGTTCTTTTGAGATAGGGTTTCTCTGTGTAGCCCCTGTCTGTCCTGAAATTCACTCTGTAGACCTCGAACTCACAGAGACCTGCTTCGGCCTCTGGAGTGCTGGGATTAAAGATCTATGCCACCACCACCTGGCTGTAGCCATATTTTTTTTTTTTAAAAAAGAGAGATTTATGTATTTATGTGTCTATTTATTTATTTATAGTGTTCTGTCTGCATGTGTGCTTGTATGCCAGAAGAGGGCACCAGATCTCATTACAGATGGTTCTGAGCCAGTATATAGTTGCTGGGAATTGAACTAAGAACCTCTGGAAGCACAGCCAGTGCTCTTAAACCTCTGAGCCATCTCTCCAGCCCCCTGTAGCTACAGTTTTAAACATTTATTGTGTCAATGAGATCCAGGACTCAGAATCAAGTCCCTGCCTTGGGCCCAGGTCCCACTCACTTCTATTCCACTGATCTGGTCAAGAACCAGACCTCCAGTCAGGCTCTGAGGTACACATCTGGAATGGCAGCAGCACTCGGGAGGTGGAGGCAGGCGGAAGCTTTTGAGCTTGAGAGTTCCGCACTACCCTTAGCTGCACTGCCTGTCTCAAGAGACAAATAACAAAATAAAAGAAATAGACCACCTGACAAGCCTCGGGCCCAGCCATTTCTCAGTGTCTTTCTTTTACAGAAATACCAAGCTTGTTTATCATTTTTATATTTTTTTATTTTATTTTTGAGATGCAGCCCAGGCTTGCCTTGAGCCTGCTATGTAGTTTAGAATGACCTTGGACTTCTGACCCTCTTGTGCTAGGAGTGTAGACATGCCCCAGTATATGTGGGCTTGAGCCCAGAGCTTCCTGAATGCTCAGCAAGCACCGTACCAGGCGAGAGCCATCCCAGCGAGTCCATAGTTTACTCTTGTGCTGGGAACTGAACCCAGGCACTTGCACTAAGTACATCCAAGCCCTCAGAGCAACGCCATGAAATAGGTAGGCTGTTATCTTACAGATAGGGAAACGGAGGCACAGAGTCGTGGACTGGTCCAAAGTACAGCCCGGATACAAACCCAGCCCATCTTGTACCAGCAAGCTCCTGTTTCTATGCTGGCTGCCTCTTTCTTCTGGGAATGTACCAGCTTCTCTCTGTTTGAGTGCTTTGCCTGCATGTATATTTGTACACCGCATGAATGCCTGATACTGGCAGAGGCCGGAAGAGGGCATCAGATCTCCTGGAACTGGGGTTACAGTTGGTTGTGAACCGGCTAACCAGGTGCCGCGAACCAAACTCAGGCCCTCTACAAGAGCAGCAAGTGCTCTTCCCCACTGAGCCGTCTCTGTAGCCTCACAATTTTTGAAACATTTGTTTACGTGTTCATTTGTTTGTTCAGCGTGTGTGTGTGTGTGTGTGTGTGTGTTTATGGGGCGCTTGCAACAGCATACTTGTGGGGGACAGGAGACAGCTTGTAGAGTTAGTTCACCCCTTCCACTGTGAGTTCCAGAGATGGGGACTCAAATACTCAGGCTTCCTAACCACTGAGTCACCCCACCAGGCCATTTCTGAGACCGGAAACCGAGGTTAGGAAAGGTTAGGGAAGCATGACCTCGGAGCAGCCAGTAAGGACCTGGTGTTCTCACTTACATGTGGACACACACATGTGGCCCACTCGTCTAGGCCTGTAAGAATACCTGGAGCGTGCATTCTGTGCTTTTATATACAAGTTCAGAGCACGTAAACTCTGCCATGCTGGCGAACGCATTGTATATACTACGATAGCGTGATTATCATGCAAGCATGAGGTCTGAGTTTGTGCCCCAGCACTCCTGGGAAAAAGGCAGGCTCAGGAGCTGCCGTCTCTACTCCTAGTGCTAGGGAGGCAGATCCTTAGGGTTTTCTGGCCTGCAAGTCCGGACAAACTGGAGAATTCCAGGTTCGCTGACAGACCCCATGTCAAAAATTAAGGTGGCTCCCAGCCCCCCCCCCCCCAAAGAAGGTGGTTCTCCACAGAGGCAGACATTTTCAAGGCTAGCCTGGTCTACACAGGGAGTTCCAGGATAACCCAGGCTACATAGCGAACCAGTCTCAAACAAATAAACAAACAAACAAATAATAAATATTTAAAGAAGATCCTCAGTGTCAGCCCTTGGCCTCCACCTGAGTGCACGCTCATGTGAATGTGTGCCTGCACACACATGGAAACAGCTAGAAGACTAAACCGGAAGCTGAATAAAAACACAAATTGTAGTTCTTCCTTCTGTCTTTGCTCACTGGCTCTTACTAGGTAGAGGGACTCAACCAGCTAATTTTGTATTGTTTGTGGTTTTGATTGCCTTCTCTTTTCTTCTTCTTCTTCTTCTTTTTTTCCTTTCTTTCTTTCTCTTATTTATTTATTTGTTTGTTTAGTTTTTTTTGAAACAGGGTTTCTTTCTGTAGCTGGAACTTGCTCTGAAGACCAGGCTGGCCTTGAACTCACAGAGATTCATCTGTCTCTGCCTCCTGAGTACTGGGATTAAAGGCCTGGTCACTATTGCCTGGCTTCTCTGTTTTCCGTTCTTTTTTCTGCCCTCCCTCCCTCTTTCTTTCTTTCTTTCTTTCTTTCTTTCTTTCTTTCTTTCTTTCTTTCTTCCTTCCTTCCTATTTCTATAGCATTAGTGTGGTCTTTGTATTATTAATGCTTTGGTAAAGTCAATCCATTCTTAGCATTTTATTTAGGACTGGTAGCATCCATGGTTACCTACTCATTCATCTCCTGCTTCCTTTCGTGTGTGTGTGTGTGTGTGTGTGTGTGTGTGTGTGTGTGTGTGT
>NW_026587215.1:1618865-1627806 GCF_907164565.1 Psammomys obesus | reverse complement strand
ATGGTCAAAGCAATCTGAGAGGTTTACCAGCATCCCTGGGGAGTGGATTTGTGGTATGTAGAAGGACAAGGGGACTTTTCAGTGAGGACCTCAGCTACCAGGGCAGGTATGAAGGAAGCAGAGGCCGAGTGGGCTCCAGACTCCAAGGTGGGTCTGCAGAAGCTCACTGGTCTTTCACAGTTTTCCTGAACTCAGATTCTCATGAGCTCTGTGATACAAGAGCTCATGTATACAAGTAGGGTTACCTTCTGTCCACAGGACTGCTGTGGAATTAAATCAAATGCATGAAAAATGCCTAAGGGGCAGCCAGGGGCATCGTCTGTCCCATACACACCAACTGTGGCCCTCCCCTGCCTCTCGTCCCCAACCCCCATCTGCAGGCAATGTTCAAAGACTGTTCTGCACAGTCTGTTAAACGTTCCCCGCAGAGTCCTGGGGTTGTTGGAGAGTGTGACCATCTGCACTAGAGGAGAGGGTAAGACTGGGTCCTGAGTGTTAGCCGACTGGCCTCCCAAGAGCGGAAACGGCTGAAGTAAAGTGCTTGCTGGGGTAACCTCCCCAGACTCCTGCCTCCACCTCTGCTCAAATCCTCCATGCTACACCAGCTCCTCCCACCACACAGTCAACAGGGATGCTCTGGGTACAGAGCAAGAGGGTAACTCAACTCCTGTCTAGAATGTTCTCTCAGTACTGCTTGCCCATCTTTCTTACACATGACGGGCCCTGCGGTTGATGGTTGAGTGTCCGTGAACAGACTGGAGTAGAACTGTCAGGCCCCTCAAAGGATCTGGCATCAGGAAGTGTTTGTGTATAGACATGTGACATGGCCAGGACAAAAGTCACACGAGTCACTGAGCTGAGGAAGAGGAGAAATTATCCTCCTCACCCCAAGCCTCAGGTAATGAGTGGTTGTAAGTCCCTGGGAAGAGAATCCTCACTTCCCAGAGAATGGAGGAAGCATGTGTTTGGAGGCTGTTGACAGCCTTACAAACTAGGGACATTGCTGAATGGCAGTTAGAGGAGCCCAGAGGAGCAGGGAGGTGGGACTGAGCTGAGGGAAGGGTGAAGGGGCTTTGGGGCATATGGGAGATTTTAGATTTTCTTGTGGGTACTCCTGGCTTCTCTAGGAACTGATGCCCTGAAGAAGACCCACAGTTGCTGGGTAAGGTTTGCTCACCTCTGGCCCAGCACAGCAGGATGATAGAGAGCCACTGTGAGAAAGAGGGAGCCATAGGGCAGTCCCTGAGGGAAGACTGAGATACAGACTGGCCTTGGAAGAAAGTATCTTCCACCTTCTCTCTCCAGATCTTTCACTGTGGGGGGCATTCGTGGGCATGCATGAAGTGGGGGTTATATCTTTTGAATTTTATATTTTCAAGTATGCATGTATACACACACACACACACACACACACACACACACACACACAGCCAAGTGCATATAAGCACAAAGGCAAGAGGCATCAGATCCCAGGCTCACAGACAGTTGTGAGCCACCCCAGATGGATGCTGGGAGCTGAATGCCAGTCCTCTGGAATTGCTGTATGCACTCTTAACTGCTGAGCCATCTCTTCAGCCCCAGGGTTTTTCTTCTGCAGCTTCTTCTGAAGCTTTCCCTTCAAGGACAGGGAAAATAGTCTTTCTTCCTGTCTCAGTAGTGTGAAGAAAAAAAAAAAAAGCAGGCTTTATTTTCCAGAGGACAGAGAAGTCCACTTATGACCATGTAGTTGGGAGCTGGAGAGAAAGCTCAGCAATTAGGAGCACTTACTGTTGGTGCAAAGGAACCAGGTTTTCTCAGGATCCACATGGTGCTTCACAACCATTGGTAGGCACGTACATACATGCAAGCAAAACACTCAAACACATGAGATAAATAAATCTAAAAAAGGCGGGCGTAGTGGCAAACTATACCCTGTATTCCCAGCATGCAGGGAAGCAGAGGCAGGCGGGTTGCTATGAGTTGGAGGCCAGCCTGGTCTACGAAGCAAGTCCGGGATAGCCAAGGCTACACAGAGAAACTGTCTTGAAAAACACACACACATACAAAACTACCAAACAAACAAACAAACAAACAAAACACCCTATTGGTGCAAACAAAACATCCTAGATTTCCAGGTGCTGAAGAGACAGGGAGGCTTGCAATCTTAAAGCCAGCCTGGGCAACTTAGTGAGACTCTCCCTCAAAACAAAAAGTAATAAGAGGACTAAGACCAAAGCTTTGGAAGGCTCTGGCTGCTGTGTGGTCAAGGGAAGCCTTTGAGAAGTGATTTGAGCCATAGGTACAGGCAGCATTGATTGAAGAGTCTGGGGCAGGTCATTCTAGGCAAAGGCTTTGAGGAATGATGAAATGAAAAGAAATGAAAGAAACCAGTATGTGAGATGGGAAATGGGGCCTGAGACACTTAGGAGCCAAATCAGCATGTCCTGGAGCAAGTGTGGATTTTTTTTTTTTTTTTTTGAGACAGAGTTTCTCCTCTGTGTAGCCCTGGCTATCCTGGAACTCTCTTTGTGGATCAGGCTGGCCTCAAACCCAAAGATTCACCTGCCTCTGCCCACTGAATGCTGGGATTAAGGGTGAGCGCCACCGCTACCCAGTTGTGAGTGTGGATTTTATCTCTGGGTGTATATCCATAGCTGAGAGTAGGTTCTTAGCAACTATCCAGCTGCTGTAGTGCCCAGGTGAAAAGCAGAGGCTGCTGGGAGGATTCAGAGTAGAGTGGGGACATACAATACAGAGGCTAGCTCAGTTGTGAGTAGGAGGTGGCAAGATGCAAGCCTGTTTCCACCGAGCAATCTCATGTATCCCCCGGAAGTTCTTCAACACGGAACCTGGATCTGGAACACAGAGATGGTTCCCATCCAGCCCCACCCCAGGACACAGGGTGCAGGTCATCTCCATCAACCCCTAGAGAGAGAGCTGAGCTCTGCAAGATTCCATTGACATCTGGAGACTCATTGACATCTCAGAGGCAGGAGGAGCCACTGTCAGGGGCCTGACCTGGGATTATCAGCATTCTGAGAGTTAAAACAAAGACCCAGCCTGTGGCTGGAAGGACCAGAGAAAACCTCTCGGAACATCTGGGGACAGGGAGCTGGGCCCCACAGAGCAGTAGGGCAGCACCCACAGGCTGGCAGCCCCCTGGGGGAACACCTCACAACTTGGGTAAGCTACACTTCAGCAGGCTCCAAAAAGACACCCAGGGGCTCCCTGCTGGTGGCCCAGATGCTCAGAGCAAGGTGGGCAAGGTTAGTGGTTCAAGTGAGTACAAGTAGATCTGCAGGCTTCCAACCCCGTCCACCCCTGAAGGGGCTGGTTATGGTCCTTTGGAGGAAGGGTGAAGGAGGCAGGAAGTGACCAGGCATAGCTTACAACACTAAAAGGAACCCTAGTGAAGAGGCTTTGATTTAAGTCAGCTCTCCTAAAAGCAGAAAAGGCACCCACGACTGCTTCCCGCTCAGGCTGTCCTCCGAACAAAGCGGGTTTTGTGGATTTGTTTGTTTTTGAGACAGGGTTTCTTGTGTAGCCCTGGCTGTCCTGGAACTCGCTCTGTGGACCAGGTTGGCCTCGAACTCAGAAATCCGCCTGCCTCTGCCTCCTGAGTGCTGGGATTAAAGGCATTAGTCACCGCACACAGCCGATGTGTGGATTTTTAATCTACACCATCCTACACTTTACAAACGAGGCTTGAAGGAACTTGCCCTAGCATTGTCCTGTTAGAAAGTGGAAGATTCAGCATTTGAAGACAGCTGCTTTTTGTTGTTTTGTTTTTTAATTTTATTTAAAAATTTTAATTATATGCTTGCATTCGTGCGTGCGTGCGTGCGTGCGTGCGTGTGTGAAGGTGGTGGTGAGATCTTACATGCACATAGTGTGGGTTCCCGTGGAAGCCAGAAGAGGTGTTGGATTCCCTGGCTGGAGTTACAGGTGGCTGTGTACAGGTTGGCATGGGCTTTCCACAGTATGAGTTTTTACCTGCTGTCCCAGCTCTCCTCCAGTCTTTGGTTTTGCTGCTGTTGTTGTCTGAGACAGGGTCTCTGACGCGTAGCCCTGGCTGGTCTGGAGCTTGCTATGTAGATCAGGATGGCTTCAAACCCACTCCTGCCTCTGCTCTGAAGTGCTGGGAATGTGAACTTTACTATGTTCACCCCCAGAAGTCAGCCTCTTCCAGCTCCCCCACCAGGCTCTTAGCCTCCTTAGACCTCAGTCTGTAGGGACAGAAGTCGGTAGAGGCGAGTAAGGCAGCCCCTGGGAGCCCAAAGCTCTCTGATTGGGAGGCCTGAGCTTTCAAATAGTTATTATTATTTTTCGAGTTAGGGTTTCTTTTTGAACTCACTCTGTAGACCACGCTGGCCTCAAACTGAGAGATCTGCCTGCCTCTGCCTCCCGAGTGCTGGGATTAAAGGTGTTCACCGCCACATGTGGCTAACATATTTACATTTAACTTTTCAATTTTTATGTTTATGGGGGGCTGAAGACATGGCTCTGGCAGCCCTCAACTGCTGAGCCACCTCTCCAGCCACTTTAGTACTTTAAATTTGCATTTATTTACTTGTTATGTGTGCCGGGGGCCCATTTGTGGAGAGCAAAGGACACCTTGCTGGAGTCAGTACTCTCCCCCGCCCCACCCGGGTCCCAGGAAGCAGATGTCAGGCTTGGCTGCCAGTGCCCGTACATTCTCCACGGCTCTGGGAGTTGCTTCTTTACTGGAGGATGGTTTGGAAGAGGAGCCAGAAGGAGGGTGCCAAGGGCTCAGTCCTTCTCAAGCCTGGGTGAAGAAGCTCTGGCAGGCCGCTGCCTCCCCTGGGGCTGGAGGGGATTGTTTCCTGAGTTGAGGCTGGCAATGTGGTCTGTTGCTAGGGCCTGACACCAGGGGCAGACTCTTCACGTTTGGACAAAGGAGGGAGGGAGGGCAGAGGCCTTGTCACAGTCCATTCATTCATCAGCTATTCGTTAAATTTCTCCCAGGTGCCAGACACTATTACAGATATTCACAGCACAGAGGAACCCAAAATAGCATCCACTCCCCGCTTTTATGAACCTTAGTCCCGCTAAGCGGGAGACAGAGATGAGCAACAACAAAGGTGGCACCCAGAGTGTGTTATAGCACTGAGCGTCGGTGGGCAACAGCGGCAGGAGCGAGGGCAACCCCACGGGGTCTAGGGCTCGAGGTCCAGAATGGATCCCATACAATTAATTTTAAATTTTGCGTGACGAGATGTGGAGAGGGGTATATTCGTGCCTCGGAGCCTGTGTAGAGGTCAGAGGACAGCCCTGTGAGATCAGTCCTCTCCTATCTTAGTGTGGGTTTGGAGGATCAAGCTCAGGTCCTCAGGCCTGCAGGGTAGGCACTCTAGTCAATAGGCCAGTCCTGCCGGGCCAGGAGAAGAATTTTAAATCAGGAGACAGGAAGGCCTGAGCATGGAGCCCCAGGGAAGTGCATGCTGCGCTCTCACAACAGGGTACCAGGAAGCTGAATGGCCAGGGCCAGGGCAGGTGCTCATAACAGAGGAGCAACTAGACGGCCAAGAGAACTGCAGGCGAGCCAATGCCTGTAATCTTGGGGAGGAAGAGGCAAGTGGATCGATGTGAGTTCAAGGCCAGCCTGATCTACAAAGTCCAGGACAGCCCCAAGGCTTCAAAGCCTTTGATCCCAGCACTTGGGAGGCAGAGGAGGGAGGATCGCTATGAGTTTGAGGCCAGCCTGGTCTCCAGAGTGAGTTCCAGGACAGTCGGAGCGATACAGAGAAACCCTGTCTCAGAAAAACAAACAAACAAACAAACAACAAAGCGGCAGGCAGGGACATGGTGCCGCAGTGCTCTGGAGTGCTCAGTGCTCAGTCATGAGGGGTGTGAAAGTAAGAAACAGTACAGATGTCCAGTTTGGAAAGGAGAGGGGAAAGCTGCTGCTCATGACCACACAGAACTGTAAAAAGCTGCTGTGGCCCCTGATGAGCTGGGTTCGTCTGCCTGCGTCTTGTGGGTGAGTGGAGGGAACGCATCTGGCTACACCTTTGGGCTTGAGAGTTGGAAGCTGAGAGGTAGCGCAGAGCATGCAGAAGGCAAGCCCTTGGCTGCTAGAAGCAGGCAGGCTCTCTGCTTGGAAGAAGTCCCCCCTCCTTTCCTTCCCTCACCTCTCCTGGGTGTTGCGTCACTGGCTGTTCCCCCTTCGAGCTCAGCTGTAAAGCTTAGTAGAGGACTCACAGCTTGGACTTATGGGGGTGTAGGAAGGAAGAGGATCAGGAAGCAGACAACTGTGTGGAAAGCATCCTTCCAAGGGGGGCAGGTCTGGGAGGGGCCTAGAAGGGTCCAGCCACCCTGTACCTCTCAGTAGGTTTGTGGGTGTCAGATCTAAGGGCACAAAGGTCAGCGGGAGGGTGTGTACTCGGAAGAGGCTACAAGTCCTGGAATGGAGGGCAAGTGACAGGATGAGGAGGGAAAGCTGGGACAGAGGACCACAGACAGAAGTTTTGTTCCAGCAGGCATGTGATGGCCAGGAAGTGGGAGGAGCGTGGCTTTAGTGGCTTTAGCACTGGCTGACCTGTGCTCTTGAGTGAGTGCTAAGGAGCCTTCCAATTCCCTTTCTGGAAACCATGGAGCGAATGTCAATTCTGCCTCCCTGCCACCCTCACTGGAGAGGGTTAAACGAGCTAGATGCCTCTCCTGGCACTGAGGAAGAACAGGCCCACATTTGGAAAGCTGGGCCTGGGTTGGAAGGTTTGGGGGTGGTAAAGATAGGACATTGGCGCTTGCTGTGTTCTGTTCAGTCTCACCAGGGCCCCACTTCCTGGGCTCTGACCACAGGAGCTCACTGCTACCCAGACCAGCTGCCTCTGGTGAAGGTTTGTGCCCAGTGTGGCCAAAGATTTTAAGACAATGTGGGCCTCAGTTGACAAAAACAAAGCTAAGAAGCAAGCCCAGCCAAGGTCAACCCACTATCTGGCTGATGGTCCCTGCCTGGGTAAAGGTGGTACGGAGGGCCAGTGCCCAGGTTACCATCACAGATGCCTCCTGGCTTTCCCGCTCTTCTGGTCAGCATCCCCAGGACCACCAGAAGAACACGGCCATCTTGCTGGGCTGTGTGGGCCTGGGCAGACCTTTTGCCCTCTCTGGGCCACAATAGCCTGCCCTGTGATGGGACCTGTCTGTAGAACTCCCAGCCATTTGGAGAGCTTCTGATTAAGCTCCTCAGCCTTGGGGAGAAGCTGCAGTTATTATGAGGTGACTCTTTCAGGGCCGTGCTTCCGGGGTGATCAGAGGCACTGTGTCCATAGTCACAGTTGTGTGTGTGTGAATGTAGGTGTGTCATAAGTTGGAGCTTTGCAGGACCCAATGTAAATATCGTTTTAATAGCCTTGTGCTGGGACCTTTCATGGCTGGGCTGGAAGCCTTCATTAACTCTCCCGTGACCTGGGGAGGGGGTGGGCCTGCTTCCTCATTCGTTTGCAGTTAAGGAAACCCAGGCCTTGTCTGGGACATGACTTGGCTGAATGAGCACCTCTGGGCCCCTGACTCAGTGTGAGTTCTTGGTGGGGGCAAGGGGCTCAATGGATGAGACTTCACTGGGCTCTGAGGTCCTGCCACAGTGAAGCTGAGCTGCCCAGAGGAAAGAGTAAAAAAAAGGGTCTGCCCTGAGTTTTCTTCGGGCTACCTCCTTGGCCCTTGTCCACGCCCCTCCATCCCGAGCCTCCAAGCGCCTGGCCAGTGTTCTGTGCAGGCTCCAGGCCACAGCCCTAAATCTCTTTTAGCAGTGCCCCAGGAGTGCCCCGCTCTTCCCGGGCCTCCGCAGCTTTGGCCGAAGACGGGGCAAGAAGGCGGGAGTGGAGGAAATCCGAGTTCTGTGTGGCCCCTCGCCCAGAGCGGCAGCGTCGGCGGGCGCTCCCGGGGTCTGCGGGCCCTTTAAATCCTCCGGGGTGGCGGCGGCGGGCGGGGGATGACATCAGCGGGCGGGCCCGGGGCTCAATGGGAGCCGCGGGGACGCGCGCGCGAGCCGGGAGCGCGCGAGCCGGCGGCGGGGGCGGGCAGCGGGAGGCGGCGGCGGCGGCGGCGGTGGAGCGCGGAGCCTGAGCCCGGCCGGGCCGAGCGCAGCGCAGCGGGCCGGGGAGAGGCTGGCGCGCCCGCGGCCCCGCGAATCCTCTGGCATCCGCCCCGGCGGGCCGCCCCGGCGCGGTGAGCATCGGGGGCCGGGGAAGCGGGGTTCCCTCCGCCTCTTTGTGTTTTCTTTTTGCGCGAGCGCGGGGCGGACACGCGCGTCCGTGCAGGGCTGGGGGCGCCGCCCGTGAGGACAAAGGCGCGGCCGGGGACGAGGAGGGGGACGGGCGCCTCGCAGGCCGCCGGCTGCACCGAGGCGGCCCCGGGCTGGGGCGGGGGACCTGCGGCAGGGGCCTGGCAGGGGTCCCGGGGGCGCGCGGGTACGGGCCAGCCGCGGCCCCTCCTCTGTGCCCTGGGCTCCGGGTCAGCGAGGCCATTCGCGTGCAGGGTGGGGGCGCCCCGGGGTCCTAAGTGATGGGGTGCGTGGTCACCCGGGCCACCGGCTTTGTTTTCCTTTGTGGCGAGAAGAAGGGAGGGGGTTATTTATCGCCTGGATTCTCATTGCGGTGTGTGAGACAGCCTTGTGCTGCAAGCCTCGGAAAGCTGGGTGCCTGGGCGCCTGAGGCAGGGCTCCGACTTAGGCCAGCCCCCTCCCCCTACACTTTGTCCAGAGTTTTCCCACATATCTTCTTGGCATAACCTCCCCCTGGGAAGGGGGTCTGGAGAGAGAGAGAGAAAGAGAGAGAGGGGTACAGCTCCTGTGAATACTTGTGTTCGGGACGCCTTTCCTAGGTTTAGGGTATCCCTCCAGTTTTTCTTTCACTGGTTCCTTGACGGGGTCTTGGCGCAGGGGAAGGTGGGTGGTGTGTGTGTGTGTGTGTGTGTGTGTGTGTGTGTGTGTGTGTGTGTGTGT
>NW_026587215.1:1587764-1618855 GCF_907164565.1 Psammomys obesus | reverse complement strand
TGTGTGTGTGTGTGTGTGTGTGTGTGTGTGTGTGTGTGTGTGTGTGTCTCAGAAGGAGGTGGGGGGGCAGGACTGCCCATGTGGCTGGCTGGTTGTAGTTTGTAATTTTTCTAACCGGCTGAGAAGTCTTGACTCCCTCATGGCCACCTTTTTTTTTTTTTTTTTTTTTTAAACTTTTTTCCCCCTTCCCCCCCCCCCCCCCTTCCTCCCCTAGGGGACTGGGAGTGAAGAATCAGAAAGCTACTCTTAATTCCCTGAAGAAGCCCCCGACCGTTCACTTTGGGTGGGGGTCTCTTAAGTGGAGGAGGGCTGGGACAGGCTAGGGTCCATCAGGGCTCTGGGTCCCCAGGATGGGGAGATCCTAGCGTCGGCGCGGCCCTGCGGTGCTGGGGCCATGGTCTGTAGCCCTCTCCTCTTCCGTGCAGACAGCCGTGAGTGGAGAGGGGGCTTCGGGGGGTCATGTGCAGAGCCTTTATGTAAGACTCCCAGACAGAGGGCACTGGTATTTATATAACCTGGCGCGGGTATTTATGTAATGTAGGATGCCGTATATTTATGTTCCCTTCCTAACCTGTGGCTTTCCCGGCTGCAGTCTATGGCCTCTGAGTTGGTGTTGGTGGAAACCCGGCTTGGGGGAGGGGGTTGTTTGTGAGTACACACGCCCAGCCTCCCCCTTCCTGTAGGGATCACCAGCGTGAGCGAGGCTCTGCCCCCGTCTTCCCTTGGCGAGTGCACTTAGCACGTTGGACCATGTGTGGGCCTGTGGTGACCGGCTGGTGGGTTTTCTGCAGATAGGCAATGCTGCTGTTGGCAACTAGGGCAACTCAGCTGGGCCAGGCCAGCCCTGTGGGCAAAGGCCCATGATGGAGAGCCCAGAGTTTGGCTGGCACCCAGTGGCAGTCTCTTCCTTGTGGCTGGCAGAAGGACTGTGGTGGCTCTCTGGGAGCTAGTACTAGGCTGGGGTGTCTCTCCTGGCTTGGATCTCGTGGCTCTTTGGCTGATAGAGGAGCCCTAGTAAACGTCTCCCAGCTTCCTTCCAAGGTCTGGCTTAGCACAGGGAAGGGGCCGTCTCAAGCCTGGAATGAAACATGTTCTGATGTTCTGGGCAGGAGGCCACCAGGCAGGCCAGCCTGACCCCTATTTGGTCCTAGGTTGAGATTATGCTGTTGACTTGCTGCCGGGTGGTATTGGGGGTGGCAGCAAGGCCACTGCAGGCCTTGATTCCCCTCTGCAAGCAAAAGGAGTCCTCTCTTGTTTGCTCATGCTAGCTCTTATGTAAACAGAGGTCTCAGAGACCCCTCTTCCTTCTTTCATAGTTTACTATTTCCTGCTTCCCCATCCCCCAGCAGCCCAGTCTTCTTTTTTGCTATCCTGGAACTCGGGTACCCAGACCTCTACCAGGCCAGTACAGAGGAACCACTGCCGTGATGGCCCAAGCCTTGTTATCCATGGGCTTGAAGCATCCAACCCGTCTCAGGCAGGAGGAGTCTATTCAGATCAGCCCCACAGGGACTGACGACTTAAAATTTTGCTGTGCCTGGAACCCCCTCCCCTCGGGGAAACCCTCCCTCCTACTCTTCAAGGAAGCATGCTTGAGAATCCACCCAAAGCGATGTATGTAGAAAGGACTAGGAATGGTTCTCTGCATCCTGAGTAGAGCCTGGAAGGCATTGTGAGGTACCTTGCCTTCCCTTTCTGAGTGGGGATCAGGCCCTCTCATGCGGGGCCTGCTGGAACTGGCCAGCCTAGCCCTATGCAGGCCTAGCAGCCCGGAGACAGGGATAGAGATGGGTACCCTGTGTCCTCAGGAGTCTTCTAGTGCTGAGGGGCTCTGTGGGGCTCTTCCCTTCCCTTTCCCTTCCCCTCCCTAGAGGTTGGAACTTGCTGGTGGAGGCTATCTGGGGCCCGGGACCTGCCTGGGTTATTTTGATTTTCTTCAGAGTGCATGCAGATAAAGCAACTTGGAGACATTGGTGGAGATTCACTGCTAAGCATAATAAGCAAGACTTGGGTCTTCTGGCTCCTCCCTGTTACCCCCTTTGTCCTTGACGTTCCTTTAGGGCCTTAGCCCATTGTAACCAGCCTCCCCCTGAGGGGGCTCCTGTTGGAGGGTCTGCTTGGCGTGCCCTTCCCGAGTCTTGGCTCAGACTCCACCTTTTCTGGACTAAGTGAAACCTGTTCTAAACCTGCCTCAGCTGTGCCCAGGTGTGTGGGCCTGAGAGCTACCTGACACCTGGCTGCCCTTAAGCCAAGTGAAGCCAGATTGCTTCCCAGACAGTGGGAGGGAAAATGCCAGCCTCCGGAGGAAGGGTCCGGGCCCTCTGGTGATTGAGGTCCCATCCCTGACCTGTTTCTGCTTCTCCCACAGCAAGGTTGAAGCATGGAGCTGCGTGTGGGAAATAAATACCGCTTGGGCCGAAAGATCGGCAGTGGGTCCTTTGGAGACATCTACTTGGGTAAGTAATTGGGCCTCCAGCTGCGGCCCTTGGGACAGCTTTGGGGATAGGGGGGAGGGAGCCTGGGACTTTGCTCTGGCCATGTAGCACAGCTTGCAGGCCTCCTGGGTCATCCGAGAGCCAGGAGGAGGCTCAGGTGGTCTGGGGATGCCTCTCACCGCTGGGCAGGCAGGGCTCAGTAGGCTGTGACAGCAGAGAGGAGATCTATTTAGCAAATTTCCAGCTGCAGCTGACCTGGGTCTCCATCGGGACGTGGGAAAGCTCTGGTGGGGTTGGCGTCCCCACTCCCTGGGTCCTGGCAGAAGGATCCCGATAGAGAGAAAAGGCTTCAGCCGTCCTGGCCCCCCGGGGAGGCTCCCAGGAAGTCCAGGCCTCTCCCTTAGCTGTGGCTTTCTGGAATGCAGCCTGGGCCTGCTTTGGAATGACACAGGGAGGGTCTCAGCCCTCTGGGAGCTCTCTGTCCCTGGGTGTGTTTCCTTTTGGACATCTGAGTTTGCCCTGATGTCATTTTGAGCAGATTTGTGACATCTCAGCCTCCAGCGGAGGAGAAATGAGCCCCCACCCCCCTTCAGCGTTGCTTTCCTAGCCCTGCCGTGTGCCTCTTTGAGTGTTGTTGGCCTGGAGCGGGGAGTTTGCTCGGTAACTGCCCAGATGGAATTGGGAGTCTCGCAGTTGATGGAGTGTGATGGCAGGCAAGCCTCCTAGGTCATCCTTGCTACCCCCGCCCCCCTCAGGAGTAGGACACAGCTGCTTCTTGTTTCCCTCTGTAGAGAATGAAAATGAATCGCTCTGTCCTGGGCAGAGAAAATGGACAAGTCAGGACACTGTAATTGTGAAGCAGTTTGTTCAAGGGTTTCTTTTCCCTAGTGCTCAGAGTTCCTGTCCGCTTCCAGGATGAGTTCTGCCATCAGCAAGCCTCAGAGGCCATGGCTTCCTAGCTGCTACCTTTCTGAACACTGTCACCCTTAAGGCAGCCCTGGAAAGTCTGACGGCCGGCCCAAGGCGCAGCATGGCTAAAGTGGCCACCAGCGATTGCTCCAGAAAACTAGCTAGGGTGGCCTTGATGCCACAGCTCCACTGAGGGTTAGGGTGGAAGGCAGAACGGGAGACAGACAGACCTGGATTCTAGGCCTTACCTTGTGCAGCTGCCCTAGGACCTCAGTGTCCCCCATCTGTGTCCCCAGGTGACCAGGCACTGTCGCAGGACACAAATGAATCAGCGGTGAAGTAGTTCTGTGCCCAGTCAACAGCTTGGTGTTCATGGAGTATGGCGGTGGTGTGTATGCCTGTAGACCCAGCTACTCTGTGAGCTGAGGCACAAAGATTGCTTGAGCCCAGGAGTTAATGGCCAAGCCATTGAGGGTCGTGAGGTAACTCTGCTCGAAGGATCAGTGTGATATGAGATCGAGGTGTTTTGGGGTCCTGTCGTTCCTTTCAGGGGGAGCTGGCGTAAGCTTGTGTCTGCCCCCTTGACCCCATCCCAGTGCTCAGGCCTGCCCATGGTGGATATCCAGTGAAGGCCTGAGAAGTGAAGAGTGAGGGGGTGGGGCGTAGCCCGTAAAAGGCTCAAAGAGAGAGAGTAGGGATTTGAGAATTGGGTGGTTCGGTTGCCGGTTCTCAGTGCTCTCCATTTGCTGTGCGCCCTGGGATGTCCCTTTCTCTGAGCCTGGCACAAGTATGAGGAACCTGTGCATGCATGCATGTGTGTGTGACACAGTATTGCATCTGCTATTAGGCAACACCGAGCGCTGGCCCCTCTTCTGCAGAAGGTGTGTAAAAGCTTATGGATAGAGAGGCACAGCCCGAGGTCACTAGGAAAGGCCAGGGTCCCTTGTTCCTGTGGCCTACCTCCCTGGTGGGGAGGGACAGGACTTCCTGTTTATCTGTGGTGTCTCCTCGATTATCTGCCAGGTCCAGACTTACTCCTGTTCGTGTCAGCTCTGGAGTAAACCGACCCTGGGTCTTTCCTTTTGCTAGCCGGAAGCCCTGGTTCCCTTCCCATCTGAGGTAGAGCTGTGAGAAGCAGGGCCGTGCTGCATGAACCCCTTGCCTGTGCAGGCCCGGCACCCACCTTCGGCTGTGTTATGGGCTGTTTCTTTCTGGGGATCTCAGTCCTCTGGGGGCCTAAGAGGAGGAGAGCTCTCCCTCTGTCTAGCTCTGGCTGGGTGTACCTGTGTTGGGGGGTGCATGGTGGGTACCGCGTGCCAGCACCATCCTAGACTCAGTGGTGAACAGTGGTGACGGGAAGGTCCTCTTTGACTGGCCTTGCAGGCACGCTTTGTTCAGAGTGCTGGCCACACTCTCTCCTCATGGTGTCGGGCCAGGGCCTCACTCCAGATGGCCTCTACAGGTGGGGCCAGCCTAGGCTTCCCCATCGAGCTTTCCAGGATTGACCTCGAGGAAGTCTTGGGATGAGAGCATTGTGGAGTGGTTGTGGGGCCCTCAGCCCTCCTTCGTGTCCCTCCGTATCCCCCTGTCTTTATGGTATAAGGTTGACTGTGCAACCCGGGGGAACTCTCTAGAGCTGTTGAAATGCAGGGAGGCTCTGGGCTTCAACCCTACCTACAGGGGGTAGGGAGCAGGCAGTTTGTTTGAGACAGGGTCTCACTGTGTGGCCCTAGCCGGCCTAGAACTTGATAGACCAGGATGGGCTTGAATTCGGAGATATGACTGCCTCTGCCTCCCTGTTCTGGGATTGAGGCTCTGTGTATATCACCACACACAGCTTTCAGCCTTTTGATATGGGAGTCAGAGTTGCTGCTGCTGTTAGGGTGGGTGGGCTGGGCACACCCCTGTCCCAGTCTCTGTTTGCATAGGCGGCCATAGTGAGCTAAAGGGGCTGCTCACTCCCTCCCTACCTATAGCTTCTTTCCAGGTTTCTAGTCCATCTGGAGCCGGCCAGGTTCACACCTTCTCTCTGTACAAGATTGTTTGGGGGACCCATCAGTTCCTCCATTTTGGTGCTGGGTGGCACTGTGGGCCAGGAAGCAGATCACTTCTTCTGGCTTCTGAGTCTGCATGTGTCGCCTCTCGGCGAGGCACCCATCCCTACCATCTGCTTCTGTGGTTGCCCTGCCCTCTGTCACCCCCACAGAAGGTGAGTGGAGCTTCAGGACAGGTCTGAACCGGGAGCTTGGGAACTGGCACTGAGGAAGAAGCAGAGGCGTTGGGAGACATTTGAAATCCTGGCTCTGCTCCAGCCAGTTCTGTCTGGCCTAGGCCAGTCACTTAGCCCCACTGAACCTTCTCTCGGTGGTTGGCAGGATTAAGGGAAGTCAGAGAAAAGACTGGCTGCCTCCCTGATGGGAGCCAGGCTGCCAAAGGCCTGGAAGTGGGAGAGGGAGCAGTCTGGGGGGGGGGGGGGGGGTCAGAAGACTTTGCCTCAGCACTTAGGTCCCAGATCCCTGGCCTGGGAAGTTGTGTGGCATACGGTCATTCAACCTTTGATGTGTTGGGTTTTCCGTGTGTCAGGCAGTGGCAGTGGCAGGGCGGAGTCAGAGTTCAAAGGGATGGAGGGCCCCTGTGTACCTGCTGAGTCACCAGTCCCGCTTACCTAGGCTTGGCCACCCTGCTGTGGCCTGCCAGACTGTCCTTCGTGTCCTGTGTCCTTCGTTCCTCAAGTCCCCTCCATCCCTTTCTTACACAGTGGTGATTCTTAGTGGGGGGTGACTCTTGTCTCTTGGAGGGCATTTGGCAAATTCTGAAGACATTTCTGATTATTACAACGCGGGGTGGGGCTGGGGTGACCGTGGCATCTGCTCTGTAGAAGCCAAGGACATTGCTAAACACCGATAGAAAGAGTTGCCCACCCCCAAGTATCAGGACAGTGAGATAGGGAACTCTGCCACTGCACGCTTGTGCTGGTTGGGACCCTCAGCTGGGTGACCAAGATCTTATCCCCTCAGGTCTCAGCCCTCACCCTTGCCTACCTCTGTCACTGTCCTCTGGTCCCACTGTACCCTTCCTGCCAGGCCTTTTCACATTCCATGTCCCCAGTGTGTCTGGCAAAGCCCTGTCCCTGTCCTAGGGGTCAATAAGCAGCCTCTTCTTTAAGGAAATGCTCCTTTCCTTCACCCAGAACTCTGTTCTCCCTCTTCCCTTGCTCCCATCTCTGGCTGGGGTGGGTTCTCTCATTGGCCCTCACTGTGGAGTGCTTGCTATGTCCTGGGACTCTGCCGAGCTCCTCTGTGTCACAGAAAGCCCAGCAAGCTAAGGTCAGCTAACAGTTCACAGGAGAGGCACCTGGGCTCAGAAGTAGATCGGAGCCATCTCTCCAGCCTCTGTCTCAAAAGATTCAGTGGAGAGTGCTTGAGGAAAACTGTCAACACCAACTCTGGATTCTGCATAGACATATATATAAGTGCATGCACACACACACACACTGTCAATGATGATGATGAGGTCCTGTGGTGGTGGTGGTGGTGATGATGATGATGATGATGATGATGATGATGATGATATTATCATCTGATGACAGAATCAGGACCTAGGATCCAGCAACTTGGCTGTATTGCAGACAGGCGTGTGGTATGTAGCCAGACTGGCTTCAAAGTCACCATCCTCCAGCCTCATCCTCCCAAGTGCTGGGAATATAAGTGTGCACTGTCCCACTCACTCACACCCACTATATTCTGCTTTTGGTGCCCGTGGCAAGACAGGGTACACCGTGGGGCTGTAGGTCCCTTTTTGTGCCATATCCTCATGACCCCCCAAAACTGTGGGCTCTATGGAAAGGTGACTGTTGATGTGTCAGGAGTACTTCACGGGGAGCTGGGAAGAAAAGGAAGTGCTTGCTCCTGGCGGCTTTGTGATCCCAGCCCTGGGGTGCAGAGGCAGAGAGAGAGGAGTCCTGGGCCTTGCTGGCCAGCCAGTCTTGCTTGGACAAGCTCGGAGTTCAGCGAGAGACCCTGTCTCCAAAGATTGGTTTATTTTTATTTTGTGTGTATGGGTGTGTCTGTGCACTGTGTGTGTGCAGTGCCTGTGGAGGCCAGAGAAGGCGCTAGATCGCCTGGAACTGAGTTAGGGGTGCCTGTGAGCTCCCCTGTGGGTGCTGGGAACCAAACCAGCGTCCCCTGGAAGAGCAGCAAGTGCTCTTAACAACTGAGTCACCTCTCCAGCCCCTGTCTTAAACAATAAGGTGGAGAGTGACTGAGGAAAACTTCCAACACCAACCTCTGGCATGTACCAACACGCACATACACACACACAAATAATAATAGTAATAATGTAATAATAATAACTTTAAATTTTTAAAAGTAGTTTGCAAACAAGTCTTCAGTTGCTCCCTGGATTTAGTCATCTAATCTGTTTTTCTTTTATGTAGCTCAGAAATCAAAGCACAGATGCAAAAAAGTTAGACTAATGTATTAAATGAAAGGACACAGACCACCACATAATGGGTGCTTTTGAAGTGTCCAGACTAGACAAGTCTGTAAACAGAAAGGAGTTGTGGTCACTAGGAGCTGGAGGAAGGAAGTGGGGCCACGCTTACTAAAGGCCATGGGCATTTGAGGCTGTGTTGGACACTTTCTCAGACTGACATGAGATGGGTCATACAGCCTCGTGGCCATCTAGACAATAGTTTCCCAGTGCCCGTGACCGTATCTCATAGCTCGCATATTACATTTCAATGAGAGCACTCCAGTAAAAGAACGACGCATGATGAGGTGCCCATGACGTGCCTCCCCAGCCCGCCATTCTTGCTTCTTTGTGTGACTGCGGCCCGCCACAGACGCTTCCCTCTCTGAGGGAGGACAGGATCCGTAGTCTGTGCTCTGCGTTTTCGCTTCCTGTGTCTCGAAGACCTTCCACTGCTACCCAGGGCGAGCTTCCTCCTCTCCCCACTGTGCTGTTACGGATCAGCTCTTTTTTATTTGGCCGGTCCTGAAAGACGGACATGTGGGTGGCTTTCAGGCTCTTACTTACTGCAAACAACGGACAGCCGTGGCTGGGCTCTTATACCATACAAGGGCGCTGGTGGACTAGGCTGGAGAGGTGGCTCTGTAGTTGTGTACGCGCTTGATTGGCCCTGGGGTAGTCGAGGCAGAGGTAGGTAAATCTCTGAGTACCGGGTCGTACAGGCTACATGGTGAGGCTCAGCCATCAAAAAGAAAAAGCGCTGGGCGGTGGTGCCTTTAATCCCAGCAGTTGAATGGCTGAGTTTGAGGCCTACAGAGCGAGTTCCAGAATAGCCAGGGCTACGCAGTGAAACCCTATCTGGAAAGAGAAAAACAGTAACAACAAAAGGAAAAAGGAAAAAGTACGAGTTCATTCTGCTCTTACACAGGACCTGAGTTTGGCTCTCAGCACCTATGGTAGGTGGCCTGTGACTCCAACTTCAGGGAAATCTAGTGCAGTGCTGTGGCCTCTGTGGACATCTGTATTCAGATCCATATGTCGCTTTCCCCCAAACACATATACATAATAAAAAAGGTTTTTTGTTTGTTTTGTTTTATTTTTGAGACAAGGTCTTTTTTCCCCTCATTCTTTTTTTATCTATGTATGTATGTATTTAATCTCTACAGTCTGATCCCAGCTACCCTCCCTCCTCTCCTCCCAGTCCCATCCTCACACTTCCTGTCCCTTCATTCCCACCTTTCCTTTTTCTCAGAGAAGGGGAGGCCCCCAGGGAGTACCAACCCACCCTGGCACCTCAAGTAGCAGCAGGACTGAATGCAAACCCCCCCCCCCCCCCCGTTGAGATCTGACAAGGCAGCTCAGCTAGGGGAAAGGGATCCAGAGGCAGGCAACAGCCCCTACCCCCACTGTTAGGGGACCCACATGTTGACCACGGTGCACATCTGCTACGTATGTGTAGGGGGGTCTAAGTGAGACAAGGTCTTTTTGTGTAGCCCTGGATGGCCTGACACTTGCTATGTAGATCAGGCTGGCGTCAGATTCACAAGAGATCGACCTAGCTCTGCCTCCAGAGCGCTGGGGTTGAAGGTGTGCATCACCACGCCTGGTCAAAGTTTTTGTTTTTGTTTTTTAAATTAAGAGAGGTTGGCTAACCTCCTAATGTAGATCTGCCGGTCACAGCTGGGCTGTGGAAAGCCACCCTCCAGCTGTGGAGAGAGGAGAGCCCAGTGGTCTCAGCCGGGCCTGCGAGAAGCCTCAGCAGCACGGTGGGGCTGTTGGCTGGGCTAGGTGAAGCCATCTTCGCAGGTCCTTTCCTTTGTGTGCAGAGGCTGCAGGCGCGCCTCTGTGGGCACTTGTCAGCTCACATCCTCCATCCTGTTTCCCGTTGGGTCTTTCCTGTCCATTAGCTGTTAGCCTGTGATAAGGACTGTGTGTTTTTCTTTCGGCCTTATGTCTGGTGCTTTGGCCAGTGTGAAGGGGTTCTGAATGTTTTTGAAGGAGAGGGAACCTTTAACGTCCCTCCTCCCCACTTTATCTTTACTTGTGTATGTGTATGCTTGAGTGTGTGGAGGTCAGAGGACAGTTTTTTGAAGTGGTTCTTTCCTTCTGTGTAGGTTCTGGGCATTGAACTCAGGTCATCAGGCTTGGCAGCAATCACCTTTACCTCCTGAGCCATCTTGCCATCTCCTCTAGGAACCTCCCTCCCCCAACACACACACCCCTTTCTCTCTTTGAGAAAATTTTAATAATAGGAGTGTGTGGTTTTTGTGTTTGTTGGTTTGTTTTTACATTGTAATTTCTTTTGTGTGTACGTGTGTGGGCACATGTGTGGAGGTCAGTGATCTGCATCTGAGGTAGGAGGATCACAAGTTTTGGGCCAGCCTGGGTTACAATAGTGAGACATCAGCAAGTGTGCAGTCGTGTGGCCCTTACTGCAGTGTTGAGCTAAGCCTCAAACTTGCATCCTTCTGAGGAGCATCGACCGCCCCTAACTCCCGTCCGCGGCAACTTCAAACCTGTTTCCAGCCTCTGGTTTGCCTTCTCTCCCTCACCTCCCCGACCCATGTCTTCTCATCCACACAGCCCCTGGTAACTACAGTTCTCTCAACTTCTACAAGAATCTACTTCTGACACAGCCTCTCCCTCCCATCCTCCCTCTCTTCCAAACAGGCTCACTCCATGGCTCAGGCTGGACTCATTTTGTAGTCCAAACTGAAACTCACATGTAAACCTGGCTGACCTTGAACTCAGGAAGTTCTCTTGCTTCACCTGGGATTACAGGTGTGAGCCCCCATGTCCAGGTTGTCTTGTGACTTCTTGAGCCACAGCCCCAGGCTGGAAACTGGGCCTTTAAGTGTATCATTTCCTGGGTAGAGCACCTTGCTCCCAGCTGTGAGAAGCCAGGAGGAGATGGGAAAAGCGGTGATTGCAGACAGGCCCTTCAGGCCTAGACTCAGAAGTGGGGAGAGCTTCTGAGTCTATCCCTGTGGCCTTGACCAAGCCTGTTTTCTCATCTGTATAATAGGGTCGAGAACCTGAAGGGAAGATGCTGGGTTCCAGTTCATGGTTGCCGTTGTTACAGAGTGAGGGATTGGTTGTTAGGCCGGTTCAGAGTTGTAGTCCCCACTGGGGTCCTGAACCCTCCTCTTCTCTGTGACCCCGAACACCCACTGACCTGCCAATCCCTAGGATTAAGTTCTGTCTGCAAGCCTTTTGTCTGTCATCAACTGTTCCCCAACCCCCACAGGCGTCAGTCTGTCTGGGTACACCTGATCTAGGGCAGTCATCTTCCCTTCCACAGACTTCCCATATGCTATCTAGAAAGCCTCTGGAGTGCCCAGTGGTACCCCCGCCCACACACCCCCTGCTTCTCTGACCAGCGACTCCTGGCTTCTTTTCGCCCGGCCTCGGTGACTGGACAGCCTCAGGCAGCCTCAGATGCTGAATGGGTAGGGACCATGTGGTCCCTGGAGATTGACCCTGCTCCTCTGCCTCCTCCAACTCTGGCAGGTGCCAACATTGCCTCTGGTGAGGAAGTAGCCATCAAGCTGGAATGTGTGAAGACTAAGCATCCTCAGCTCCACATCGAGAGCAAGTTCTACAAGATGATGCAAGGAGGAGGTAAGGCAGGGGCGGGGCTGGGAGGTGGAGGGAGGTGTGGAAGGAAAGGAGGGGCAGGGTGGGGGTGGTACAGCCTCCTGGTGGAGGAGAGCAGGGAAGAGACAATGCTGAGAGCATGGGTGGGGAGCGATCACCCCTGACCAGGCCTCTTGTCCACATTCCCAGTGGGGATCCCGTCCATCAAATGGTGCGGGGCTGAGGGTGACTACAATGTGATGGTCATGGAGCTGCTGGGGCCCAGTTTGGAGGACCTCTTCAACTTCTGTTCCCGAAAGTTCAGCCTCAAGACGGTGCTGTTGCTGGCCGACCAGATGGTGAGTCCCCGCCCTTCCGGCTGTCCAGGTGACTGTCCTGCTGTGTGAGCCAAGATTCTCTTGACAGTGTCCCTGAGCCCTGCATACCACCCGCAGAGGCTGGGCCTGTTCCAGGGACCAGGGGACACTGGCTACCCATTGCAGAAGAACCCAGAGGGTGCCCCTTTAATGGGGAGATCCCAGGCTCAATTCCAAACCTGCTGCATTAATCACTTTACTCTTTCTGGGATGAAACATGGGACCAAAGCAGCTTATGGAAGAAAGGATTGATTTTGGCTTAAGGTTCCAGAGAGGGAGCCCATTAATGGTGTGATGGCAGGAGCAGAGAGGTGATGTCATATCGCAAGCATGGAGCAGAGAGTAAAGTGGAAGTGGGGTGAGACATTAAATTCTCAAATTCCTCCATAGACTTTCTCCAGCATAACCTCACCCCATAACCTATCCAAACAGTGTGACCAAGCTTTTTGGAAGACATTGCCCATTTAAATCACCATGCCCACTGAGTGACCCTCCTGCTGGGCCTGTGGCTGCTGCCCTGCCAAGGTCTGCCTCAGTGCCTTACCTGAAGGGAATGACTAAGTCCCCTGATTTACATCCCGGGGATAGAGTGGGGAGCTGGGTAGTGCCTGGGCCAGAGCAGGTGTCAGGTCCTATGGCCCTTGATGGTGCACAGAGGAAAGCTCTCTCAGAAAGGTAAAACCAGGCCACTCGACCTCCAGGAGGAGTTCACACCCACCCTTTAATATGCCCACCCTTATCTTAGTCAGAGTTCCTGTTGCCATGGTGAAACACCGAGACACAAAGCAAGTTGGGGAGGAAAGTGTTAATTTGGTTTACTTATCCCTGAGTCAGAGTTCACTGGAGTCACAGTTCACTGAGGAAAGCCATGGCAAGAACTCAAAACCAGGCAGGGACCTGTAGGGCAGGAGCCAATGTAAAGACTATGGAGGGGTGCTGCTTGCCGGCCTGTTCCTCATGGCTTGCTCAGCCTGCCTTCTTACAGAAGCCAGGACCACCAGCCCAGGGCCGTCACCACCCACAATGGCCTGGGCCCTCCCCATCAATCACTAATGAAGAAAATGGCCTATAAGCCTGCCTACAGCCCCGTCTTCTGGAAGCATTTCTTTAGCTGAGTCTGTCCACTCAGATGACTTTAACTTGTGTCGGGCACAACCCTTCTCTGAGCACCCTATGTATGTTAGGGCCCTGCTTAAATTTGTGTTAAAATTGCTTCTTTGGAGTCAGGCATGGTGGTGCCCAGCCTTTAATACCAGCATTTGGGAGGCAGAGGCAAGGGGGTCTCTATGAGTTCGAGGCCAGCCTGGTCTACAAAGCGAGTCCAGGAGAGCCAGGCCCTGGCAGAAAAAAATTGCTTCTTTGTGTGTACCTGTGTGTATGTGTTCATGTGTATATGGGAGTGCTTCCATGTAGAGGGTGGGGCACAAAGTTCAAAACTGGTTGTCCTTTCTGGTCGATCTCACTTTTAAGATTTGTTTAAAAGATGGTCATGGTCGCACACACCTTTAATCCCAGCACCTGGGAGGCAGAGCCTAGTGGACCTCCGAGTTTGAGGTCACCCTTCCAGGGCAGCCAGGGCCACACACATAAATCCTGTCTTGAAAAGTAAAAAAAAAAAAAAAAGTTTAATTACATATATATGTAATTATGGGTGTGTGTATATGTATGTGCCGGTGCTTGCTGAGGTCAGAGGTGTCAGATCTGGGGCTAGAGTTAGAGGCAGGTGGGGGTGCTAGGACCTGAACTCAGGTCCTCTGGAAGAGTAATATGTGCTCTTAACTGCTGAGCCATCTCTCCAGGCCCCCTAAAACCTCTTTTTAAAGTTTGACTTGTTTCATTAAAATATATATTTATAAAGAATGAAAAAGATAAAACTGGAATCTGGGTGTGGTAGCTCACTCCTGTAATCCCAGCACTCAGGAGACTGAGGCAGGAGAATTACAGCAAGCGCAGGGCCAGCCTGGACTGCAGTTTAAGACCCTATTTAAAACAACTAAGAAAATCCAAATTCAGAACCAGGTCCTAGTAGCCCATGACAGTGATTCCAGTGTTCAGGAAGTTGAGGCTGGAGGCTTGCCAGGAGTTTGGAACCAGCCTGTGATACTTACTCAGACTCTGCCTCAAAGATAAAAACCAGAGCTGGGAATGTAGCTTAGTTATGGATGGGGCGTTCATGTGGTTCTCTGTAGGCCCTGCCTTCAGTCGGCAGTGCTATTAAAAAAATAAATTACACATACTTACACTTACACATACTCGTAAACCTGCACATACTTACGCCGAGTAACTACACAGGGCCGACAAGATGGCTGAGCGGCCAAGTTGCTTGTTTCCAAGCCTGATGGCCTGAGGTTGATCCCTGGAACCCACATGGTAGAAGGAGAGAGTTTATATGCAGAGTCTTCTCTTATTTCACACGCATGCCGTGGCACCCGTGGCCACAGGCAGACGTGAACAGAAATAAAAAAGAAATCTTGGGATTCTGCCGTGGAAGGGGCAGATCTTGCTGCAGGCTTTAGGTCTTGGTTGGCCCTACAGAGGAGGATGCTCAACTTCTCACGGGGTGAGACCCCAGGACCTCCCTTGAGGCTGTCCACGCTGAGACCTGAGGCCTGCGTCAGCGCAACCTGCCAGAAGATGTGTCAGCCGTGTGCCTTGTTAATTTGAGCTTTAAAAAAAATCCTGTGTCTCTAGTTCTGTGTTTCACTCTGTACTTCCCACTGGCCTTGAATGTGAGGATGTCACTAATTAATTTTTAAAAAAATCTCATAAAGGATAGTGTGCTGCGTGTCTGCCTGACTTTTGGTGGCGTCTGGAAGTGGAGTGATAGTGAGGAGTCCTGTCGTGTGCCCCATCTCTCTCACAATGCCCCGCATCCAGTTGATTCTGTCTCTGGCTGCCTGAGTCCTGGGAGGGTGCTAGGGCCGGGCTGCCTTGCTGCCTGCTTCTTGACCTCCACTCTTTGTCTTCTGTTGCTCATCATGTTCTGTGAACTCCTTCAAAGTCGTCATTGCTCGGGAGAGTCTGGCCACTTTTCGAAACCACCCCTCACGCTGAGGCTGGGTCTCTGTCCCTGGCCAGGGCAGGAGCCACGTGTATCTCTGTTGAGTGACCTGCTGTCTCCTCACCTCCCCCAGATCAGCCGCATTGAGTACATCCACTCCAAGAACTTCATCCACCGGGACGTGAAGCCTGACAACTTCCTCATGGGCCTGGGGAAGAAAGGCAACCTGGTCTACATCATTGACTTCGGCCTGGCCAAGAAGTACCGCGACGCCCGCACCCACCAGCATATCCCCTACCGGGAAAACAAGAACCTGACTGGCACTGCCCGATATGCCTCCATCAACACCCACCTGGGTATCGGTGAGTGAGCTGGGCCTGGGTAAGCCTGCTGTGTCTTACTGGCCAGCATGGGCCAGTGTCCCTACCTGGGTGGAGACCCCAGCGATTTTTCTGGAGAGGTTCACTGAGAAGATCCGAACTCTCCGTGGCCCAGGTCTGGACTTGTACCGTATGGACCCTTTCGTAAGCGGGGCTGTGTGTCTTGCCTAGGCAGTCCGCTTGAGTGGGTGGGTGGTGTTTCCTTCCCCCCCTTGTATACCTGGCAAGCCCAGAGGTTTGACATGGCTGTTTAAGGGCATGCAGCTTAACGAATCTCAGAGCCGGATTTGACTCCAGTCCCGTCTCACATTATCTCATGACCCCACCCCCACCCCAAGCACAGGAAAGGCCAGGCCAGCGGGCAGGTGGGTGGGCGCTGCCCACCCACAGTTGCTGAGTGAGGTAGCACCTGGGCTGGAAAAACTGGCTGGAACAGACACAAGAAAGCTCTGCCTCAGGCAATCCGGGGGAGGAGGAGGAGAACGGGCACCATTGAAAACAGGGTGTCCGGGAGCCAGCGGGCACTGAGGAGAGGGGTGCGTGGTGAGAAGTTAGACTGACTGGCCCCTTGACCTCCTGACCTGTGCAGAGCAAAGCCGTCGAGATGACCTGGAGAGCCTGGGCTATGTGCTCATGTACTTCAACCTGGGCTCCCTGCCCTGGCAGGGCCTCAAAGCGGCCACCAAGCGCCAGAAGTACGAGCGGATCAGCGAGAAGAAGATGTCAACGCCCATTGAGGTCCTCTGCAAAGGCTACCCCTGTGAGTAGCTGGTGGGGGTGGTATTTCCTGCTCAGGGTGAGACCGGGCCACCCACGGCTAGATGGGGCTACCTCCCCGCCCCCTGCCGCCGCTGCCCCCTTGACATCAGAATGTTTATGATAGACTCTCAGGAGCTGGGATGCCTGAACCCCTACACCCCACACCCAGTTCGTAGCCAGCAGGTGTCCCCAGCCCCATCTCCCGCCCTTTCCCGAAGGTCCACCCTCAACCTGGATGGTTTGAGGAAGTGGAAGCCGGCTTGGGCTTAGGCCATGGTGGGACTCTTGAACAGCCTTCGAGTGTATGTATGGCAGTTGTTGACCCCGGAGAGCTCGGACAGAAGGGTGGCGAGCTGTGCACCCAGCCCCGCAGCACCTCTGCTTGAGAGTGGCCCAGAGCTGCTCAGTTTTCCTCCTGCCCCTCTTAGATAGAAACCGTTTCAGGGACTGTGGGTACCTAGGAGAGTGGTGGCTGCTGGGGCTCCCAGGACGGTGAGCCTCACAGCAGCCTCTTCTGCCTTTGTGACACCAGCCGAGTTCTCAACATACCTCAACTTCTGCCGCTCCCTGCGGTTCGATGACAAGCCTGACTACTCCTACCTGCGCCAGCTCTTCCGCAATCTCTTTCACCGGCAGGGTTTCTCCTACGACTACGTCTTCGACTGGAACATGCTCAAATTCGTGAGTCACCGGCAGGCCAAGGCGGGCTTGGGGGACTGGACAGGGCAGGCCCTGACTCATAAGGCCAGAGTGACCTGGTGGGGGGCGGGGCTCCCACTAAATGGGAGATACGAGCTGGACGGTGTGAGTGACCTCACAGAGGTCCCAGAACCCCTTGTCTCCAGCCACCTTGGCATAGACAGGATGTGTTGCCATGGGGGGCAGGGCCCTGGGAAGGCACCACCGTCTGCCAGGTGGGGTAGGACCTGGCCTGGCCTCCAGTCCCTCTTGTGTCCCTGTGGCTCGTGGATGGCACTGGCTGGACCTCCTGCAGCCCTGATAGCTGTCAGCGCTCTCCTGCTGCTCTTATTCATATCTCAAGTGACAGCCCTTTCTGAGGCCTCCGTGGCCAGCCTGGACCCCATCAGAGTGGCTTCTTTGTTCCTGGTTATAGGACCCTGGGTCTTACTAGGCAGTTGTTCTGTCTCCCTCTTCTAAGGGTCCTGGGGGGAGGGGAGTAGGGAGAAGCATTCACCAACCATGCCTGAAGTGCTGGAGTCCGTGAAATTGTATGTCTTGTCTCACATCTCTTCTGGAAAAGGGGGCTTCCTCGAGCCAGGCTCAGCCCCGAGACAATGAAGCTCTCGCGTCACCCTGCCCCCGCCCTTGGCCTTGTGCTGGGCCCACGTACTCACCCACTTACTGGTAAGGATCTCCAAGGCCTGGCCCTTCCGAGATTTGTAACCTACCCGGCGAGCATGCAGGCTTAGCCTCAGCTGTGCTCTCTCTGTCCTTTTCAGGTGCCCGGCGCCCCTGGGCACCCAAGGACCCCCAGATAGGCCGGTGGAGGAGGTGGAGCAACTGCCCCCCCAAAGATACTGGCCTATGGTCTGGACTCCAGGGCCCCAGTTCTGACACCGCCAGGGTGTTTCAGTCCATCTCAGCCAAGTTTGAGGAAGCATCCTAACGGGATGGCGGGGTGACACTCTGTTCCAAAGAGGATGAATGGAAAGGGTGTGACAAAAAGGCCAAGCATGGGATTCTCAAGAATGAACCAGCTGCGTGAAGGCTAGGACAAGCCTGAAGAAGGGATAGTGTCACAGCCTAGGAGGGGTTCGGGGGGCCACATTACAGGACCCTGCTCCATCTAGACCCCATCATTGGCCTGTGTATTGATTCTGAGCTCATTAAATACTTCCCTTCCCTTGGTCCTCGTGTGCCTCTCTTTTCACAGAGTGGCCCTTGGCCCACTCCATCCGGCCTTGTCCTCTGGACATCACGATGGGCACAATCAATTTTAGGCTCCTTTTCTTTCTGGGCCCCAATCAGTGGCTGGGGACCTTGGGGACAAACATCTGCGGCTTTCATCTCTGGGGCTGGAGTGAAAAGTGGGCAGCGAGGCTCCCTTCAGGCTCGGAGCGTGTTGGCCAAGGGCCTGGTCCCAAGGCTAGCTCTCACCATCACAGGATGTTCAAGGCCTTTGTCACCAGACACGTGCTACAGAAAATTAGATGAGTCCCAGTTTGCAGATGGGCTTTGGCCCTCCCTCTCAGTGAAATTCGAAGAATGGATTTTGTGTTCTCTAGACGTGTGCAGCCCACTGGAGGAGCCTCCGGCCGGATAGTGATAACTTTTCATTTACTAAAATTATTGGAAGCAGACGCTGGCTCCACAGTCACCCACCAGATTGCACTCAGAAGCCACAAGTAGCTGCTACGTCCAGCATGGCAAATGTGCACATTTGTCATCCCTGGAGATTCTCTGGACAGCTGCTGTAGATGGCTTTTTCACAGTGCCCCTTGTGTGGCTGGCCAGCTGACAAAATTTCAGACTGGACCAGATGCACCCTCCCTGCCCCCTTGCTGGTACCATGATCTCTTCCCTGGAGCCTTCTCGGAGGTAGACTCCAGAGTTCAGAGCTGGACAGCCTTTGCCTCCGCCATGTGTGACCCATCACCACGAGGCCTGCTTCATTGCCAAGGACGTCTGCCGGACACACAGCAGAAACACAGCCATCACCCCAAGACCAGGCCTTCCCACCTGCCCTGCAATAAGCAAGCCATCACCGGCACCACGCATACAGGCCTCAGGCAACAGGCTGGAAGGATCCACTTGACCTTGGAACGACCTCCCGTGTTCCACTCCAGGGGACTGGAACCCCCAGCTGCTTGAATCCTGGGATGTCTGGCTGAGAACACAGCCACTGTTCTAGCCAGGAGGAGACAGAGGTCTCTACCTCAGAGCCAGAGGCGTGTGTGACGTTGACACTGACTTTTGTGTTTTCTTACGGGCAAATAAAGGCCATGAAAACTCTCTGCTGTGCTTTTCTTGACGCATCCATTGCATTGGGCTGATGCCTGTGGAGCCGGGCCTAGCCTGAACCTGCTTGAGCTGCTAAGACCCCAGCTGTCCACCTTGTTGGTGGTGGCAGGGCTCTGTACCCCGAAGTGATGGTCTTAGCCTCGAGAAGCCTCCATCCCTCTAACAAGAAACCGAAATCATTGCTGCGCCAGGAGGGACTGTGAGGGCCACAGGCCCTAGTTTCCCTCGGGTGGTTCAGTTTTAGCTGAACTGGATAGCAAATGAGTGGGTGGAAATCTGGCAGTCCCGAGCCCTGGTTTCGCAGTGGAAGATTGGGGTCCAAGGCGGGTTTCTGAACAGCGTCCTTTTGAGGGTCAGAATGGGACTCAGTGCTAGGACTGTGTTTATCCCCCAGATCTGTATGAGCTTTGTGACTCTGGGCAGGTCACAAGGCTCTGGCCAGGCCAAAATAAGGACAAAAGATGTAAGCATTTCCCCTTGAGAGGGTCCCAAGACAAGAGTGAAGAATGTTAGCAGGGGCGGTGAGGTGGGGGTGAGCCTGCCTGGCTTGGCTCCTCTCCCATAGGACTCAGGGATCATCCTCAATCAAGCCACTCGGTCTAGGGGTCCTTGAAGACAGCAGCCTCCATGTTTCCCAGAGCAGCAGGGCCTCTTAGCCAGTACCTGGAAAGACAGCAAAGACAGCATTTGCAGAACCCATACCCATGGCCCATGAGCAGGCTCCTCACTCAGCCTGTAGCTCTCTCCTCCACAGATGCGGCCCCCCTTCTGCCAGCCCCCTGCCCTTCCCTGTGGACGGCCCCAGGACCAGCTAGGTAACTCAGCCAGGCGCTGCTCCCACATTGTGTTTCTTTCTGGTCCTTTTTCCCTTCCTCTTGGACTTGGGATGGCAGCTTATAGGACAGGCCCCCTGGGGGCCAAGGCATCTTCTCTAGCTTTGCCTGAGGACCTCTTTCCTCCATGGATCCTCTAGTCTTCTTTCTTTATCTCCTGGGCTTCCAGGTGACAGCATTAATGGGGTCCCCTAGGTCTCTTGGCTGTCATGCCCATGGTAGGAGCGATGGCTGGGTCCGAGAGCCAGGGGAAGGTGGCCCTGTGATTGGGCACCGGGGGGCCTTGGCCCATGCTGGCTCTGCCTTCACTGGAGCTGTGACTCTGAACCTGCCTTTCTTCTATGGGTATGGCCTGTCTGTCATCTAGTTGGGCCTCTGAACACCCTTCCTGCTTGGTTGAGAACATAGAGGGGGGTGGGGGCTCAGGTTGGAGGGCCAAGAGGTACCCTTAGTCATCCTGAAGATGTCAGCCAGGACAGGCTGAGCGCTCTCTGCTTCTCCGCCATGGCAGCTTCCTCTTCTAGGTGTTGGGTGGCTTGGTCCCTGTGTGCTGTGGTCTAGGATAGGCTCCGGCCCTCTTGGGGTGTGGGAACGAGGTGAACCAGCTTCCTTGAGCTGACCACCCACCTCTTGCTCCTGTCCTGTCTCGCCAGGGTTCTGGGTCGTATCGTAGCATCCTCACAGGGCTGACTTTTGTCCCCTCTCGTGTTACTGTAGGGTGCAGCCCGGAATCCCGAGGACGTAGACCGGGAGCGACGAGAACACGAACGGGAAGAGAGGATGGGGCAATTGCGGGGGTCCGCGACCAGAGCCCTGCCCCCTGGCCCGCCTGCGGGGGCCACCGCCAACCGACTCCGAAGCGCAGCCGAGCCTGTGGCTTCCACCCCGGCCTCCCGCATCCAACAAGCTGGTCAGTAGGGGGACTTGAGCATTGGGCTGGGCCTAAGGAGGTTAGGGGGCCGCTTGTGCCCACACTGGGCTCCCTGCCCTCCCTCCAGGCAATACTTCTCCCAGAGCGATCTCACGGGCCGACCGGGAGAGGAAGGTGAGCATGAGACTCCACAGAGGTGCGCCTGCCAACGTCTCCTCCTCAGACCTCACTGGGCGGCAAGAGGTCTCCCGGATTGCAGCCTCACAGGTGAGCTGCCTTTCCAAGCCTCTCAGGGACATAGTGGAGGTTTTCCTGGTGGTAAGCAGTCATTGTCAGGACCCAGTCTGGGTTGGTGATGGGTGGTGGAGGTGGGCTCAGAAAAGTCCTTTGCATGAGAAAAGTCCTCATGCCTTGCCATGAGGAAGCTCTCAGCAGTTCCCATCAGTACTGATAACAGCAAGGGGGGGGAGGGGAAGAGGTCCTGTCTGGTAGACCCACTTAATGGCCACATTTGGACTCAGAATGTAGGGAAAGGGGCTTGGCACAGCCCTCGCTGTGGTGGCGCACACCTCTAATTCCAGCACTAGGGAGGCAGAGGCGGGTGGATCTCTGGGTTCGAGGCCAGCTTGGTCTACAGAGTGAAGTTCCAGGACAGTCAGGGCTACACAGAGAAACCCTATCAGGAGAAACAAAACAAAACAACAAGAGCAAAAAGGTAGCTTTGTCCCCTCCTGCCTGTGGGAGACAAACCTCTGTGGACCCAGACCGAGGATTAAATCATCATTGGCCTCCAAGAGTGCTCTAGCTATAAGGCCAGGGGCAGCCTCAGACCCCTGACATCACACAGCCTGCCCTCAGATTGAGGGGCCCGCTGTGACGGATGCAGCTCAAGGTGGGAGAGATTTGGGGAATGACCTAGGCCATCTTCGTAAGGACTTGTCTTGAAACCTCCCCCATCTCTCTGCCCGCCCCCTTGAAGACAAGCGTGCCATTTGACCATCTTGGGAAATGAGGAGAGCCACCACGGACCAGTGTTTTGCTTAGGTAAGTGTCTGCTGCTGGGCCCCCGGGTGGGAGGAAACCACATGGTACATGAAGTGGAGGAAGTGACAGGTGGCACTGTGGAGGTCCCCTTCCCCCATCCAGGTCTCTTCAAGGAAGCTTTAGATTTGAAAACCTGCCATCCAGGCTATGGCTTCCTACAGACACTGCCGAATCTGTGCATAGTAACACTTCCGGGAAACCCTATTTTAGCCCTGAGTTCTTCTGTCCTCTTGGCTCCCAGGAGAGACCAGGCTGTTGGCCACACATGGACTTCCGGGGTGTTAGCCTGCCTCTGCCATTTAGCTGTTATTAAAGCTAGTTTGTGCAAAGCCTAAAATGGGACAGAATGTAGACGGGCCTTGGTGTTTTTATGCCCAGGAAAGGCTCCCTGGCCAAGGCGAATTGGGACTGGACGGCTTGTGGGTACCTGAGGCTTGGTACTAAAATACACATACATCAGCCTGGTTTGGGGAAGGGGCCACAAGCGGGTCTGGTAGTATTAGCTAGAGAACCTGAGCTCCCTGGAGAATGGCTGTCAACAGGCAGTGGCTCACTCATTAAGGGGTGTGGCTTCACACCAGGGTTCCTTAAACAGATTGCACTCTGTGGAAACTCCCCCTAGTCCATTTCAGGCAGACAAGTGGCTGGGATGGCCGCTTGGCCCACCAGGGCAAAGGAGAAAAGTTCCCCCTCTTGGGATAGTGGAGCACTATGTGCTGGGCCTAAAACCAGACCCTGGGCTCCAAGAGGGACAAGAAGGGGATCTGGTGGCTGAGCAGACTGAGGCAGCCAGGCACTGACTGGACGTGTTTATTTCCCTTCTAGTGTCTTCACTGCATTTTCTTTTAAAAGAAAAAAAAATGAAATAAATTACAATAAAATAAAAATAAACAAAGGACAGAAAGAAAGAACCACTTAAATGAACAAAAAGGAAAAAAACGAAACAAAAAACAGAAAAAACCCACAACCCAGCACAAAGTCGACAATGAATTTTGTTTCTTTGATTTATTTTGCCAATGGCAAAAACACAAGATGTCCCAAGCACTGAGGATTCTTGCCCCCTCGCCTCGCTCATTGCTCCCAACCCGAAGGCTGCCAGCACTCCTCTGCCGACATCGGGTCACACTCCAATGGCCAGCTGTCCTCACCACCACCCGCCACGGGCCGGGCGTCGGAGGTGCCTGAAGAGCTCGGGTCGGGGAGTGCTTCGGCCAGTCAAAGACAAGTTCCGCGAGATTTCCTGAGCCTTGGATCCAAGGAGACACACAGAGCCGGCAGCCCCTCGGCAGTGACAGTGGCCAGTTTCGTATTGGGCTTTCCCAGCGTCCCTCTTGAGCATCCTGGTTCCCTGACCTGTCACCTCTCTGCAGAGACCTGGAGGGTGCAGTGAATGGCGGCCATGATGCCGTGTGTGTGTGTGTGTGTGTGTGTGTGTGTGTGTGTGTGTGTGTGTGTTTAGAGAGAGAGAGAGAGAAAGAGAGAGAGACCTGTATTTTCCAGAGCAGCAGGTGTCCTGCCAGCACCTGCCTGGCCAAGTTTCTGTTCTCATCCCCCTAAAGTCAAGGTGGGGGGGGACAATGACCTCCACATCCCTCAGGGCATAGAGTCCTTGCCACCACCTGTCCCCAGATGCCAGTGTGTGGCGCCCCCATCTTCCATTCCTGATCTTAGGCAAGTTCTTGGAGCCTGCTCCCAGACGGCGCGGGCTCTGGGTCGGTTCCCTGGTCCTACAGTCACCTGTGGTCACCCTTCTTCCCAGGCCTGACTTCTGAGGAGGACCCTGGGTCAGGGCTAAGTGTTGAATTTTTCCTTCCTGGTTAATACCTGTTTTGTTTTTTGTTTTTTTTTTTGTTTTGTTTTGCTTTGTTTTGTTTTTTTGTTTTAATTTTATTTTTGTTTATTTTCTTGGTGTGTGTATTTCCTAATTTATTTACCTCTTTTTCCTCTTCTTTTTTTTTTTTTTTTAATTAAAGAGCAAAACTTTTTATTACTTTGTAATTTAAAAAACTGAAAAAAAAATTACTGAAGAACTTTGGGGGGAATTTTGTACTTTTTTCCTGTGTAAATATTGGACTTTTTTGAGCTTTATTGTGGTTGTTAATTTGAAGTAATAAAGTAGAAAAGGACAAAGTGACGTAGGTCACCCTTTGTCCACCTCTTTGCTCTTGGGGTTTCCCCTCAGCTGACTTAGCAGGGACAGCACATCAGAAAGGAGGCAGCTGTGGCTGACCATTGTGACCTGTTGTCACGTGGTATGTCCAGGGGCCTTTGAGAACTCAAGGGACACAGTACAGCCTCTGACCTCTGACCTCTGACTGCTGGCTGAGGAGTGCACTCAAGATGGTGCGGGGTCTGTACCATGAAAGGCAAGGCTCTGAGGTGTGCCCCCCTCCTCCCCAGTATTTCATGTTATCTACAGGGGAGTTCTGTGGGTTTGGGACACTTGTTTCTCAACCAGAAACCAGCCTGTAGTCATGGCCTTGGTGACAGAGCCCAGGCCTCTTGGTGACCTCTCCACTGACTGTGGAGTTCTGGGAGGGGTGATCCCCACTGGCCCTGGTGAGGTCCTGATGCGTGTTGTCTTTGTCTCACTGCATGTAAACCGTGTCTTCGTAACTCAGGGGCCATTTTGCTATAGGTTTTATCCTAGGTGTGCCCAGGGAGGGGTGGGCACCCTAGGAGGTCTTTCAAAGCCCTTCCCCCTCCCCCCCAGGATCTCCTGTTAGTCCCTCTTGTGTGTCTGGGACAGGGATGGTTACCCACCCAAAGCTGGGGAATTGCAGGTTGAATGACGGGGGAGCTGGTAGGCAGCTGTTTGCCCTGAGAAGTGCCATTTCATTCATGCGCCCTTGCTGGCCGGGGTGCGGGGGAGATGCGGCTCTGCCCTTCCCTGCCCAGGAGGTCCAGAGCCACAGCGTGGCCCTGAGAAAATGGAAATGGAAAGCTTACCTGCTTCCTTCATAGTTTTCTCATATTGTACAGTGGGAACTGTAGGGTGCTTTTTGTTTTGGAGAAGAGGTGGTGGTTTGAGACTGGGTCTCTTGTAGCCCTGGCTGCGCACTGACTTCACCGTGAGGCTGAGAATGGCCTTGACCTCCACCCTCCTGTTTGTTTTTTGTTTTGTTTTGTTTTGTTTTTTTGAGACAAGGTTTCTCTGTGTAATAGCCCTGGCTGTCCTGGACTTTGTAGACCAGGCTGTCCTCAAACTCATGAACTCACGAAGATCCGCCTGCCTCTGCCTCCAGAGGGCTGGGATTAAAGGCGTGCACCACCATGCCCGGCTTGAGTTGTGGTTCTTAATGGCTCTAACGTTTCTATTTTTGCTATATTCTTGAGTACGTTTAAGATTCAAAACAGGGCTGGGGGGGGGGGGTGCTGAGACTAAAGGTAGCCAGGCTGACAACCTGAGTTCAGTTCCCAGGATACCCATTTGGTGGAGGGAGAGAACCTACTCCTGAGAATTGTCTGTGCCATGACCTGTTCTCTCTCTCTGACTTTACAAAATATAATTAGAAACTTGAAGATCCAAAACACTTCTAATATTAATATTGCCATAAAAAATAAACCCCTAGCCAAACATGGCGGTGGATGCCTTCACTCTCAGCACTGGGGAGGCAGAGGCAGGCCTGGTCTACATAGTTCCATAGTGAGTTTCATAGTGAGACCTTGAGGATAAACAAATAAATTTTAAAATACATATACGGAGTAAGTAATTTAAAAATCGTCTTTCCTTGTCCTTAGGGTGTATCTTGATGTGAGAGTAGGGAGCGCAAAAGCGACTTGAAGTCATCCATGGAGTGGCTGTCTCATCAGTTTCAGTGAGTTAGTGTTCCATCTCCCAGTTTGGCTTCATTTATCTGGAGGTGAGCTGTTCATACTTAGAGAGTCATTATTAACCGGAATCAAAGCAAATTGGGTTGTGGTAACCAGTACATTGTGGTATGAGCCTGGGGTGCAGATGAGACCCTGTCCCCGCAAAACAAAAGCTAACACCCAAAGCAGTTGCAGTCAGAACCAGCCCTGATCCTCCCTTCACCCTGTTGCCTACTCTTCCGTGGACGTATGAGGGAAGGACAGTGGTTGGCATAAGGGAAGTGAAGCCAGAGGACACATCAACCATGGTTAATTATTCAGGCCAAATAAACAGACACCAGGAAGTTTTACTCAGACCGAGGGCAGCCATGCCACCCGGTGAGTCACTGTCACTCACGCAGCAAACATCTTCATGGGGCTCAGAGGTATTTGCCATGTGCAGGCCAGAGGAGGAGCAGGGGATGGATTCCAGAGAAGTAGGTGTCCTTTCTGTGACCCCGGACGCCATCTGAGTTTCCTCTTGTGGGAGGTGAGGTTGGTGATGCCAGCTTCCAAGAACTGTCAGGAATAAATAAGAGTGTAACCGGACACGGGGCACCACAGCCGAGCATGGCTAGTGTCTCATAATCCCTGATCTGTGGGTACAGATGCCAAAGCAATAAAAGGGGACCCTGCTCCACAGCCTGGTCTCTGAACCTTCGCTCTAGCCAGGCGCCTGCACATGGTTGTCAAGGGAAAGACTCCGGTGAGGAAGGTGGCTCATCCCTTGCTAGAATGCACTGTGAGCTGGTCGGGGCTTGTGTGTCAGTGATAGATAGAGCTCCTGCCCAGCCTATGTGAGGCCCAGGGTTCCACCAACAGCATGAGGATCGTGTGGGTGGTGGCCCCTGTCAAGCAGGGCCAAGGGAAGAAGGGATGGTGTATGAGGAGACGATGCTTGGCCTGAGCCTTGAAACGGGAGAAGTTTGGTGGAGCTGAGTGAGGGAGCATTGTTCTCAGCCTGGGAAACAACATGGGGAGAAGATCTCATTTGACATTTTTGGGGGGTTGGGGGAAGGGCAGTGGGAGGTGTTAAGCAATCCATGGCAACCGAGGAGGCTGAGGTCACATTATGTAAATGTGGACCTGAATGAATCCAGAAGGCTCTGTCTGCTTCCTATCTGCAAGTAAATCATCTTTAAAAACAAGAGAGACAAAAACAAGTGAGTGTGTGTATACACTCACACACAGACATGCAAACGGCATGTCTTGTGGAGGCCAGGGATTGATGATGGGTGGCTTCCTCTAGTGCTCTCCATGTTATTTTCTGAGAGAGTGTGTCACTCAACTCTGATCTCTCTGAATGGCTACATTGACACCAGCCTGCCTCCACTTACCCAGCATTGGTGTTGATAGGTGTGTGCTGGGCGTGGAACTCAGGTATTCATGTTCGGACAACAGAAACTTGGCAGTGGTCTCCTCCAAACCTTTCTCTCTTTAATTTTTTTTTTTTTTCAAATTTTTGTCTTTGTTGGTGTGTGTGCACGTGTTCCTGAAGGTGCCTGTGGAGGCCAGAAAGGTCATGTTGGCTCCCTTACAGCCACTTGATGTGGGTTCTGGGAACCAAACTCCAGCTTCCTGTGGGAGCAGCCAGTGCTCCTGACCGCTGAGCTCTCTCTGCAGTGAGCAGTGTAGCCCAGGCTAGCCTTATATACAGCGAGCCCTGAGGCTGGAGGAATGGCTTGGTGGTTAAGAGCACTGGCTGCTCTTCCAGACGACTGGGGTTCAATTCCCAGCACCCACGTGGCCACCCACAACTGTCTGTAACTCCACTTCCAGGGTCTCTGACAAAACACCAATGCACATAAAATAAAAATAAATAATATATATATTTAAATGTACAGCAATCCTATCTTAGCTAAGATCACAGGCACTAGCAGATACCCTCAGTCAGCTCATCTCCCAGAGCCCTGGGTTCCTCATCTGTAAGAGGAACATTCATGCCCCTCGGGTGCTGCTTGGCCACCTCAGTGCCCACTCCCCTGACTTTGCATCAGCTCCTCTGTGAGTTGGAGCAGACATGATGGATGTTCACTTGAGCACAGTGGTAGGCGGGGGGTGGGGGTGGGCTAGAGGAAGGAAGAAGGGCTAGGGAGTTAAGGTCGCCATACAGGCGGGAGGCAAGGCTGCTTGCACTGCCAGCAGACTGGGAGAGGGAGATCTTTGGGGTTTATTTCTGGAGGACGTGAGAGCAGGAAAGGTAGGAGGTGGGCCAGGGAGGGGCTCTACTGGAGTGACAGCATGTTGGAGGGGGCTGGAACACGGGTGATGGTCAGCGGGTTCAAATAAAGTTGAGGCTGGCGGAAAAGAAAAAAAAAATGCTGAGCATTCTCCCTTTAGCTCCTTGAAATTTTTATTTATTTATTTGAGTGTATGTGTCCATGTGAGTGTATATCAAATGTGTGGGCGGGTACCCAGAAGCTGGAGAGGACACTGTGAACAAAGCTCAGGGCGTCCAGAAGAGTAGGTTGCACCCTTCACCGCTGAGCCATCTCTCCAGGCCAGGACTCCTTTATTCTCTTGAGACAGGATACACAGCCAGGTGCCCGTTCACTGAAGGCTGGTAGGATTGGACGGTGTTCAATTGGACGGTGTTTTGTTGATGTTACAGACCCATCCTGGGGCTGTTAGTGAAGAATGCTGTCCCTTTAAGGAAGCTCCCCTGGAGACCCCCACCAAGGCGCTAGTAGGTGGCAGCCTGGCTCCTCCCCGCCCTTTGGAGGGTGCTTCCCAGGTAATTATACCACCCTGGGGCCTTTCAGTTCTGCACCTACAAAGCACCTGTGATTCTAGTGAGCCCCGCCCGTGCCTTTGAAGTGAAACCATCCAGGTTTTACCCTGGGCAGGCTGAGACTTGGGACACCCAGGTCTCCAGGACTCTGCCCTCAGCTCCCTACACATCCCTGACCCGCAGGGGAACCTCTCTTGTATTAGTTGCTTTTCTTCCTGTTGTAACAAAATACCAGACAGAGAAAGCTTAAGGAAAGATTTCTCTGGGCTCATACAGTGGGGTTATAGGCTGTCGTGATGGGAGCATCATGGCATCAGGTGCATGGAGAGGCTGGTCACGTGGTGTCCACACTCAGGAAGCTGAGAGATAAATGCTGGTGCTCTGGCAGGTTGTCTCTCTCTGCCCAGCTTATAGGCCGATGCTGCCCTCTTCAGTTAAACCTTCCTAGAGCCACACCCGGAGGTGTCTGGAGTCACGCCCAGAGGTTCTAAATCCCTTCAAGTTGACAAGGATTAGCCATCAGCTTCCTTTCTGGAGGGCCATGTTTCCGGCTCTCAGCCCCTAAAGGCTCAGCCCCTGGATCTGCCTCCATTAGCTTGTCTGTCAGTGCAAGGGCTTCACCTCTCCAGCACCATGTGGACAGGTATGGGTGCAACCTGGAAACACAGAGTTCATCAGTCTTTGTTCTGCTTCCTGGTGATCGTCTGTGTCCTAAATGTCACCACCTCAACAAGAAGGGTTGCCTGAGTTCTCTCGTTGACCCGTCCCCAGGTTGGATGATGGGAAGGTGTCCCAGATTCATCTCACAATTAGCCATTACACTTGCTGTGTGCAGGGTCACTCATTCAGGGTGACATTTGCAGAGTAACATTGCGTCCTTATGCCTCGGTTTCCAAACGGCACTCACTGTTGCTTGTTAAATGAACAAAGCTCTGCAAACCTGTAACTCTGGTGCCAGGGGATCTGAAGCCCTCTTCTGAGTTTGGGTCCCAGTACTCACAAAGGGTGGGAGGCTCACAACTGCCTATAACTATGCAACTCCAGAGGATCTGACCCCTGTGGCCTCTGCAGTCAACTGCACACAACCACACAGAGACACATGTACACACATACACATAATTAATGAAATAAGAATTCTTTCTCTTTGTTTGAGAGTGTCTCACTCTGTAGCCCTGGCTGGCCTGAACCTTGCTATATAAATCAGCTGAACTCACAAGAATCCACCTGCCTCTGCCTCTGGAGTTCTGAGATTTTAAAGAGTGCCCATAAAATAGCTTAAAATCGCCAGCTGGGTGCACACCTCTAATCCCGGCACTGGGGGAGGCAGAGGCAGGTGGATCTCTTGAGTTCAAGGCCAGCCTGGTCTACAGAGTGGGTTCCAGGATAGCCAAGGTTACACAGAGAAACTGTCTTGGAAGAAAACTTGCCTACATATTTTAAATTGTACACAGTTTGCACAGATGAGATACCCAGTGTGTGTGTTGTGAATAACATTTTTTCTTTGGTTAAGGAAGATTTATTTAGCTGGGTGTGGTGGTGCATGCCTGTAAACCCAAGCACTCAGGGAGCCAGAGGCAGGTGGATCGCTGCGAGTTCAAGGCCAGCAAAGTGAGTCCAGGATAGCCAAAGCTACATAGAGAAATGCTGTCTTGAAAAACCAAAAACCAAACCAAACAAACAAAAAAAGAAGATTTCTTTATATTTATGTGTACATGGGTATCTGTATATGTCACATGTACACAGGTGCCCGTAGAGGCCCCAAGACGGTGTCAGGGTCTCTGGAGCTGGAGTTACAGGTGGTTGTGAGCTGCCTGACGTGGGTGCTGGGAACTGAACTCTGATCCGTGCAAGAGCAACAAGTGTTCTTAAGCACTGGGCCATCTCTCTGAGCCTTATGTTCTCTTTCTGTACTGGGAACTGAACCTAAGACTCTGTATGTGCTAAGCAAGTGAAAACATTAGCATTCTGTAATGGAAGTTTTGGTTTCTTAAAAAAAAAAACAAAAAACTCAGTTATGTTATGTGAATATATTTTTGTTTTAATCCCAAGTGTGGGATTTTAGTTTGGCCTTTAATTTGTCCACAGCTGATAACTGCCTCCTGTGGGGTGTGGTCTTTGCCAGTTGATAAGGGCCTGCTTCATGCAGCACACAGAGGGATGTGGTTTAGGATTCTGAGCCAACAGAAAGAGAAGGTGTTGACAGTTTGGAGAGGCCAGACAGACAGTGCAGAGGCTTGGAGGACTGACAGGGAGAAACATTTCAGTTCAGCAGCTTGGAGGAGACTGCTTGCTGCATTTGCTGTTGACGGAGCTTGCTATAGCCCCAAAGAACACATCGACCCTAAAGAGCCGGAAGAAGTAAAGGGATCTGTGACCCCTCTCCCCACTAACCTTTTCTCTCTTAACCTAGGTTTAAAGGGTTGGTGCTAGAGAGATAGAGGCTTAAATACCTCAAATAAAATAGAGTTTAAAAACAAACGCAACAGATCTCACTAAATTGCCTTAGCTAGCCTTGAACTCACTCTGTAGCCCAGGCTAGTCTTGAACTTTCAACATCTTGCTCGCAGGAGCCTCTCGTTTCCTTTCACATGTCAGTGCTCAGGATTGAACACAGGTGGCCAGGCCTGGGCAGCAAGCACCTTTCCTTACTGAGCCACCTTACCAGCCCCTCTCTCTGTTGAGACAGGCTCTCCCTGTGTAGGCCAGGGTAACCTGAACACACTATTTTGTCTAGGTCGGCTTCTTCCAACTTGTGACAATCCTCCTACTTCAGCCTTCTAACTGTCAGGATTATAGGTGTGAGCGGCTACAAGCAGCTTTCCTCTTTTTTTTTTCCCAGTACAGGGTCTCATGTACTTGAACTTGCTATGT